>NC_133144.1:19876141-20219474 GCF_048418815.1 Hemitrygon akajei
TGATTCCTATCCCTTAGGAGCTAAATTTAACATGCTCCTCTATTCCTGGATGGAGCACAGGAGCCTGGGTTCCAGCAGCCATCATAGAAAAAGCTCATTAAAATTCCACCCTGACACCAAGGCAATCATGTAAACATCAGGAGACCATGGTTACTCACAATGTATGTGCACTTCGGCACTCAGGTTTAAAGTGCAAAATGAAAACACTCCATTCTGGACTACAACTGTAGATTAGATGAGTCCTGGAACAAAATTACTTTTCTTTCTACTTCTCCTTTCCTTCCTCATTCACCATGACACAGGACACAGGAATAGGCTCTTTGTCCCAGAGTGTTAAATTAGTAATCAAATGGCTAACTATTCTCTTCTACCTATACAATGCCCATATCCTTCCATTTTCATCACATTCATGTGACTATCCAAATGTTTCTTAAAAGACTCTAGTATTGCTGCCTCTATCACCACACCAGGCAGCACATTCCAGTTGCCCACCACTCTGTGTACAGAATCTTGCCCCTCACATCTCCTTTAACATTACTCTCCTCACCTTAAATGCATTCCCTCTGGTATTAGACATTTCAACTCTTGGAAAAAGCTAATGTCTGTCTCATCTATTTGTGCCTCTCATAATTTTATAAACCTTTAGCAGATCTCTCCTCAGCCTCCATCACTCCAGACAAAACAACCCATGTTTGCCCAACTCCTTGTTAAAGCACATGCCCTATAATCCAGGCAATGTTCTTCTGCACCCTCTCCAAAGCCTCGTCATCTTTCCTACAATGGGTGACTAGAATTGTATGTAATATTCCAGATGCAGCCTAACTAGAGTTTTATAAAGCTGTAATATAACTTCCTGACTTTTGAACTCAGTGCCTTCATCAATAAGAAGCATGCCACGTGCCTTCATAATCACACTATCAACTTGTGTAGCCACATTCAGGGAATTATGAACTTGGATCACAAGATCCCTCTGCTTATCAATGCTGTTAAGGATCTTGCCCTTAGCAGTGTACTGTCTCTTTGCATTTGACCCACCAAGGTGCAACACTTCACACTTGCCTCCATCTGCCATTTCTCCACCCATATCTGCAAATAATCAATATCCTGTTGTATTCTTTACCAGTCTTCTATGCTATCCACACCACCAATCTTTGTATTACTAACTCACCCATCTACATTTTCATCCAGGTCATTTATATACATACCAACAGTAGAGGTCTTAGTCGCAGTACAGATACCTACAGAACACCACTAAACACGGATTTCCAGCTAGAATAAGTCCCTTTGACCACTTCCCTATGTCTTCTATGGACAAGCCAGTTCTGAATCCAAACGGCCAATTCACTGTAGATCCCATGCATCTTAACCTTCTGGATGAGATTCTCATGAGTGACCTTGTCAAACACCTTACCAAAGTCCATGTAGACAACATCCACAGCTCTAACCCCGACGGGGAGTTACAAATTTTACCCAATTTCCCTCGGGATCAATAAAGTATGTCTGTCTGTCTGTTTACCCTCATCAATCATCCTCGTCACTTTGTCAAAAAACTCAATCAAGTTACTAAGACACTACTTGCCCTGCACAGACCCATGCCAGGTTTCCCTAATTAGGCCATGGTTTTCCAAATGCTCATAAATCTTATCCCTAAGCATTTTCTCCACTATCTTCTCTACCACCAATGTGAGACTCACTGGTCTTTAGTTTCCAGGATTATCTGATTCCCTTATTGAATAACAGAACAATGTTAGCTACTCACCAGACCCCCGAGGCCTTGCCTATGGCTAGAGAGGACACGGAGATATTGGTCAAGCTCCCAGCAATCACTTCTCTTGCCAATTCTCAATAACCTAGGGAATATCCCATCAAGCCTGGGGACTTAATCACCTTAATGCTCTTTAAGAGACCAAACGCTACCTCCTCCTTTACGTCGAAGTGCCCTTGAATATCAATATGTTCAACAATAATCTCCTTATTTTTCATGTCCTTCTCTTTGGTAAATACTCAAGCAAAGTACTAAGGAAGGACCTCACCCACATCCTCCACATCCAAACAAATGTTCCCCTCTTTACCTTTGAGTGGTCCTACCCTCTCACTAGTTATTCTTGGGAGTCTCTTTAATTCTATTTGCCAAGGACTTTTTATGGCTTCAACTGGTTTTCCTAAATCCCATCTTGAGTTCTTATCTGGCTTCTTTATAATCCTCAAGGGCTCTGTTTGATCCTGGCTTCTAAGCTTTACATAATTGGAACCTCTTCTGGGCCAGGGATGACCTGTACAAGAGGGACGGGTTGCACCTAAACTGGAGAGGATCCAACACCTTGGTCAGGAGTCCACGAGTGCTACTCAGAGGGTTGAAACTCATTTGGTTCCAATTATCCAAGAACCTGAAACCCTGCCTCCTGCATCAATTCCTCGGCCACTCATTAATCAGTATTATCATCCAATTCCTGCTCTGTCTAGCATGTGGCACTGGGAGTAATCCAGAGATTACTACCCTGGAGGTCCTGCTCTTCAGCCTCTTCCCTAACTCCCTATACTCACTGCACCTCTTCCCCCTTTTTACCTATGTCATTGGTACCAATGTACACTATGACCTCTGGCTGTTCACCCTCCTCCTTAAGAATATTCTGCAGCCACTCTCGAGATACCCTGGACCCTAGCAGCTGGGAGGTAACACACCATCCTGGCATCTCTTTCATGGTCACATAATCTCCTGTCTGGCCCCCCTAATAACTGAGTCTCCTATTACTTTTGCTCTGCATGACTTTACCCTTTCCTGCTGAGCCTTAGATCCAGCCACAGTGCCACTGGCTTGGCTGCTGCTGCTGTGCTCTGATAAGTCATCCCCCCTCCCAAAATATTCAAAGAGGTACTTGTTGCTGAGAGGAATGGCCATAGGGAAACCCTGCAGTAACTGCTCACTTTTACTTACCTCTCCTGGAGGTCACCCATCTACCATCTGCACTCTGAGTGTGACCACCTTGGTAAAAGCTTCATCTATAAGGTTTTCGGCCTCTTAGATGGTCCTGAGTACACCCAGCTCCAGTTTCAGTTCCTTGACTTTGTCAGTCAGGAGTTGAAGTTGGGTGCACTTCCTGCAGATGCAGTCATTAGGGAGACCATCAAGATACCCCACATTTGCACATCTTACAGGAGAAGCATTCCACTGCCTTAACTACCATCCTGCTCCACTTGTTATACCTTTGGCTTTAACTTCTTAAACTTAAGTTCTACAATCAACTATGTTATTCTGAAAGACTCAGCACCCTTAGCCTCTGCCTGTTCTTGCTGAAGCCTGTAGAGTCAAAGCCTCCCATTCTAACCCTGGCCCACTCCAACAATGGCCATTCTACTTATACCTTGCTTCTTTTTATTGGCCCTTGCTAAGCTACTAATAACCCAAGTAATCTCCTGCCATGCAGACAAGTCCTGTTCACTTTTAAAAACAAATGTGTAAATCCACAAAGAATTGTCTCCAATTCACTTTGTGATTTCCTGTTCCACAGACAAGTCGTGACAGCGCCCCGCCACTTTTTAAAACTGGCGCATAAAGTTCACGAGGAACTGTCTCCCACCAACATGCCCAACATCTCTAACATGTTCCAATTTTGTTAAGAACAGCTCCATCCATTAACCAGAGCTAAAAGTAACTTCTTACCCCATGTCACCTCCACACCTCAAAAGCCCTATTAATTCACAAATACTACCTCTTCCATGATTGCCCAAATATTACACCTCCCTCAGCTGCATATTCACCTTGTCACCCAATTTCTGAATCCATTTATTCTTGGCCTGAAGTATGTGTTAGTATTTAACACAGCCAATTTCTTGATTTCATTGAAGTCACTTTTACACCCATTGTTTCTAATCTGCAATTGCCTTTTCATGGCTCAGATCTACAATTATTTTTAATTTAGCACACACTCTATGACCTCTAACTCCTACACTGTTCTACTGATGAACAGCACCTCATTTTTAATTAGACATTTTGTTTACAGACTCTTAAGTTCAACTATTGTGGATCTTAAATGCTGCCTTCATTTATTTTGGACACAAAATGACAGTGATTTTTATTCCACTTTGAGTTCTCCAGGCACAGCTTATATCTATATTTTGTCCCTTTTGCCTTGCACTATTATATCTTCTGTCACATAATCTGCCATCTGCTGCAGACCATCCTTAAGTTATAAACACCCAATTTAGAGACACCCGCACATATGAACAAGCTCCCACAATATTATTAAATTCAAAGGTCTAATGTACATATGTTCATTTCAACAAACAACAGTATTGGTTTATTTCCCCTCTTTCCTCACTTTTAGTAATTTTCCTCCTTATCAGTACTTTAGATACTATTTATTACACAACAGTGGAAGTAAGGTTACCATTGAATGATTTTTGTGCATTTTCCAACACGTACAAAGTTGACTTAAGAATCTCTGTAAAATTGGAACAAGCCCATTACCCAGGGACAAACCTTGCATCACAGACCTTCATTTTGTTCTTGCCCTGCCCAGTTTCCCTGCCTCTGTATTTGCTCAATACTTGTCAAATAAGATTAAATCGGAACATTCAGTTTTATTTTTCTCGAGCTGCTGAAATTCCCAAATTGTTTGACCTTTTTCAGCATGCAAGTGTCCTCCCCCCTTACAAAGGTAAAGCACTCCCATGAAACCTTTCTTAAGCCGAAATGGCGTAAAGCAAAGGACCATTAATTTATATGGGAAAAATCTTCGTAAAAGCAAAAATCCTCTTTGTAATGCAAGAACAGGTTACTAATGTAGGTCTTTTGTAAAAGCAAACAGCGAACATTTGTAAAGTGGGGGACACCTGTATTTTGTTTTAGTCCTACTATCATTGCTTGACCTCATTTGTACCAACTCACACCACTTTCTTGCTGTACTCGGCCTAAACTACAAAACAGACACAAAACTTAGAACGATATTAGAGCTTCTTCAAACCTGTATTCTATCCCTTAAACTATATATCTGAAAATCCCATTTTCAGTTTTACAAATCCACTGCATGCACCAGTATGTACAGAGTACATTTAAAACTGAGGTGTGTGGGAATTTTTTCCTCGAGCAGGGAAACTTGAATTCTCTAATCCTAGAGAAATGGAGGCTACTAATTGGGGGTATTTAAAGAGGAAGTTGATATATTTTTGAAAGATAGGAGAACTGAGTGCAATGGGGAGCTAGCACAGAAGAAATGAGGCCTGGTGCAGATCAGCCATCATACTGAAGGATAGGTAGGGCAGGAGGAGTTGAATGGCCTCCACCTTTTCCTATTTTCTTATGCTCTGATATGGATCCATTGAAATTGAAGATCTACTTTTGATAAAAGTTTCCCATACATTTGCATCATTACTGGTAATTTCCCTGTTCACAGTTCCTTCCCCTACACCTTTTGGCACAATGCTCTCAGTAATTAGACTGGTTGTGTTGAATAATCCACACCTTTTTGGAGGCTCCCTTAAGCAACTATCACCCAGCTCTGATTCATTAAATTGTTTTCTAGCCTTGAAACAAATCCCAGTAACTCTTTCACCATGCAGGTCAAGATTTCAACCTTTGTATTAACCAGGAGGTTACACCTTAAACTTAGTGGCCACTTCACTAGGTACAGGATGGAATCCAGTGTGGTCTTCTGCTGTTGTAGTCCATCCACTTCAAGGTTCAATGCATTGTGCATTTAGAGATGTTTTTCCGCACACTACTGTTGTAATGTATGGTTATTTGAGTTCCTGTCGGCTTCCTGTCAGTCTGAACCAGTCTGGCCATTCTTGTCTGACCTCTCTCACTAACAATGTGTGTTTGTCCACAGAACTGCCGCTCACTGGATGTGTGTTTTTTTTTGGGGTTTTGCACCATTCTCTATAAACTCTAGAGACTGTTGTGTGTGAAAAACCCAGAAGATCAGCAGTTTCTGAGAAACTCAAACACCCCATCTGGCACCCACAATCATTCCACGGTCAAAGTCACTTAGGTCACTTTTCTTCCCATTCTGATACCTGAACAACATCTAAACCTCTTGACCATGTCTGCATGCTTCCACATGATTGTCTGGTCAGATATTTGCATTAATATACAGGCGTACCTACCTAATAAAGTGACCACTGAATGTCTATTTTGAAAGCTTCCTTTCTAACCCCATGTCTTCCCATGCTGTAATTTTCATCTGCAATCTTCAGGCACTTAGAAATTAATGAATTCTTCTTATCTCACAACTCAATTACACTCTCAAAGAACTAGATTCACCCAGCATAATCTGTTATCTAAAAATGCTTGCAGATTTTGCCTCGGGTAATTATTCTCCTGCTGCTTCATTTTCTCTTAGTATCCAATTTGCCCAATGACCGCTGTAATCTCAAAGTTTTGCAGTTACTGGTTTATCATTTCCATAAAATGGCTCATCTTCTTCCGATCTTTTCTGCACATTAAAACTCAATATCCAGAGTTAGGAGCACAGACTTTCTGCAGATAACAAAACTGCAAATACTATTAGGGTTCTCTGCTTTGCACTCAATACATTCCTTAAATAAAAGGAAGTATGTTGTGTGTTTTGAAGAAATTAAAATGCATTAGAAACACACAAACTTTTAAATATCCGGAAGGAAATTAACTGCAGGTAACTACAATGTTTTTCTGCATAATGCAATTTGCTTATAATATTAATTGATGGATTATAGAATTACATAGGCCAAATTGGTTATAATGTAATTGTGATCAGGAAGATCTGTTTAAATCTGAGTTTTGAAGGCAAATATAGCCTGTTCTGCTTTAAAACAACTTTCACTAATGAAGTTTCTTAAAAACCCAAATATCGCATTTGAGCAAAATGATTGGTGCTTCAACTGAAACTCACAAGCAATGATGGATTCTGAAATCACAAGGTACAGCTGTGCAAACAGACCTCCATTAACAAAAGTGGAGAGCAGGGAGCCACTTGACACAAGTGGTCTTGAAACTGATCACTGTACTTACACAGAGAATGGCTGTTTCCACAATCTGTACACGCACATAGATATATTTGAAAAATTCAAGATGAGGCATGGGGGCTGACCTGCAGATAATAAGCCTATAGCTTGTGCTTGCTACTGATCAGAATCACAGCTTTAGTGCAGAATTTAAATATTCGATAAAAATGTTCAGAGAAAAAACAAGGCAGACCGGAGTATACAGCAGCTGATATACTCACCATTAGCATGAAATCACTAAAGTTATCAGTTTTCCACATTATCAAGCCAGAGAGACACTTTATGAGCAACACACTGACATTCTTATCGGGACAGATGTAAATTACCAAATGAAGTGAACTGTACATTTGCCTCATGGCACTATGTAAAAAGCAAAATTAGCATTTATAGAATGACTTTCTCTATACATGTATTG
The DNA here is from genome assembly GCF_048418815.1 of Hemitrygon akajei. Classification (NCBI taxonomy): domain Eukaryota; kingdom Metazoa; phylum Chordata; class Chondrichthyes; order Myliobatiformes; family Dasyatidae; genus Hemitrygon; species Hemitrygon akajei. Next base: position 19,883,538 of record NC_133144.1, read on the forward strand.
TACACCAGGAAGCATGGTGTACAGTACAACACCTCCAACTAGCAACCACGAACACAAGAAACATACAATATCATTTAGTCATTGCTCACGTTTTGCAATGCAAAACATCATCCGTTCTTCATCCATTCCCCAATGGTGCACAATATCCTACTCAAACATTGGCTAATGTACGATAACACTAATGTTGCCCCTAAAAGCGACAGCAAAGCACTCTTCTTCAGTTCTGAAGCATCATAGTTTATGTTGCAGGCATGATATAAATGTCAGGCGGAACTGCAAATGACATCCGCTCTCAGGCTCACCTTTCTCCAGATACTCTTCCAGGCCTCGCCGCCTAGCATCCAGCTGCTGCTCCGAGAGTGAAAACGGCCATTTTCTTGGGAGTTTCGGGAAATGGAAGTCTGAAAACTCTCGCTTCAAATTCTGGTGAAGGATTGTGAACTCACGGAAGCGCCGAGAGCAGAGTTGTCGCCCAGCCATATAAATGTTGAACACCTAAACAAAAGCAGCAGAACAAGTCAGATTTATTATCAGCTATAAATTAATAGAGAAAAAAAGTCACGGGTTAAAATCTGCCCTCAGAGACTCATTCAAATATGTTGCTACCTTTTAGGGGTTGCAAATTTGTTTCTCAGGAAAATCCTACTGGATTAATCAAAGAACTGAAGTTTCTTACTTGGGTCCTGGCCTCTAGAGAATTATTACAAAACCTGACTGGCTTCTTTGTGAGATCTTGATGTGAAATGACTGCCTTTTTTCCCCCCCCACAAAGTGTTTCACATTTGAGTAATATTTCATCATTTTGTGAAGCACTTTTAATGTCAAGATCTCTAAAGCCACAATGCAAATGCAGTTCTCTCTTTAATCTTAAAGTTACCGATTTAACTCAAACTCTGCCATCCTCTGGAGTTAAATGATTATTTCCACTGTGAGAATCTCTTCTTAAAGCCTTCTGAAAACCAGAGATTGCCACACACAAATGGACTTTTCACCACACTACACTCACGGCCGTCAGAACATCCTGAAAGCTACTGTCAATGGAGGTTTCTCCCTTTCGACTGAGCTCCAGTCCCTTCTGAGTAGACTGACTTTGCAACACTCATGATAACTAGAGGTAGGCAGGATATTAAACTTGATAGCATTCTCCATATGCCCCACAGTAGTAAATTTGTACAAGGAATTTTGTTATTTCAGGGGATTTGATGGCATATCATTTATACAAAACTCCAAATAGATTGTAAATACACAAGCTGGTTGTGGACCTAACTTATTTGCTGAGTTGAATAGTGTTGGATAACACAATGGCTAGTAGAACAAATGCCTCAGTAATAGAGACTCTGATTCAATCATGACCTTAGTTGTTGGTTGTGCAGACCGTGCATGTTCTCCCCGTGAATGTTAAGCTTCCTCCAGGTCCTCTCACATCCCAAAGACCTGAAGATTGGTAGATTAATTAGCTACCATGCATTGGCCCTTGTGTGTATGCCAATGTTAGAATCTGCATTGAGGGAGGAGAAGGGTTTGCAAGGAGTTGATGAAAGTGTGAGCAGGATAACAAGGATTAATGAAAGATTCATGCATCAGAGTGGGGAGGGGTGGTAGTACAGACTCAGTGGCTTGAACAGCTTGTTTCCACACTGTATCTCTCTCAGGCTCCATAACATGGGAAAGCAATCTTGGACTTCGCAACAAGGCTGGAAGAAACAACTACTCACCACAAACTTCTCCCCATTCCGCTCAACATGTTTGTAGCTGGGGATGGAGATTGGAACTGCCCGCTTCTCACTGTAGTCGTAATAGATGCTCCCGGAGGAGTCGTCGCCAGGATCAAGGCGATCAGCTTCTTGCTGTGGAACTGACAGCACTGTCAGGATCAGCTCCCGATCTCCTGCCCGAATCAGGTCCACAACCTGCTTGTGTGTTGCTCCCTCAACGTTAACTCCATTTCTATAGATACAAGGAACAGAATAGTTAGAAATAATGAAAAAAAAACCTGCAACATTCAGTGATTATGCATCAGGGATTAAAAATCCATTGCTCAGTGTCACCGCACGTGTGACAATGGAATACAGAATGAGCATTAAGAGTTCGCTTTTCAATCCTTTGGGTCCTTCCACTCCTTCAAACAAAAGGGATAGCCATGGGCACTCACAAGGGTTCTAGCTTTGCCTGCCTGTTTGTTGGTATGTGGACAGTCTATGTTGCAAGCCTACACTGGTGACCATCGATGATTGCATTGGTGCTGCTTCCTACACCCGTCCTGAACTCGTTGATTTCATCCACTTTGCCTCCAACTCCACCCGGCCCTCAAATTCACCTGGTCCATTTCTGACACCTCCCTTCCCTTTCTAGATCATACTGTCTCTATCTCTGGAGAAAACTTATCCACCGATGTCCATTATAAACCAATGGACTCTCACAACTACCTGGAATATACCTCACTACTTGTAAAAACACCATCCCCTTCTCTCAATTCCTTCATCTCTGCCGCATCTGCTCTCAGGATGAGGTTTCTCATTCTAGAACAAAGGAGATGTCCTCCTTCTTCAAAGAAAGGGTCTGCCCTTTCTCTACCATCAATGCTGCCCTCAATCGCACCTCTTCCATTTCACACACGTCTGCTCTTACCCCATCCTCCCGCCACACTGCCAGGGATAGGGCTCCTCTTGTCCTCACCTACCACTCCACCAGCCTCAGCATCCAGCACATAATTCTCTGAAACTTCTGTCACCTCCAACTGGATCCCATCACCAAACACATCTTTCCCTTCCCTCCCCCCCCCCCATTTTCTGCTCTCAAGGGGGATCAGTTCCTACGCTACTCCCTTATCCATTCGTCCCTCCCCCGATCTCCTTCCTGGCACTTAACCTTGTAAGTGGAACAAGTGCTTCACCTGCCCCCTATACCTCCTCCCCCACTACCATCCAGGGTCCCAAACAGTTCTTCCAGTTGACGCAACACTTCACCTGTGAGTCTGTTGAGATCATATACTGTGTTCCATGCTCTCCGTGTGGCCTCTTGGATATCGGGAGACTGCTTCTCCGAGCATCTACGCACCTTCTGCCAGAACAAGCGGGATCTCCCAATGGCCACCCATTTTAATTCCACTTCCCATTCCGATATGCCCATCCATGGGCTCCTCCACTGTCAGGATAGGCCACATTTAGGTTGAAGGAACAACACCTTATATTCTGTTTGGATAGCCTCCAACTTGATAGCATGAACACTGATTTCTCAAACTTTCAGTAATGCCTCCCCCCTTCACCATTTCCCATCCCCTTGTCCTTCTCTCATGTTATCTCCTTGTCCACCATCACCTCCCTCTGGTGCTCCTCCTCCCCCCCCCCCCTCTTCTTTCTTCCTTGGTTTTGTCACCAATCAACTTCCTAGCTCTTTGCTTCATTCCTCGCCCTCCAAATTTCACCTGGCATGTTTCTCTCCCCTCCCCCCACCTTTCAAATCTACTCCTCAGCTTTTTTTCTCCAGTCCTGCCAAAGATTTGGCCTGAAATGTCAACTGTATTTTTTTTTCCATAGACGCTGCCTGACCTGCTGAGTTTCTCCAGCATTTTTTGTGTGTGTTGCTTGGATTTCCAGCATCTACAGACTTTCTCTTGTTTGTGACTCACTTTTCAATTGTGTTTTATCCCAAGTCACCCTTTTCTGGGTCAATACACAACCCACAGCATTAAAAACAGAATTGAGAGTTTATGAATGCATAAATATACCCATTTAAAAGTACCTGTACACTGAGATTTAGAACTATTGGCTACATCAATGAAGGTTATCTTCTATAGGATTCACTTGTCTCTCAGATGGGAAAGGATCAACTCAGGTTTCAGAATTAACTCATATACAAGTTTCCCCTCTAAAATTAGTTCCTCTTCATGACGAATACCTTATAAATGCTTTGATAAATCTTTGTGTTCAAATGTTCAGTAGAATAATTAGATGTTACAACACTGTGCTTTAAAATCATTCCAATTTTAAGCGCAAATATAGAAAGTCCTTGCTCCATTTACCATCATTACTCCAATAGTTACCAAATCTACAATAGCTACTATTAAAGCCTTGAAAAAATATCTATGACCTCGATTATATTTGGGCATTGTCCTCATTCGCATTAATTTTATCTCTGAGTTCTTCACTAGTGCTGTCATTCACCAATACTGTCAGAGCATGAAACCAGGTCACTTCAGTTGTCATAGCTAACCAATACAGCAAATGAGGGTGAACTGCACAATACAATGCTTTTCTTGCCCTCTTGCCTAACTTTCTTAGAATAGTTTAAGTGAAATCCACACACTCCGTTTTAGTCACTGAAGTGATATGCCTAAAATAGAGGTGGTCAAATACACTCAACCAGTAAAAGATTCACACCTCCAATCAACAACACCTACCATGCATGCAACTATTTAAAGTCAAAAGACTACCCATTGTTCACTCGTTTCACAATTTTAGATTGTCCATAGGTGAAAAACTTGTGCCATTTCAGAAATGGTGTGCTATCTTCACATCTATTTATAGACAATAGACAATAGGTGCAGGAGTAGGCCATTCGGCCCTTCTAGCCAGCACCGCCATTCACTGTGATTATGGCTGATCATACACAATCAGTACCCCTATTTTACAGATATTTTGAAGATTCCAAAGAGCGGGTAGAGAGTCAAACAATATTCCCATTCTAGGCTATTCGATTCAAATTAAATTAAACCCCCAATACTTTGCTGATGAACAATGAGTAACAGTACAACACCAGAACAAGCTCACGGCAAGTGTGCACATGAAACTTCCCCGCAACTCTTCTAAGAAATTACAGTCTACGCATCTCCACTCCAAGGATCTGTGGCCAAGATTTGCATATGACTTCATAGAAAACAAAAATTTCCATTCCACAAGAGATCTTACCCACGCAACAAGTAGTGTATTTTTTAAAATAAATTACTTCAGTATTCCAACCTTACAAACTACCAAAACAGATGCTGAAGAAACACACCAGTCACTTGATAAGAATGTGGACCTCAGTCCCTCAAGTTACTAACTAAGACAAATAACTGCAATGCACTTGGGCCGATTTTCTGTTGCTGAGGTTAACTATTTTAGACTGGATCACACTGCAGAATGTTTACAGACACATATGCTTTGATTGCTTATTCCCTGTGTTATTACACAGTTCCACCTCTACCAGCAGCAAAACTGGGAAAAAGGACTCCTATAATTTGGCCTAAGCAGCATTTTGGAGAACTACTTCTCCAAATACAGAATTTTTAAAGTAACAAAAATTCCACAGGGATATGACACAAAATTTCACAGAGCCACAAGGAGAGAGCAGAACAGATAACCAGAAGATTATCATAGAGCTAAGTTTATGGGAGAATGCAGGGGAAGATGTAGCTTGGCACAGCTACATTTAGGAATCAGCAAAAGATCACATTTGGAAGGCAATGTTCTTCCAGAGGTAGGAAGGAATGAATGAATGAAGACAGGGCCACACAGACAGAGGAACAGTTAGGGTTCCAAAGGGACTTAATTCACTCTTGCATACTCCTAGCTCCTGGTGCTTATTGTCAGAAGAACTGGAAGACATCTGACTGTCCTCCAAATTAGAAATATGTTTGGTGTTGAAGCAGGAAAAATAAAGAATTAACAGAATGAAAATGGGGCTTACTGGGTGAAATTTTAAACAAGATTCATGTGTTCTCGAGTATAGGTTGATATTTTGAGGTTTGAGCCCATTCAGGTATTTCCTCAGATAAAAGGAACTTTTCCCAAGATGGGGAAATCAAGAAAAAGGGAGAACAATTTTACAATTACCACTAGACAAAAAACCCCAGAAAACCTTGACATTATGTAGCAGAAATTTGGAACCTATTTCCCCAATAGAGTAGTTAATGGAATATTTGGGGAAAGCAGCTCAATAGAAGTTTGTTACTCAGAGTTATTGATGTACGTGGAGCCACAGCAGGATAACTGAATACAGACAGAAATCACACGAAATATAACCAAGTGGCAGAGGTAGATGACACACTGATGGGCTACAGCTGGTTACACACGAGGAATTGATCCCACTAAAAGGGATTAAACAAAGCGTAATTCAAAGTTCATGAATCAAAAGCAAGTCAGCTTCTGACTACAAAAAGACAATAAAATAATTAGCTGGAATATAATTCCATGATGGATGTGAAGTACAGCTGTTTGAATGTTATCAATTCATTCCAATTGCATACCACAAGTGTCGTCACGTGGAACTTTGCTCAAACTATCTTAATTCCATTTCAGTTAATGTCCTCACTGTCACCAGAAGTAGCCCACATGTTACAACAGGTTTCAGGTTCAGTTTTACCATTACAACACAGATATTAAACTGTGTGGCATTCCTATGTTTATAATGGGTCTGTTAAAGTGCAAAGAAATTGAATGCACCAAATAGAAAAATAATGGACCAACATCATCATGTGCCATGTCGTACTGACATGGGCAATAATGGTCTTATCCAAGACCATGATTGCTCTTGGCAAATCTTTCCTACAGATGTGGTTTGTCATTGTCTTCTTCTGGGCAGTGTCTTTACAAAGACAGGGACGCCAGCCATTATCAATACCCTTCAAAAATGGTCTGCCTGGCATCAGCGGTCACATAACCAGTATTGTGACATTCATTTATTTACTGAGATACAGAGCAGAATGGGCTCTTCCAGCCATGCCACCCAGCAATCATGGGAAATTTACAATGATTCATTAACCTTCCAACTGGGACATCTTTGGATTGTGGGAGGAAACCTATGTGGTCACAGAGAGAACATTCAAGCTCCTAACAGACAACAGCGGGAATTGAACCTGGGTTGCTGGTACTCCAAAGCATTGTGCCAACCACTAAGCCACTGTATGTGTCAGCTGTTCATACGACCATCCACCACCAGCTCCCATGGCTTCATGTGACCCTGTTCGGGGAGGGGGATGTGCTAAGCAAGGGTGACCTGCAGTCTACCAGAGGGAAGAAGCGCTTTACCCCTCCTTTGATAGAGAAGCATCTTCATCCTGCCACGTAATTATGGACCAATATTATGAAAAAAAGTACTGTAATCACAACATCAGATTGCCTCAGCACCATTTTAGGTCACCTGGTAACATAATGTACAAATAGTTCTTTTGTTATTTTTTCAGCTGTTCAAGCTGCCTGGCAGAAACAGAGGCAACGTCGCAGCCTGTCCTATAAGCATAACTTCTGGTCTATCTTAACCTTGACTATCAAAAACTGCACATCCAAATTCAGGAAGCATTGGCTGAAATAAGGTCACAATAAAGAAATAAAAAGAACCTCTTACTTCTGGCACAGTACATTAGTGATGGTCTGGTATTAATCATTACAATACTAATACGAAGAAAATCTCATTTAAATGCATCACTAGTTCTACATCCTAATAGGATTCTTAAATATTGTTGGCAACAAAATCCAATAGTCCAACATCTGATTACTCAGAAATCATGATAGTTCAGCATTTGGCGTAATTTGTTAGTTTTGTATCAGAGAGGGGTCTGGAGTGCAAGTGGGTGGTACACGTATCATCATCTTTGAAAGGACAAAAAAGTTTTTAATGCAATGTATTTTCAGTCCGTGAGATATATCCATGTATTTTGTGATCAGTGGCTTGAAAAATTACAAAAATTACTGCTTTGGCTAAAGTACATCTTTAGACCTCAAGCTTGTGCCAGATAATCACAGTCACTCAAGGATGTTTACCACATTCCCATGAAATGTCCTAACAGTTCAGTTTGCACTAATCTTTCTAACATACTGTAAGTGTAAAGGGTGTGATTAACATGAACCATTACTAGACAAACAGCCAGTGTTATGGATTATTGCTACAGAGATCTGATTAAATCTCACCAAGGCAAATAGAAAACTTGAATTCAAGTAATTAAAACTAGTTTCAAGTAATGGTGAGCATAAAATTTGCAAATCTTCACAAAAATGCATCAAATTTATAAACAAAAATTTTTGGCAGAATCTCAAATGGAGACGAGAGGGCATACAGGAGCGAGATATATCAGCTAGTTGAGTGGTGTCGCAGCAACAACCTTGTACCCAACGTCAGTAAGACTAAAGAACTGATTGTGGACTTCAGAAAGGGTAAGACGGGGGATCACACACCAGTCCTCAGAGGGATCATAAGTTGAAAGAGTGAGCAATTTCAAGTTCCTGGATGACAACATCTCCGAGGATCTAACCTGGACCCAACCTATCGATACATCTACAAAAAAAAAGGTACAATAGCGGCTATATTTCAGGAGTTTGAAGAGATTTGGAATGCCACCAAAGACACTCGCAAATTTCTACAGATGTACCATGGAGAGCATTCTAATTGGCTGCATCACTGTCCAGTACAGGGGCTACTGCACAAGATTGAAATAAGCTGCAGAAAATTGTAAACTTATTTTGTTCCATCATGGGCACTAACCTCCATTGTATCCAGGGCATCTTCAAGCAGCAGTGCTTCAAAAAGGCAGCATCCATCATTAAGGACCCCCATCAGCTAGGATATATCGTATTCTCATTGCTACCATCAGGAAGGAGATACAGGAGCCTGAAGGCACACACTCAACCATTCAGAAAATGCTTATTTCCCTCCACCATCAGATTTCTGAATGAATTTAACCCCATGAACACCAACTCACTGCAACAACATACACAAAATGCTGGTGGAACACAGCAGGCCAGGCAGCATCGATAGGGAGAAGCGCTGTTGACGTTTCAGGCCGAGACCCTTTGTCAGGACTAACCGAAAGGAAAGATAGTAAGAGCTCTTTTTTTAAATTTATATTTTTGCTCTACTTATTTATATATATATATATATATATATATATACATACACACACACACACACACACACTATAATTCAGTTTTCTCTCTCTATTATTATTATGTATTGCATTGCACTGCTGCTGCTAAGACAACAAATTTCACGACACATGCTGGTGATATTCAAGCCAATTCTGAAGAAAGTTCATCACCCAGTGTATCCTACATTTAACTTCAAGCCCATCAAAGTGGCTGAATCAGTACAGGGACAATTAATGTCAGGAAAAACATTGTCAGCACATCTACTTCCAACAATCAAATTCATAATGCACATTCCGAATCAAATCCATCCGTTTTGTTTCTTGCAGTTGTAATATCTTGCACTGCACTTCTGTTAGCTGTGAGGGCCTTAATCTGGTTGCAAAAAGGACTGCAGAGATTTGATTTCTTTTAAAATCACCTGCATAGGCAAAAATGACTTGAGTGCTGTAAAGTCCAGGAAACAATGAAGTACAATCAGTTAATCTAACTAATAAATTAACGCTTGAATACTTGGGGCATAGCTTCATTTGCTTACAAATATGGAACTTTTATTTAAAAATCTGCCTCAACAGAAAATGTGAGGATTCAGTTCAATATCTCAGTTACTGATGATATTTGTGACTCTGCACTGATTCATTAGCCTGGATGTGTTCACATTTTGCTTTCCACCCAATCAACCATGGCTTTTGTGCTTAACTGGTTGGGTTCAAGTTCCACTCCAAAGACTTAAATTAAGACTTAAACAAAATTCAACCCCCAGGGCAGTTTTGAGATGCTGAATGCTCACAGGTACCTGCAGCACCATTTAGAGGAAAATTTAGCACTATCCTAACCAATATTTACTGCTTATTATTATTGTGTAATTTGTAGCTTTCCTTGTACCAAGTGATGCATTTCTTAAATTGTGGCTACATATGAAAATAATTTATTGGATATTCCAAAGCTTTACAACCAAAAAAATTATAAAAAGTGCTATACAGATGCATATTCATGCTATAAGTGGAATACCTGGAAATTAGTCAGGAAAATATTTAATTTCTCAAGAATTGTTACTGCCAAATAAATTAATTGAATTAAAATATGATATAATAGATCAGGGGTTTTCAACTTTTTGTATGCCATGGACCAATACCATTAAGCAAGGGATCTGTGGACCCCAGGTTGTGAGCCCCACAATAGATAAAGAGGGTGTGAGGATTAGATGCCCTGCTCTGCTTCCTATGTGTCTTATTATTTCTAATGCAATTAGCATTAAATCCAGGTTGAATCCCAGAAACATTACCCCAGCAGGTCCCAACTGCATATGCTAGATGCAGATCAAAGTTCTCCAGCATGACCTGGTTTTAAATCTCAAGCACATTAACCACTACAGCAGTGACAGGTTCACACAAGTCGTTTAAAAGTTATTTAGATGAAAATTAGGTTATACTGTGGTACTTGAGCTATAAAAAAAGACTGGGGATAGGGAAAATAAAATCCTTTCCAATGAAAACACATAATCAAACCACTTGCACAGAAGTCAAGCTCAGATCTGCGAAGTAAAAGGCCAATGTTGTAAATATTTTCCATTTGCTTTCACACAAAAAAAGGATCATAGTCGAGGGAGAGGTCAGAAACAATCCACAAGTTCTCTGAATGCTAGGCTCTAGCTGATTGGCTACCGTGGCTCAGTCCCTTGGAAACAGTGCACTCATTTGCCAAGAGACATCCTGCTCGGGTCAGAAGGTTTTCCACAGTGCAAAGAACAAATGCCTAGTTTACTGTACATACCATCATTCCATCCAGTGTTAGGAGGGAGATACAGACAACTTCCAACCTTCAACAGAAACCCAGAGAAATACTGAACCAATATTAGCATAAACCTCATGCAAATCAGGGCTGCATTTTATTAGGATACATTGTGCTTAGTGCAGAATAAACAGGGCGACATATCACACTTTGAACTGTGAAAACATGAATATGGGGGAATGGACTCCATTTAATTAGGAAGCAGTATCTAGTAACAGATCAATACACACAATGTGCTGGAGGAGCTCACAGGTCAGTGACACACAGACAAATGATATGGAGACACTATAACCTATTGCTGATTTGGTCTTTCTGGGATTAGTAAGTATGTGAATGCTATGATTCACACTGCACCATAAACACTTTAGGGGAAAAAAGTGTTTGATTAGATAAACAGCATTTGCTTTGAAGAAAAATAAACCCCCTGCAGAGGTGAAAATTGCCAAGAATGTTTTCATGTAAACTACAAGATGGCAAACATACTTTCCCATTTAATAAGATAATGGCCTATCCAAATCAACATTCCCATCCACCCTATGCTAACTCTCACTCTTTTATCAAATATCTACCTCTGCCTTGAAAAAGTTTAGACTTTGCTTCTACTACCCTTTGAAGGAATACAAAATACTTTTTTCCCCCAAATCCAGTGATATCTCGTTCTTGATTCTCCAAAAAGGGGAAACAGCTTCTTCACATTCATCATGTTTATGACCTTGCCAGTTTCAATCAAATCCCTTCTCACTTGTTTAAACTCCAAAGGAACCAAACCTTAACCTATCCAACTTTTTCTTTAAAAACTGCCATTCTAAGTATGAAACAATGGAGAAGAATTTTTAGATAACCTTTCTTTGAACAGCCCTTTTTTAAGCTTTTTTTCAGAGATTAAACTCTCCAATCTGGAACATAGAATTGCAACAGAACAATGGGCACCAGTTTTCAAATCAAGCTGCAGCCTTCTAAAATTACGTAGCATGCAGGACAGTTCAATCTGGAGAAAGGGAATAGGTAATCCTAGAGCTGATTATCTGACATTTCTAAATTCAACCATTCAACATCTTTCCCTTTCCCTCTTTAGAGGGAGAATTTGTATTGGAAGATGCCCAACTTGGGTATCTCTGTAACTTTGGAAACACTAGCACTGTAAATTGGGAAACTTTGTGCAAAGCTGATGATGCCTAGCTGGGTTGCCTGGGCATCCAACTGTCTTTGCTGAACAAGATACAGAAGTACACCATTCAGGGAGGGGAGGGGAGATGAGGTAGAGGAGAGTGGAGGGGGAAGAGGAGGAAGAGGAGAGGAGAGGGACTGTTTGAAAAAAACAAAAACTGCTCTGAAGAGCGATTACTGTTTGTAAGTAATTATTTACCTCAGAATTAAAAATTGCATTCCAGGACAGTCCAAAGCACTTTAAAGACACGAGAATTTATTGAAGTACAGCATCAATTATGAAGTAGTCAACAGCACAGTCATTTGAACATCACTAACAATAAAATAATGATGGAATAGTTGATGATAGTGACCACTCTCAATACCATAGAAACATAGAAAACCTACAGCACATTACAGGCCCTTCGGCCCACAAAGTTGTGCCGAACATGTTCCTACCTTAGAACTACCTAGGCTTTACCAATAGCCCTCTATTTTTCTATGTAGCCATGTAGCCATCCAGGAGTCTCTTAAAAGACCCTATTGTTTCCACCACCTTCCAGCGCATTCCACGCACTCACCGCTCTCTACGTAAAAAACTTACCCCTGACATCTCCTCTGTACCTACTTCTAAGCACCTTAAAACTATGCCGTCTCACGCTAGCCATTTCAGCCCCGAGGGAAAGCCTCTGACTAGCCACATGATCAATGTCTCTCATTATCTTGTACACCTCTATCAGGTCACCCCTCATCCTCCGTTGTTCTAAGGAGAAAAGGCAGAGTTCACTCAACAGAAAAGGCCATGTTCACTCAACTGTTGAGTGAACCATGGCAACATTTAACAAAATGTTCTTGTAAAACTAATTAATAAAAATGAAGGAAGTTAACTCTCTTGGAGTAAGACCAAGATGGTTATGATCAACCACCTCAGCTCACAATTATAGCATGACAACATGTGTCATCCCCAACTTGCTATTATCAGAATCAGGTTTATTATCACCAACATGTGACATGAAATTTGTTAACTTAGCAGCAACAGTTCAATGCAATACATAATATGGAAGAGAAAAAAAATAATAATAAATAATTAAATCGATTACAGTATACATATATTGAATGGATTAAAAACGTGCAAAAATCAGAAATACTGTATATTTTTTTAAAAAAAAATAAGGGTTCAACGTTCATTTAGGAATCGGATGGGGGAGGGGGAGAAGCTGTTCCTGAATCGCTGAATGTGTGCCTTCAGGCTTCTGCACCTCCTACCTGATGGTAACAGTGAGAAAAGGGCATGCCCTGGGTGCTGGAGGTCCTTAATAATGGACACTGCCTTTCTGAGACACTGCTCCCTGAAGATGTCCTGGGGTACTTTGTAAGCTACTACCCAAGATGGAGTTAACCAGATTTACAAACCTCTGCAGCTTCTTTCAGTCCTGTGCAGTAGAACCCCCCCCCCATACCAGACAGTGATGTAGCCTGTCAGAATGCTCTCCACAGTACATCTATAGAAATTTTTGAGTACATTTGTTGACATGCCTAATCTCTTCAAACTCCTAATAAAATATAGTTGTTGTCTTGCTTTCTTTATAACTACATCTATGTGTTAGGACCAGGTTAGATCCTCAGAGATCTTGACACCCAGAAACTTGAAACTGCTCACTCTCTCCACTTCTGATCCCTCTATGAGGATTGGTATGTGTTCCTTAGTCCTACCTTCCTGAAGTCAACAATCAGCTCTTTCATCTTACTGACATTGAGTGCCAGGTTGTTGCTGTGGCACCACTCCACTAGTTGGCATATCTCACTCCTGTACGCCCTCTTGTCACCTGAGATTCTACTAACAATGGTCGTATCGTCAGCAAATTTGTAGATGGTATTTGAGCTGTGCCCAGCCACACTGTCATATGTATACAGAGAGTAGAGCAGTGGGCTAAGCACATACCCCTGAAGTGCGCCAGTGTTCATCGTCAGCAAGGAGGATATGTTACCACCAATCTGCACAGATTGTGGTCTTCCAGTTAGGAGGCCGAGGATCCAGTTGCAGAGGGAGGTACAGAGGCCCAGATTCTGCAACTTCTCAATCAGGATTGTGGGAATGATGGTATTAAATGCTGAGCTATAGTCGATGAACAGCATCCTGACATAGGTGTTTGTGTTGTCGAGGTGGTCTAAAGCTGTGTGGAGAGCCACTGAGATTGCGTCAGCCGCTGACCTATTGTGGCGATAGGTAAATTGCAATGGGTTCAGGTCTTTGCTGAGGCAGGAGTTCAGTCTCGTCATGACCAACCTCTCAAACCATTTTATCACTGTCAGTGTGAGTGCTACTGGGTGATAGTCATTTAGGCAGCTCACATTTATTCTTCTTAGGCACTGGTATAATTGTTGCCTCTTTGAAGCAAGTGGGAACTTCTGCCTGTAGCAGTGAGCGCTTGAAAATGTCCTTGAATACTCCCGCTAGCTGGTTGACACAGGTTTTCAGAGCCTTACCAGGTACTCATTCCATCTGGACCTTCCGCCTTGCGAGGGTTCCCTCTCTTTAAAGACAGCCTAACATCAGCCTCTGAGACAGAGATCACAGGGTCATCAGGTACAGTGGAATCTTCACAACTGTAGTTGTACTCTCCCTTTCAAAGTGGGCATAGAAGGCGTTGAGTTCATCTGGTAGAGAAGCATTGCTGCTATTCATGCTATTAGGTTTTGCTTTGTAGGAAGTAATAACCTGCAAACCCTGCCAGAGTTGCCATGCATCCAATGTCGCCTCCAACCTCATTCGAAATTGTCTCTTTGCCCTTGAAATAGTCCTCTGCAAATTATTTCTGGTTTTCTGGTGCAGGCCTGGGTCACCAGGCTTGAATGCCAGAGATCTAGCCTTCAGCAGACAACATAGCTCCTGGTTCATCCACAGCTTTTGGTTTGGGAATGTACCGTAAGTCTATGTAGGCACACACTCATCCACACAGGTTTTAATGAAGTTGGTAACAACTGCAGCATACTCATCCAGGTTTGAAGATGAACCCCTGAATACAGTCCAGTCCACCGATTCAAAGCAGTCCTGTAGGCGCTCCTGTGCTTCCCTTGTCCATACCTTCTTAATGCTCAATACTGGTGCTGCAGTCTTCAGCCTCTGCCTATACTCAGGGAGTAGAAGTACAGCCAGGTGATCAGACTTCTCAAAGTAGAGGGCGTGGAAATACCACAGTAGGCATTCTTGATGGTGGTGTAGCAACTTGTTGTTTCCTCTGCTACTGCAAGTGACCTGTTGATGGTAATTGCTTAGTGATTTTTTTCAGACTGGCCTAGCTGAAATCTCCCAAAATGATGGTGAAGGCGTTAGGGTGCCCAGAGGATTCCCGTGGTAGGTAAAAAGGACAGCACTTAACTGCTAGATATTCCAGGTCTGGTGAGCAGAACTGGGAGAGCACTGATATATTTGTGCACCAAGAAGAACTGATCATGAGGCATTCTCCTCCACCTCTGCTTTTGAGAGACTATATAGATCTATCCTGATGGTGGAGAGTAAACCTGTCTATCTGAATCGCTGTATCCAGTACAGAAGGGATTAACCAGGGTTCCATGAAACAAAGGACACACGTGGTCCTAATGTCTCTAGATTACACTGCAGTTATCCAAAGCTTCTGCAAAATCATTTCCCAAGACTGTGGCCTCTGTCACTGAGGAAAAGGTCACCATGTCATTCCTCAACAAGTCATACACCTTCCCGGCTTGTAAATATATTGCTGTCCTTTCATCAGTAGGTCTATATCCTGAAATTCCCAACCAGAGCACTGCGGATAGGAGAGGCGATTCAAGGGAGTTGATTACCATAACTTTTTCTTGGGTAATTACGGTTGAGCATTAGCATTAGCTTTTCCAGCTGGGTCCTCATCTCTTAAAATGAATAAATAAGAACAAGCATGTGAAGGCATGGCTTTCATTGGTTGGCTAAAATACATTTCTTTTGCCTCTGTGGAGAAACAACCTTGCACTCAACATCAGCAAGACCAAGGAATTGACTGTAGACCTCTGGCAAGGGAAGTCAGGAGAACACACAACAATCCTCGAGAAGTCACTGGTGAAAAGGCGAGCAGCTTCATGTTCCTAGGCATCAACACGTCAGAGGATCGATCTTCAGCCCAACATACTGATGCAAGCATGAAGACAAATCAGTGGCTCTACTTTATTAGGAGCTTGAGCAGATTTTGTATGTCACCAAAGAGTCTGGTAAATTTCTACAGATGCACCGTGGTGAGCATTCTAACTGGTTCATCACAGTCTTGTATGCAGGCTCCAACGTGCAGGATCAAAAGTGGCTGCAGAGGTTGTAGACTCAGCCAGCTCCATCGTGGATACAACCCTGGATCAACATGGCTCAAAAAGGACCATCACCATCTGTTACAACCATCAGAAAGATTACAGATGCTTGAAGACTCACACCCTAATGTTTTAAGAGCAGCTTCTTAACCTCCGTCACCAGATTTCTGAACAGTCAACAAACATTACCTTTGTATTCCTCTTTTGCATTATTTACTTTTGTACCTTATAATAATTTGTGTCATGCAGTTCAGCTGCCACAAAACAACAAATTTCACAGCATATGTCAGCAATAATAAACCTGATTCTGATTTGTGTATTCTCATAATAGATCTGAATTAGCCATGGAATTTAGCAACAATAGCACTAGGAGAGATCTTCAGGACCCTATTTTCCTGAAATCCAATTGCACAGACCAATTTAAAGCTAGAAAAGTGGATTAAATTGTGAGAGACATTCCTTGGGGCAAAGTATTCCTCCTGTGATCCAAATATGCTGGAGCGTATTTACTGATAGGTGATATCTTATTGTGGGCTTGTGGTAACAGTATTTGCCAAAGTTACTTTATAGCAGGCATGAAATGGTTTTTAAAAAGCTCATTGCTTCATTACCTTTTTGAATACACAAGCCTAGCCCACTTTGCACTGGCAGCTGTTGTCCATAATCTAGACACTTTATTTTAAACTTGCATGCAACGTAACTCATTTGTAATCATGCTGAATGTATTAAATATAGACTCACGCTATGTTATAAAACTTCCTCCAAGCTGACATGACATTAAGACAGTGTTACAAACCACCTTATTTACAGCTAAACAGAAAGCTCAATAGCCAACACAGATAAACACACAGCTTGCCAAGTGATAAAGGCAGAAACAATGCAAGAGGTAGTCAGACAGGAAAGAGTATAAACAGGATACGTAGAAAGTTACCTAACTCTACTCAGAAGCCTGGGCTATTGACCTGGAGACAAGTTTGAATTCCCTCATAACAAGTTTAATTTCAAGTAATTAAATAAAAAGTTAGTACCATTAACAGTGACCACGAAGACACTTCCTCTCCTAGTAGCTGAGGCCTTTGAAGCTTCTGTTGGCATTTCAGTAGCACTGGTGTTTTTTTAAACAGGATGGTGTTGCTAGCCCCATGCTAGACCTTTTGTACCTATGGTTGGGACTATCCATGGCAGAGTTATTAAAACCTATATGGCTCACAGATATCCTCCAGGGAACAAAATCTGCCATCTTTACCTAGACTAGTCTTATACATGACCCCAGACTCAAAACAATGTGGTTGACTCCTAATTGCCCTCTGAAATAATCTAACAAGTCAGACAACTCAGCAGCAATTTGATAGGGGCAAGAACCATAACAATGCTTCATGAAAATGTTAAAAGAAAAATCACTGAACAGGCAAAACAATCAGAATCAGATTTATTTTTACTAAAATTCATTGTCTGCGGCAGCAGTACAGCCCAAAGATATAAAATAACACTTAATCATAAAATAAATACCTAACAGAAAGTGATTAACGAAGTAGTGTTCATAGATTCATGCACTGTTTAGACATCTGACAGTGAAGGAAAAGAAGGTGCTTCTGAATTGTTGAGTATGGGTCTTCAGGTTTCTGTACTTCTCCAACCTCCCTGCAGCAGCATCACAGACACCCAGCATCAGATAAGCAACGTTCGCAGCTAAAACATCAACAATTTTTACAGGAAGAATGTGAAAATTAGAGAAAGGATGCAGAGGAGATTTACAAGGATGTTGCCTGGACTGGGGAGCATGCCTTATGAAAATAGGTTGAGTGAACTTGGCCTTTTCTCCTTGGAGCAACGGAGGATGAGAGGTGACCTGGTAGATTTGTATAAGATGATGAGAGTATAAGATGTGGATAGTCAGAGACTTTTTCTCAGGGCTGAAATCGCTATCGCGAGAGGGCACAGTTTAAGATGCTTGGAAGTAGGTACAGAGGGGATGTCAGGACTAAGTTCTTTTTAAAACGCAGAGACTGGTGAGTGCATGGAATGGGCAGCTGGCGACGGTGGTGGAGGCGGATACAATAGGGTATTTTTAGAGACTCTTGGATAGGTACATGGAGCTTAGAAAAATAGAGGGCTATGGGTCACCCTAGGTAATTTCTAAAGTAAATACATGTTTGGCACAGCATTGTGGTCTGAAGTGCCTGTATTGTGCTGTAGGTTTTCTATGTTCTATGATAGTAACAAGAAGGGGCCAAGTCCCAGATAATAATGGCCCTTCGTGATAGATGAGGCCCTTCTTGAAGATGTCCTCTTCAAGACAGGATTGTCTTGGTGGGCAGGATTGTGCCCATGATGGAGCTGGGTGAGTCTATAATTCTTGACAGCCTATTGTGCATTGGAGGCTCCATATTAGGCTGTGATGCAACCAGTACGAATGCTTTCCACAATGAATCTATAGAAATTTGTAAGAATCTTTGATAATATACCAAATCTCACCAAAATCCAAACAAAGTCAAGCCATTTGCCGTGCTTCCTTCATAATTGCATCAATATATTGGACCCAAGACACATCCTCTGAGAAGATGACACTCAGGAACTTGAAGCTGCTCACCCTTTTCACCACTGACCCCTCAGTAAGGACTGGTGTGCATTATCCTGACCTCTCCCTCCTGAAGTCTCAAGTCAGTTCACTGTTCTTGCTGATGTTAAGTGTGAGGCTGCTGTTGTAACAGCACTCAACCAGCTCATCTATCTCACACCTGTTTGCCTCCCAATTACCATCTAAGCTTCTACCAATAACAGTGGTGTCAACTGCAGGTTTATAGGTGACTTTTGAGTTATGCTTAGCCACACAGTCGTGCGTGGACTAAAGCAGAGCAGTGGGCTAAGCACACATCCTTGAGGTATGCCTGTGTTGGTAGTCAGCAAGGAGATGTTATTAATGATTCACACTGACTGTGGTCTTCCAATAAGGAAGGTGAAGATCCAGAGGCATGGAGACCCAGGTTTTGAAAAGCAACACACACAAAATGCTGTAGGAACTCAGCAGATCAGTCAGTATCAATAAAGGAGAATAAACAGTCAATATTTTGGGCTAAGACTCATCATCAGGACTGGAAAAGAAGGGGGAAAGAGTCAGGCGGGGGTGGGGGGGGAGAGATTTGAACTCCCAACTTTTGTAATCATTAGTACTGAGGGATTGATGATATTGAACACCAAGCTGTAATTGTTAATCAGGTGTCTGACATGATTGTCTGCAGTTGTCTAGGTACTCCAAAGCAGAGTGAAGAGCCAATGTTTACTTTTAGTGTATAAAACATTTAGAATGACTCAATTATTTTTGAAAAAATGTTGAATGAACAAATTTACATCACTATCTCAACAATTTCAGTGTACCAGATGGGTAGCAAAGCAGTCCAGGGTTGAAGTCAAAGGAACTCCAGTATCCAATTTAACTTAAGATTCCAAAAAGGTTCCTATAACTGTTCAGTCTGTATGGTTAAAACCTCACCTCAGAAATGTCACACATTTCTTCGAATTTCTCCATAAACTTTGATGATTGTTCAGATTGCACCTACCACTCTTTCACAACCTCAGGATACTCTAAAGAGCTTTACAGTACATGAAATCTAGTGCTATAATATACAAAAAAGCAACAGTCAATCAGAGGAAGGTCTCACAAACACCACTGTGAAAATGAACATGCAGCTTCAGTGCTCTTGAGTAGTACTGGCCAGGATGATGGATCTCCCCTGCTTCTCCCCCTAATAGTGTCAATGAGATATTTTACCCAAAAGGGAAAATGCAACTTTAATTTAAAGGCCCATTAGATATTATAACACTCTTGAAATACTGTATATAGAAATAAGGACAAGGTTTCTGAAGTCCCAGAAGTACTGTTTCAAGGAACAGACTTGTTAATAATTTATATGAACTGGCTTTTAGTTTGAGTAATTTAATAGACCAATCTGGTGAAGAACACAGAAGTGTAATACTCTTGACATGCTCATGTTTTGTATTTGGCCTTCAGACAACTAGTCCCAGGGGCTACACTTATTAAATCGCTCTTGAAACAAGGAATTAATGTTAATTTTGTAATGTCGCTTGCTGAAGCTGAAGATCATGAAAATAACATACAACTCCAATATAACTTCAAGCTAAATGGAAATTGAAAGCTCTGGAAGGATTCTGGAGGACAGCATCAAGGATGATTGGCTTAGTTTAATCAGCACCTACATTAAAACCAGATGTTAATCCCTCAGGACCACTAAAATTACAGGGCAATAAAGGATGATCATAGAAGAGAAAATCCAACCTTCTGGAGAAAGGGTCAGATGCCCATCAAAATCATTCTGTGAACAGTACAGGAATGCAAAGTAATGAAACACAATTCATCAAACTCTGATAGGGACTAAATTTTTCTAAAACAGTACAGCACAGGAACAGGTCCTTCAGCCCAGGATGTCTATACCAGACACGATGACAAGTTAAACTAAATATCTTCTGCTTGCATGTGATTCATGCCCTGGCATGTTCATACATCTATCTAAAAACCTCAAGCTCCACTTTTGTATTTGCTTCCACCATTACCCCCAGCAGCCCATTCCAGGCACCTACCCACATTGTGCAAAAATAACTTACTACTGTACATTTCCTTTAAACTTTCCGCTCTCACTTTAAATGCACAACTTCTAGTATTTGATACTTCTACTCTGGGAAAAAGATTTCTGACTGTCTACCCAATCTATGCATCTTAATTTTATAAACTTCCCTCTGGTCTCTCGTCAGCCTCAGATAAAAAAGCCCAAATTTGTCTAACCTCTCTTTCTAGCTCAAAACCTCTAACCCAGGAGATTCTAGTAAACCTCTTCTGTAACCTTTCTGTACACCCTTTGTAGAACAAGCACCTCTCCTTTATAAATATCTGTCTCAAAGCTTGAAAGTTCCACCTCCAATGAATTAGTAAAGGTCAAATTCAAACTGAAAAGGTAAAATTGACAACACACCATTTTCAGACCATTAGCTTCCAGAAACTATTTCAAAAGGGTTCTTGGATATGGGAACACCTTAATCATACAGGATACAGCAAGATTCCATAAGAAAATGCAGAACAACCAGAAAATCTGCTTTACTCCTCTGGGCTTCGAGATAAATAGCAGGGTGAACTTTCCTGATCTATAAAGCTAAAAAATAATTAAGCATGCTCAAACCCTTGCAATACAAGCTTGAAATATTGTGCATTTCTCTTCTACATTTACACAAAGAGACCATTCTGATTCACTGAACCCTGAATGACTATAGGCTGTGGATAAAATCTGCTTCATTTCCTGATCAGATAACTGAACTGTGAATCACCCGAGGATTCATGTGCTTAATTAGACTTACTGGGGGAGAGAGAGAGAGGGAGCGGGAGAGGGAGAGGGAGAGGGAGAGGGAGAGGGGGAGAGAGAGAGAGAGAGAGAGAACATGAGGGAGAGGGCGAGGGAGCACTCTACATCAACTCAATTTGTCAGCAACACACAAATGCTGGAGGAATTCAGCAGGTCAGGCAGCATCTATGGAAAGGAATAAAGAGTCGATGTTTTGGGCTGAGACCCTTCATTAGGACTCTACTCACCTCTATTCTATTCGCCATTAGGTTTCTGGATGATTTCAGAATTGGCAACCAGTGTACAACATGGAAGTACACTTCTCACGATGACAAACCTGATTCTGCAAAGCCACAAGCACCAAGGCTAGGTTTCATGATGCCTTTTACACAGGGTGGTGGTAGGTGCCTAGAATGTGCTGCCAGTGGTGTTGTTAGAGGCAGATACATTGGAGACATTTAAGAGGCTCACGTGAATATGCAGAGAAGAGGGATTTCAACAATGTATAAGCAGAATGGATTAGGTCTCATTAACTTAATCATTTTGGGATAATATCGCAGACTGAAGGGCCTTTCCTGTACTGTTCTGTGCCCCAAGTGAAAGATTCAAAATAGATTTAACAGCTCAAAGCTCTTCTGAAGTACAGTTCTATGGCTGTGCATAGCACACAGCTCCTCATGGATGCCCAATCTGTAACCTCACAGCACAGTATATTCCAACTCACTCCACCATTAATATCAGGCCAGCAATCAATCCCAGCTGAAAATGGAATCAAAAAGAGCAATCCCAAGCACACTGAACTCCATGGGATTACCCAAAGTGAAGACAACGGTAAAAATGGGGTGGCAAGCTGTGAAGCTGCAACACGAGTCTATGCGAATGCTCCATTTTTAAAGAGGACCATCAATAGACAGCCAATCAATCTCAAAAAGTAAATAAATTAAAAGATCTGCAGTCCTGTCACGTCCAGTGATACACAAACTAATGGGAAGTTAGGGCTCCAAAAGCTATGATATTCTCAATGATCAGAGAGCTCAGAGTGCAAAAGACTAGGTTGAAACATTTGCAACAATCTTGGCTGCCTGCTGTGATTACTGCAACCAGCTAATTCCATTCACTACATGTGTATCAAAGCATGGCTGAGAGCACCGGATGCAAAGGCTGTGGGACCGGACAACATCCCAGCTGTGGTGATGAAAATGCATTCCAAGACCAGCCATGCTTCAATCCAAGACAGCCCACTGTAATTATGACACCATCATCTTCTCAGCATACATAGTAAATTGTTCCGGATCTGTCCAGCAGAAGGTGACTGCAGATAACCACAAATAGGTTTACCATCAGATCATACAGTTGCTCTTAATTTGTATGTTCACAATTGATAGCAAGATTAATCATACTACTCCCAATCTTCAGTAAAGCAAAAGAAAGAGCCAAAGACAGTGCAATGGATAACCTACAACATGGTGCTTAGCTTGCGTTATTATGGCCTTGAATTTGGAGGTTATTAAGAGAGGGCCTACTCCGAATATCAAGGCAATGCTGGACCAAGCACAGCTTTAAACGGCAATGGTAATCAAAGGGAAAATTTTCCACTGGCTGCAACTCAACACTTGGATGAGTCTTTAGGGGTAGTGAGGGGTTAACATCTGAAAATTATAGTTGGACTATCCAACAACACCTTTAGCTGATGGTGTGCTGCCTCCAATCATTCGAGGTGCTCCTGCACTGACCCTCCTTCCATCTTAAGGCAAGAAGAGGGGATGTTTCCTATTAACCACACAAACATTCAATTCTGTTCACAACTCCTCAACAAATGAAGCAAAGCACATCTTCCATGCAAAGCCCAGATATTGTTCAGGCAAGGGCTAAAAACTGCAAGCAAGATATGCAATACAAAGTATTAGTCAATAACATCTCCTACAAAATACAAATGTCAATCCTTGATATTCATTGAGACTACCATCATCCTGGGGGGTCACCAGTTACCAAAATCTTAACTGGACCAGACACATAAATACAATGACTCCAAAAGTTGCTTGCTTCCTACCCTCCTAAAGTTCTTCCATCAGTTGTAAGGCAAGGTAAGGTCAGCATTTCAACAAAATTCTCCATAGCCGAGCTCAAGCCCTTCTTGGAAAATGCAGTCTGCTTAAATACAGTTTGCTCCTTTTCCAAAATGCATTGTCATTACTCAACAGTCACTTCAAAAGCACCATTCAAATTTATAAACCTCATGATCAATAAAGGCAAGAACAGCAGATGCACATTTTCCTGAACTGGAGATATATTATTTCTTCATTCTAGCTTGGTCTAGACCCTGGAACAACTTCTACAATAGCACTGTTCCAGTAGCATCATTAGGTAAACTACAGCAGTTCTAAGCAACCTGCCACCACCTTCTCAAGGGCAATAAATATTGGCCTTGGTAATGTCCTCTTCCCACGTGTGATTACAAAATACAATGCATACAATTCACCCCATCTGCACATACAGTTAGCATGGCAATAGGAGGCAAAGGATATTGGTGAGTGGATGTTTATCTGACTGGAAGTCTGCAACCAGAGGTGAAGATATAAGTAGACAGGATATATAAATAAATAGCTTAGATGAGAATGTATTTGGTCTGATTAGTAAATTTGCAGATGACACAAACATTGTTGGAGCCACAGATAGCAAAAAATGTCATCTGAGGGTACAGCTGGACGGTGATCAACTTGGAAGTCGTGCAGAACAGTGGCAGACAGAATTTAATCTAGACCAGTGTAAGCTTATTCGCTCTGGTAGGACATCTCGAGTTACTGCCAGGGGCCTTAACAGCATTGATGAACTGAGACACCTTGGGATGCAAGTCAGCACCTCCCAGATGGGTTGGGTAATGAAGGTAGTTGGGTAATGAAGGTATTTGGCATACACCACCTAGTAGGCCAAGGCATTGAGTATAAGAGTTAAGATACAATGTTGCTGTTGTACAAAACATTGGTTAGAGCACACTTGAAATACTGTACACAGTTCTACTTGCCAGACAGACTGTAAAAGAGATTCACCAGAACATTGCTGGGAATGGAGGGCTCTGGTTACAAGGAAGGATTGGATAGGCTGGCTTTATTCCCACTGCAACACAGGAGGCTGAGGAGTGATTCTAGAGATACAATAAACTTATGGATTATCGAATAGTTATTAAATAGAGGCATGGAGTCTTTTCCCCTAGTTGGCGGGATGGTGGGGCGAAAAGGGGTGTGACTCTAAATTAAGAGGGGCTATGGCTTTAAGGAGAGAGGGGAGAAAGTTAAAGATCTAAGAGGTGTGTTTTTCTCCACTGAAGCTGGTATGTTTCTGGAGCGAGCTCCCACAGGAGGCAGATACAATCACGACATTTAAAAGACATTGGGACAGATACTTCATTGCTTCTTCAGTAACAATCCCTGTCATGAAGTCAGAACTTCAGATGCTTGTTATTTCTAGATATTCAATTTCCCAAATTCTCTACAACCCAATTAAACAAAATATCAATCTACACAGAGTGTGGGCTTGAATTTGCATAATTACAAATGAGGTTTACACCACAAGTATCGAAATTCTGATTACCCTATGGAACATCTAGGAGCTGCAAGATTACTAACAGTAGTATCTCATTTTAACCAGTGAAATGAATTACAGACATTCTGGTGGGTGAACAAGGACATTTAAGTTCAACTTAGAATTCAATGTTAATTTGGGATAGGACTCCAAAAATGGACAAAGTTTTACAATTTTAAAAAAATGCCAAATCAAAGGCTAAGAAAATTAAACTCAACACTTGTCAAGATCAACTTTTAAGTATCAAAAGGATAGCTTCTTTAACTAAGATTTAATGCACCATTGAAGAGTACTGAGGTTACAATGGACAAAGTCTGACCATTTACGATATTAGTTCTCATTCAGGATGACTACAAGAACTTCAGGCCAGTTAAGTTAACAGTGCAGCTTGACAGGTACTTGCAGTTTTAGATGCAGTTTAAAAATCAGCCATACTCCTCTAACAGCAACATAAAGGATTCTCACATTTATGCAACGTGCTCCTGCCAGAAGCTACTGTGCAATTCACTCACAAATCACAGTGACCACTTACCGGTACAAGAAAATCTGGCTTTTTCTGACCACAATTCAACATAACCACAAGCATTAATTGTCTCAGCTTAAACTATAATTTCCCTGTGTGCATTACCAGATAAAGTCATGTAATATGCTGCAGTGCAATTGCTCTAACTGTGGTTTTATTACAACTTCTGTTTAGAAACATTCTTATATTCTGGTGTACCACAGAAATAAAAACTAGAGTAATTACATTAATTGAGATTCAATAATGTATCAACATTAGTTTGGCACTAGTCCATGCTGGACCTTAATTAACCATTGCATTTCTAAATATTCATTAAATTGGATCACAAAATTATGGTTTCCATGAGGTTGCTCACAGCTTATGCACGATAAACAAATTCTGTATTTGGTAGTTGAATCATGCTCTCCTTTCTGAAATGGGATATTTTTACTAGACCTTCTCTCCTGCCTATGACCTAAAAGTGCATACAATGTGATCCGAGCAACTCCACTCAACTGTCATCATGGCCACCTTGGCTCCTACAGTTACTCTGAACTGTTCCTCCCTTCTCAAGCAAGAGAAAACCTACAGATGCTGGAAATCCGAGCAACACACACAAAATGCTGGAGGAACTCAGCAGGCCAGGCAGCATCTATGAAAATTAGTACAGTGGAAGCCTTGGGCTGAAACCCTTCTGCAGGATTTTCTTCTTCTGACTTTACATATTGTTGTTGCTTAATTTACTGTTAGATACAAAGCAGACATCATATGGAGACACTTTCGGTGGAAGGGTCTGCTGGCCCAACCTGGGGCTCGATATTTTATGTGCCAGACATCAAAGGATGATTCCATCAAGTCAAATCACTTTTATTGTCATTTTGACCATAACTGCTGGAACAGTACATAATAAAAATGAGACAACATTTTTCAGGACCATGGTGTTTTCAGGACACAGTACAAAAACTAGACTGAACTATGTAAAAAACACAGAAAAAAAAACAACTACACTAGACTACAGACCTACCCAGGACTGCATAAAGCGCACAAAACAGTGCAGGCATTACAATAAATAATGAACAGGACAATAGGGCAGTAAGGTGTCAGTCCAGGCTCTGAGCATTGAGGAGTCTGATAGCTTGGGGGAAGAAACTGTTACATAGTCTGATCATGAGAGCCCGAATGCTTTGGTGCCTTTTCCCAGACGGCAGGAGGGAGAAGAGTTTGTATGAGGGGTGCGTGGGGTCCTTCATAATGCTGTTTGCTTTGCGGATGCAGCGTGTAGTGTAAATGTCCGTGATGGCGGGAAGAGAGATCCTGATGATCTTCTCAGCTGACCTCACTATCCACTGCAGGGTCTTGTGATCCGAGATGGTGCAATTTCCGAACCAGGCAGTGATGCAGCTGCTCAGGATGCTCTCAATACAACCCCTGTAGAATGTGATGAGGATGGGGGGTGGGAGATGGACCTCCCTCAACCTTCGTAGAAAGTAGAGACACTGCTGGGCTTTCTTTGCTACAGAGCTGGTGTTGAGGGACCAGGTGAGATTCTCCACCAGGTGAACACCAAGAAATTTGGTGCTCTTAACAATCTCTACCAAGGAGCCGTCAATATTTACAGTCTATGGACAATGCCTTCTTTGAAATTACATATGACCTTCAAACCTCCTGATTCGCATCCATACCACAGACATCCAAATGGATTTTAATCAGCTTTGTCTGGACTGTGATTCACAGCTTTTCAGAACCCATTGTTCAGAGCTGCACTCCAAATTAAATCCACAATACATATTCAGATGTGAAGACTGGTAGTCAAAGTCAATTGCTAAGCATATATGTCTATTACAGCTCAGGGTTCAGAGTTCAATTCCAACTTGGTCTGTAAAAAGTCTGTACAACCTTCCTGTGCACGCATGGGTTTCCTCCCCTGAACTTAATTATTAACCCCAATATTACACGCCTCCCTTTTAATTATGTTTTGTTTATATTTAATTGTGGAAGCTATCTCTTTAATGGACTCCCTATTCACTCTAAAGCACATCCTTCTGCACTTTGCGCTTCTTATGTGAAGATTATCCCTTATTGAACCTTTCCATCCAGTTGATGTGAGCCATTTCCCTCTCTTCCAAAGAACTTGTCTCAAGCTTACCCATTTCCATCATGAACTTGATTGTGCTTTGTCACCATTTCAGATTTTCTTCAGTGATTTGCATCAGCCATGTCTCAATTCAAACCAGTGGAAGGCCTCAGTGTATGATGGGATGCAGTGCCTGCTTCACCACACCTGCTACTGTCATCCCATTCTATGCTATGACTATTAAAATCACCCAGTATTATTGCTTGTCTAGTCACCTCTTTGAATGAACAGTCTCTGGAATGATTTGATGACAAAAAGAGTAGGCCAAACAATTGCAAGACTGCATTATGCTCAGAACATCACGCAGTAATGTTTGTCCCTGAAGTAAAAGCACACACTATTGTCTTGGAAGCAGAGCATCCGATTTCTACCTAGTAAGATCCCACAAAAAGAAATAGCTGATAATGACTAGAAAAGCTGTTTTAGTTCTGTACATTGAAGAATAAAAGTTGACTAGGCCATAGACAGGTCACAAGTCTGACTTTAAAAAATAGTATTCAGCCAAATTCATTTTGTTTAGCTTTGGCTCAAACCATGTCTAACAATTAAGTTTTAAATGTTAAGATTCATTAATTTAAGAATTCAGATTTTCAGAAACAACCAATTAAATAATAGAGGGAACTGTGGTGAGTGCGCCAAAGAGGTCTGACTTTTTTCTGACTGTATGTACTATAGTAACTATATGTGCTGTGTAAGACCGTATGTAAAGTATCTGCACCTTGGCGCTGGAAAAACGCTGATTTGTTTAGCTGTAAACACGTGTATAGTTGAATGACAATTAAACTTGAATTTGAACTAATAATGCAGAAGGCTGGAGATGATCACAATGCCGATAGAGATGAAGCTAAATGCAGCCTAATGAGCACCCAAATCATAGTCCCCTCAGACCAACAATTAAGTCCAAGATTACTCATGCCATCAATAGTTCATTAAGTTTGGGTACTGTATTTGGAAAACTGTTTTCTTTGCAGTTTCTTTGGTAAATACCAAAGATACAAGTAATGAATCATTACCAGGTTGCAAATATAACCTTTTTTATGGACTTCTGTATATATGAACGAGCTTCCATAACATCATTGTCCAACGTACATGCATACATTCATTCCTACAAATGGAAGATCTAGTTTCCTCTCTCTACTTCTTGTAATTGTTATTTCTTATCAGTCTTGTATGATTTTCATGCTATTCATTGCAACATTGTGGATGCATGTTTACCATAGAGTTATTTTTGTGTATTTTCTGACCTTAGAGACAAAAACATCTTAAGAATGTTTGTAAAAATGGAAGCCATTCATTATCTACGGACAGCCTGTATTGTATTTATATAGAAATCTGGATCCACCCTAGTTAAGTGAATGCAATTTTTTTTGTGTAGCAACTACAGTAGCATCAGAAAATAATCTGAATTAGGTTTATTATTACTGACCTAAGATTGTGAAATTTGTTGTCTTGTGGCAGTTTGAGCTCATAGGACTAAATGTTTCAATCCCTTTGATAAACAGAGCACTACTCGGGTCATAGCATAGAGATGATAGAGATAGAGATCTTGAGGTGGGGCTTGGTGAGTGGCAAATGCTTCCCAGGATCATCAGGTGTTCATAAATGTTTTGTCAATTTAAGCCCACTACATCTCCAGAGGGCTCAAAACTGCCTATCCACCCAAGGGTCACCTTAGGGCCCAGCAGCGGTCAACTCCTCTTCATCGATAACCAGCTGCCTCTGAGAGTTCTTTTATAATGCCACTGGCCCTGGCCTCAGACTCCCAATCCCTTCAACAATCTGACCATGGAAATAGCTACAAATTCTCCGCAGCAAACCTCTATTGGGAAAATCTGCACCTTCCATCCACGCTGCTTAGCATCTGTGGCCAGCTCAGCATATCTCACAAGTGTCCACTCATACGCCTCGCAGCTTGTATAGTAGTGCGGTGCAATACATATAGTAAAAGATGGGTTAAAGAAAGAACAAAAAATAAATAAGTAATGCAAAAAGAGAGCAATATAGTGAGGAAGGTTCTTGGGCTATTCAGAAATCTGATAGCAGAGGGGAAGAAGCTGTTCCTAATATGTTGAGTGTGGGTCTTCAGGCTCCTGTACCCTCTTCTCATTGCTACCATCAGGGAGGAGGTACGTCCTGGATAGTGAGGGTGATAAATGTCACTCAGCACTGTCCTTCAATAGGCATGGTTAATGACCAGTTCCGGCTAAGATACTAATCAAAGAATAAATATCAACCAGAATACTTAGAGGATTTTCCTGCTTTTCTTTGCTTTATTGCCTTGGTATTGTTTACTTTTTACCTAAGGTTGGGGAGGAGGGTTGGTGGGAGGCAAACAGTTTAATGCTTTATCCTAAAGGAATCTATCACAGTGCAACATACCTGAAGTACCACATACTAACCTCAAAAGCTGTCTCACATGCACTGCAAAAGCAATGTGTCAGTCAATATTTAGCTACATGAACATGGTCCAAGCACAGATTCAATTCAATGAATTTTTCCTTACATGTATCGAAGAAGAAGAAATTAAGTGTAGAACTCTTGGCATCAGTAACGTCAACACAGCTGCCCTGATAGTAATGTCACTGCAGGCATTCTCAGGACAGAAGATTGTGTGTGACATTATAGATCAGGATTACTACAGTACAAGTACTTCAAAAGAATGTACAGTTGAACTCCAAAACAATTCATGGTTCACCTCAGGCTATTAAGAGCATCTGAGCCCAAAGAGGTCAAAAGGTTAATATCTTAAATACTTAACCTCAGTTCAACCAGTAGCAGCATGAGAACTAGCACTGATTTAACAGGACCAAAGTTAAGGCAAAGTATGAGGTGACTTATTTGGCACCCTGAAATCAAACATCAGATAGTAACACTTATTTAAGGAAGTTAGGAGGAAAGAAAAACTGTAGATCAGTTATTCTGGCTTCTGTTGTCAAAATGTTGAAATTCATCATGAAGGACTCAGCAACAAGAACCTATATTACAATTAGATCATATGGTCCATGAGACATTGGAGCAGAATTAGGCCACTCAGCCCATCAGGTTGGCTCTGCCATTTCATCATGGCTGATCCATTTCCCTCTCAATGCCATTCTTCTTCCTTCTCCCCCATAACTTTTCATGCCCTGACTAATCAAGAAGCTATCAACCTCCACTTTAAGTGCACCCAATGACTTGGCCTCCAGTGCTGCCCGTGGCAACGAATTGTAGATTTAACACCCTCTGGCTAAAGAAATTCCTCCTCTCTGTTCTAAATGGCTGTGCCCTCTGGTTTTGGACTTACCCACCAAAGGAAACATCATCTTCACATTCACTCTATCTAGGCCTTTCAGCATTCAATAGGTTTCAATGAGATTGCCGCTCATTCTTCTAAATTCCAGCGAATCCAGGCCCAGAGCCTTCGATCACTGTTCATATGATAATTCCTTCATTCCAGGAATCATTATTGTGAATCTTCTCTGAACCCTTTCCAAAGTTAGCACATAAGGGGCCTAAAACTGCTCACAATATTCCAAGTGCCTTGTACAGCCTCAGAATTACATCCTTGCTTTGATATTGAAATAAATCCTAGCATTGCATTCACCTTCACCAGCAATTCAACCTGCAAATTAACCTTTAAGGAATCCTGCACAAGGACACCCAAATCCCTTTGCATCTCGGATTTACACCTTGAATTTTCTCCGTTTGGAAAATCATCTATGCTTTTATTCCTTCTACCAAAGTGCATGGCCCGACGCTGTATTCCATCTACCTCTTTGCCTGTTCTCCTAATCCAAGTTTTTCTGCAGCCTCTCTACATCCTCAACATCACCTGTCTCTCCACCCACCTTCGTATCGTCCACTAACTATGCCAAAAACCATCAATTTCATCATTCAAATTGTTGATATACAACGTCAAAAGCAGTCCCAACACAGATCCCTGTGGAACACCGCTATTCACTGGCAGCCAATCCAAAGAGGATCTCTTTAACCCACTCTTTGCCTCCTACCAATCAATGAATGGTTTATCCATGCTAGTATCTTTCCTGCAATATCCTTGACTCTTACTTTGTTTAGCAGTCTCATGTGTGGCACCTTGTCAAAGGCCTTCTGAAAATCCAAGTTCACAACATCCACTGATTCCCCTTGTCTATCTTGGTTGTTCTTCCTTCAAAGAATTCCAACACATTTGTCAGGCAAAATTTTCCCTTAAGGAAACCGTGCTGACTTTACCCTACTTTATCACATGCCCCCAAGTACCCCGAAATCACATCCCTAACAATTAACTCCAACATCTTCCTAATCATTGCGGTCAGGCTAACTGGCCTATAATTTCCTTCCTCTTGCCTCTCTCCCTTCTTGAATAGTGCAGTGACATTTGCAATTTTCCAGTCCTCTGAAACCATGACAAAATCTATTGATTCTTGAAAGATTACTACTACTACTTCCACAATCTCTTCAGCTACCCCTTTTTGAACCCTGAGGTGTAGGCAATCAGGTCCAGGTGACTTACCTACCTTCAGACCTTTCAGTTTTCCAATCACCTTCTCCCTAATAATAGCAACTGCACTCATTTCTGCCCCTTGACACTCTTGAACATTTGGCATACTGCTAGTGTCTTCCACAGTGAATACTGATGCAAAATATTTATTCAGTTTGTCTGTCATTTCCTTGGAAACCCCCCTCCCCATTACTATCTCTCCAGTGTCATTTTTCAATGGATCCCATTTACTCATCTGTAACACTGGTATATCTGACTTCAGCTTCCCGTTTTTAAATTGCAGTGTGATTTCTATCATACTGTATTATGATCATTGTTTCTTAAGGGCTCCTTTACCTTAAGCTCTCTGACCAATTCAGTTCATTGCAGAACACTCAATCCAGAAATGCAAATCCTCTGGTGGGCTCAACCACCAGCTGCTCTGAAAGCCATCTTGGAGACATTCCACAAAATTCTCTCTCTTGGGATCCAGCAGCGACTTGATTTTCTTAACCTACCTGCATATCAAAATCCCCCACAAGTAACGGAACATTGCCTTTTTGACCTGCTTTTTCTATCTCCAATTGTCATTTGTAGAACAAATCCTGCATACTGTTTGGAGGCCTGTAAGAAGGCCCCGATGGAGTTTCTTACCCTTGCAGTTTCTTAACTCTACCTACAAGGACTCTACATCTTCTGATCCTATATCACCTTTCTAAAGATTTGATTTCTTTTTTTAAAATCAGTAGAGCCACTCCTCCTTCTCTATCTACCTGTCTATCCTTTCAATAGATTGTGTGTGCTTGGAAATTAAGCTCCCAACAATTGCCTTTCAGCATGACTCCATGATACCCACAATTCATACCTGCCAACCTCTATCTGTGCTGTGTGCATTCAGATATAACACCTTCAATCCAGTATATATCATCCTTTTCAAGGATGATCACCTGCCTGCCTTTTTTGACAAGTCTCACTACACACTACCTCTGCTTGTAAACCAACATCACTGTACTCAGCCCTATTTCTCCAGTTCCCATCCTCCTGCCAAATTAGTTAAAATCCTCCCCAACAGCTTGAGCAAACCTACCCATAAGGATATTGGTTCCCCTCTGGTTCATATGTAGCCCGTTCCTTTTTAAAGACTATACCTTCGCCAGAAAAGATCCCAATGATCCAGAAATCTGAAACCCTGCCCTCAGCCACACATTCATCAGCCAAATCATCCTCTTTTTGCCCTCATTGGCGCATGACACAGACAGCAATCCAGAGATCGTTACCCTGGGGGCCGTGCTTTTTTTTCAGCTTTCTACCAAGCTTTCTAAATTCTCTCTTTGCACCTCCTTTCTTTTCTTTCCTATGTCAATGGTACTAATATGTACCAAGATGTCTAACTGCTCACACTCTCCTCTTAGAATGTTGTGGACATGATCCTAGATGCCCTGGCCCTGGCACCTGGGAGGCAACATCCCATCTGGGTCTCTCTATTGTATCCACCGACTCTCCAGTCTACTCCTCTGCCTCTGCCCTTCTGAGCCACAGCCCCCACCGCAGCGGCTCCCCTGGGGAGGACACCTCCCCCCCACCCCCAGACAGTATCCAAAATGGTATACTTGTAATTGAGGGAGCAGCCATGGGGGTACTCTGTACTACTGCCTAATCCCCTTCCCTCCCCATTCACTTCAGCAAAGCTTCCTTAGGAAAAGAATACTGAGCTAACCCAAGATGCTCTTTGATGTAACAAGGAGGGCCCAGTAAATTCTTCAGGAGTTTTGAATAAACTTCATGTAGTGCCATGCAAAATATATATATGTATATATATATATAAAGGATTCATGGGGCTGGGATTAACGAACAGAAAGTGTGGGAATAAGTAAATTTTAGATTGATAGTGTTTCATTTAATTGTTTGCTCAATAAACTGTAAAGCCAGCACTTATTGCCCATCCCTAATCATGCTGAGGTGGTGGTGATGCCTTTATGACTCATTGCAGACACAACGAATAAGAGTAATACAGTAGAGACACAGGCTCTTCAGCCTAACTCACCATCCTGCAGATTGTGTTCCCATGTGCTTGCCGCCCTTTGTATTTTTTTTTGGAGATACAGACTGAAGGTTTGAAAGATACTGTTCAGAGTAAGCAGCAGAAGTGAGTAACTGCAGTGTACTTTGTAGATGGTAAATACGTCAGATACTGTGCTCTGGTCACGTAGGGAATTAGTGTCTAGTGTGGTTAATGAGGTAGCAGGTTGCTTTGTCATGGATGATGTCGAGTGTCAAGTGTGGTTGGAGTGCACCTGCTCCTGAACTACACAGTGCAGATGGCAGAAGAAAGAAAGGTAAGTCACACACTGCATGAAACCCAGACTGTGATCTGTGCTTATAGCTACTGAACTTATAGCTGGTCCAGTTGAGCTTCAGGTCAAGATATTCATTGTGAGAAATTCAACTAAAGAAAAGTTATTAAATGCCAGGGGTATGTGGTTCGACTCTCTTGTTGGATACTACTACACCCATGCCTGACCATGGTCTTGCTCCATGCAGAAAAGTGCTGTTGTATTAGATGAGTTCAAATGGCATTGAACATATTCAGTCATCCCCACTCTGACCTTCTGATGGAAGGAAGGTCACAGTGTCAACAGTTGAAGATGGTTGAGCTTAGGACGCCAGTAGTCATGTTCTAGGGACGGAGTGACTGATCTCCAATAACCTTCTGTGAAAGCTATGACTCCAATCATTGGAATGTTTTACCATTGAATCTGTTGACTTCAAGAGCACTCTCTCACACATCATTGGCCCACGTTTAGAGCAATAGGAGTAGGCAGTTTAAATGGTTTGGCATGGACTAGATGGGCCAAAGGGCCTGTTTCTATTCTGTACTTCTCTATGACTATAAGATTGTGCTGAGGTTTGGAGCCAAGTGATCCTGGTGAAACCCAAACAGGGCACATGCGAGCAAGTTACTGATGATAACGTGCCCCTTAATTGCACTGTTTATGATTTCTATCATTGATGATTGAGAGTAGATTGACAAAACAGCATTTAGCCAGACTATTACTAATGAGATAACATAATGATCAGTGATATAAGAGAAACAAAAAAAAGGCAGATGCTGTAAATCTGTTACAGGTGACTCCCGTTTTTCGAACGTTCGCTTTACGTCAACTCGCTGTTACGAAAGACCTACATTACTTACCTGTTTTCGCTAACAGAAGGTGTTTTCACTGTTATGAAAAAGGCAGCGTGCGCCGAGCAGACTAGCTCCTCCCTCGGAACTGCATTCTAGCCGGCATTGCTTGAACACGTGCCTGTGAGCATCTGTGCTTTATGTCGATTTATTTTGTGCATCCGTTAGCAAGATGTGTTCTAAGGTATCGGAAAAGCCTAAAAGAGCACTTAGCGTAAAACTAAACATAATAAATCATTTTGATCGTGGTGAATGAAGTAAGGATATAGTGAGTTTGGCTAAGGGTTTGTGGAAGTTGACGAAGATGATGTTGAAGAGGTTTTGGCATCCCATGACCAAGAACTGAGAGATGAAGAGCTGAAGAAGAGGAAAGGATAACAATTGAAGCCGGATGCAGTAGTGAACGGCCCGAAAGTGAAGACGTCCAGGAACTGAACGTGAAGCAATTGCGTGAGATTTTCACTGCGATTGACAACGCTGCAATGATTGCAGAAGAGTATGACTTTAATTTTGAAATGGTTCATAGGTTTAGGGCAGGTTTGCAGGATGGTTTGAGTGCTTACAAAGAACTGTATGATAGAAAAATGCACGAGGCTAAGCAGTTAAGCATACTGTCGTTTTTCAAGCCTTCCACATCAGCCACAGCAGACGACGAAACTCGACCTTCAACATTGAGGCAGGCAGACATAGAAGAAGGTGACCTGCCTGCCCTGATAGAAACAGATGACGATGAGATGACACCACAGTGTCCCACCACCTCAACCTCCGGTGACTCAGCCTAACACACCATCATCAGTGAGAGCACTTGCGTGAAATTTTCGCTGCAGTGGACAGTGCTGCAATAATTGTAGAAAAGTATTCCTATGTTGTATAGGCTGTGTAATTATCAGATCATTCCTGCTTTTACTATATGTTACTGTTATTTTAGGTTTTATGTGTTATTTGGCATGATTTGGTAGGTCATTCTTTGGGTCTGCGAATGCTCACAAATTTTTCCCATATAAATAAATGGTAATTGCTTCTTCACTTTATGACATTCCGGCTTACAAACCGTTTCATAGGAACGCTCTACCTTCGAATAGCGGGGGAAACCTGTACAAGATATATAAAGCTGGAAACATTCAGCAGATCAGGCAGCACTGTTACTTTGAATTTCAGAAAAAGAAACAGAATTAATGTTTCAAATCTAATGATGCTGGATCCTAGACCTGAAATACTAACAGTTCCTCTTTACAAAGATGCTACCTGACCTGAGTGAGTATATTATTTTTATTAGCACTGGGTCCTCAGCCATTCACAATATATTTTAACAACAGTGCAAGTTTGCTGATGATACAAAGATAAGTGGGAAGTGAGATGGGTAAAGAAGGGCATAAGAATCTGGCATTACCCTTTCATGCAGGTAGAAAGAATAAGAAAAACAAAACTTTTTTAAAAAACACATTAAACAAATACTGACTTAGAATGTTAATAAGCACAGCAAATGATTAGGAAGGCAAGTTTATTGTCATTTAACTATATACATGTATATAACATATATAACCATATAATGTATGTACTAATGAGGTGACATTTCTCTGGGCTCGGGTGCAAAGCACAATAATACACGTAACACATTACACATGATATCTTATGAAGGTAAGGATAAAAATCTACATATGAATCACACATAAATATTAAAACTAAAGTACATAAATTAAATACTGTAACCTAAAGAACAGATTAACCAGTGACGCTCAAATACGATGCAGCTGGGAATTCAAAAGCCTAATAGCCCGAGGGAAGAAACTATTTCCCATCCTGACCATTCTTGTTTTTATGCATCAGAGTCTCCTGCTTGGTGGTAGAAAGTCAAATAGGATGCTGGATGGATGGGTGGGATCCTTAATAGTAGTAAGAACCCTGTGTATGCAGCGCTCCTGTTAACTGTCCCCAACGGATGGTAGGAGCTGTTCTCACAGTCCTTTGAGGGACTTCCGGTTCAATGGTCAGCAGCTCCCACACCATATTGAGGTGCAACTTGTCAGGAAGCTCTCAATGGTGTTCCTGTAAAACACAGTTAAGAATGGGGGGGGGGGGGGGGAGGGAGAGCCTTGCTTGTCTTAATCTTCTTTGGAAGTGGAGGTGTGCCTCTTGTTCAGGGAGTTAATGTGAAGGGACCAGGTGAGGTCCCTTCATGTTAGCTTTTATGGCAAAGGAATCTTGCTGACATCATACAATATTTTAGCAAGACCCATTTAGTGTACAGTGCAGTTTTGTTTTCCTTATTCAAAGATGAATGCACTTTCCTTGCAATTAGAGCAACAGGGTTTCAATGATCCTAGGGCAAAAGGTATGTCCTAGGAAGAGACTGATCTATACTCCATGAATCAGAAGAACAAAAGGTCACATAGTCTGAAAGAGCAAGATTTCAAGGGGCATTTTCAGGGTTAATGCTTCTGTCATCATCTTGCTCCTTCTTCAACTATATTGGTATACAAAATTTTCCCCAATTAGTCATTATTTAATAAGTAAATCCTTTCTCAATGTTCCCTAACAGAAAAGTTTGTGGTTAGAAGGGGAAATGTCCAAAGTTGCTAAATATTATTTCACAACCAACAAATCAAATTAGCTCTTATGCAACCTCCAGGGTATAGCTGATAATACAAGTAGGTCCTAGTGGTGTGTCAGAGGTTTCCTTATCCAATTATAAATCATTGTTTTTCCACATGCATTGACATCACATTTCAGAGATATTGTGTGCTGTTCTGGACTGGAGTTACACAAAGGCCATTTTAATTCACCATGACTACCCCCCCCCACCCCCCGCCATGCCACACCCTCCTCTTACAATGACTATAAGCTCCAGATGGATCTTGCTCAATTTCCCCGAACAGAAAACTAAACCATAAATCAAATTTAGACTCTGACCGTAAAAGTCTGTACTAATCACTTCCTTATATATATGAACTGAATGAACTGCACCATCAACCATCAGATAACTCAGATTCCACTCTTCAAGTTTCAAGATTGTTTAATGCCATTCCCAGTACACAAGTGTAAAGGAAAATGAAATAGTTGTTACTCCAGATCTGATGCAGCGCGAAATAAAACACAATAAGATAATGAATTCAATCATTTAAACAACACAATGAATATAAATACTCAAGATAGCTTATATACATAGATTGACTGTATGTCCGTAAAGTGACACTAGGCATAGGAGTGTCTGCACACAAGGTGAATCTTATCTGTATGGGTGGGGGCGGGGGTGGTAGGGTGGATTAGTGGTGGAGGTGTTGAGTAGCTGATGGGGAAAGTAACTGATTTGGAGTCTAGTGGTCCTGCTGTGGATGTCTGTAGCCTCCCCCCCAATTGGGAATGGGACAAACAGTCCATTGACAGGATGGGTGGGATCTTTCATGTTGTTGCTGGCCTTTTTCCAGCACCTTTCTGCATGCAGACGCAAGCACATATACAGTAAAACTTCAATAATCAAGCACCCAAATGTTCAGAAATGCTGATGGGCCAGCATCAGGCTCCATCAATGATCCTGAATATGATCCAGGGAGCAGACTATGGAAGCGCCAGGCTTTATTGTACCTAAAACAGGGGAATTCGCAAGTTGAAACCACTGGTGTTGAGTTTAATACTTATCAATCGAATTGTAATCACCTTTGAATAATAAGGCCACATAGCCTCGTTATAAGCTGAGTGACTTACTTATGCAAAAATAATAAATCTGCTTGTTAGCATCAAGATTATTTTGAGAGAAAACTACTACCTGCAATTCAATATTAGATTGTGGATGATCAGCTATGATCACGTTGAATGGCGGTGCAGGCTCGAAGGGCCAAATGGCCTACTCCTGCACCTACTGTCTATTGTCTATTGTCTATTACAACAGACCCTAACCTTACTTGGTTTAAACTTCTTTATACACTATTGCTGCACAGTATACTGCATTGCAGTAACATGGATGTTCTTTACAGCAACTCTGTTGTTCTGCCTTGTATTGATACACACAGCAATGACAATGAGAACAGCTGTAATAAATTATAGTGAAGCTAAAGTACAAAATTAATCTTGCATTTATTCTACGTTGTAGATCTTAATTAGGTGACGCATTTCCAAATGTTCAAGTATGTTCTCCAATGATGATCTAAAGAACTTGTCCACAGCATAAGCAAGACAAACTGGTCTGTAGTTAGTGACCAACATTCTGTCTTTCAGAACAGCCATATTTAACATTGGCTGCTCTCCAGTCCTACAACACAAGCATAATTTAGAAATTGGGTCTTGAGCCTTTGCCAACTCCACAATAGATTTTGCAAGCATTGATACATTCCCTAACAAGACCATCTTGATTCAGATAATCATCAATAACCATCCTCCTCCTTCCTCAATTATATTCATATTCCTATTTCAATTGCTAAAACTTAGTATTTCATGTCCCCATCATTACTTTTCCAAGCTATTACTGATTGAAATGTTATATAACTGTATCAAAACTTTTTATATCACCTGCTTTTCAAATACTTTAGTCATCCACTGCCCTATTACTATTCCTCTGGCTACTTACCATTTCATTAGCTTCACCACCTCCCCACCCTTTAAAGTTTATTTAGTTCACATTTATTTGATCTCTCTCCCCAAACCACAATGTGGCATTTTCCATATACAGGCAGTTCCTGGGCTATGAAAGGGGTTTTATTTCTAAGAATCATTTGTAAATAGAATTTTCTTTGTAAGTTAGAAATGAATAAAAATGCTGCATGGAAGTGGGTCACAAAAACAGCTGTATGGGAGAGTGCACTGGCGCAGAAAGAATACACAAATTCACCATTCCCACCCAGCGGATGCATGAAGCCCAGCAAATGACAAATCCACATCCATTCATCCCATCCCTAAAACCCTAGGGAAGTATCCCACTCAACCCCAAAAAATGTCGCAACCCCCGCCACAGTAAATCCATCCTTATACCGATCTCTGCACCACCAGCACGGTGGCACAACCCACTAATTCCACCAAGAAACATACAGCAGCACAGTCAGGCTTCGACCACAACGATTCACCTTGCAGACACCCCTGCGGAGCTCTGTTTTCACGCTGCTTTCAACAGGCTCAACTTGTTTCAAATTGTGTAAAATACCACTGGAAATTTTCCATAAAATTGAAATTTCGTAAGGGCTCTCATAACCTATATTTCTTCATGACGTAGGAGGCCCACTGTCTGTGCTAGTTCACAAAGCAAATTGATTCCATCACTAATTTTCACAGTAGCCCTTTTTCTCT
Source organism: Hemitrygon akajei (assembly GCF_048418815.1). Taxonomy (NCBI): domain Eukaryota; kingdom Metazoa; phylum Chordata; class Chondrichthyes; order Myliobatiformes; family Dasyatidae; genus Hemitrygon; species Hemitrygon akajei. Next base: position 19,924,103 of record NC_133144.1, read on the forward strand.
ACAGTATCATAAAATGCCCCCACATTCTATCACTTTAATTTGTACTAGGGACAATCTAGAATGACCAATTAACCTACTGAGCTGTACGTGAATTCCACACGATCACAGTGCCAGATACCATTGCACTACCCAACTGTTCTGATAAATTGTTTGGACAACAAAGATTTTGCTTTCTGAATACTTTTGGGTGCATCTTATGGATTTTGAGCTGCTAAAAGTCACCATGAAATTTCCCTATCGCACACCATTTATTTTTGAAATCACCTACATTTGTTACTTCAATTCATAATTCAAATCAATTAAATAGTTGCCCACAATATAAACTGAAAAGTTTCCCCTCTTGTCCAGGCATGCTTGGGCAGGGCAGATGCTGCATGGGAGGACTGGATTTAGAAAGGCCATAAAAGCATCACGCACACACCATTGCATTGTATTTACATGTACGATTGGTTCGCAATCACGTTGATGTGCATGCTCTACACACATAGCATATTATGCATACTCATTACAATAATTTTATTTTCAGGAGTATTTGTGATAGCAAAATGTTTCACCGAGTTGCAACAGCAGCAATACTTTCTATTATATTTGTAGTAGGCATATGCTTAAGTTTCAGACGGAATGTGACTCCTCTTATTAAGAAAGTCTATGATCTCTACTTTGGGTGTAAAATTGGCGACCAAGACAAAGCTTGGACTCTTCTCATTTGTTGGGCAACATGCGTTGTCGATCTTAGAGCTTGGCTCAGAAGTCAACGCCGTTCACTGTCTCAATAATATGGTGAGAGCAGAAGGAACATGTAACAGACTGCTAACAGACATGTAACAGACATGAACAGTGTGTCTGGTTTCTCTGCTAAAAACAAGATATCTTTTGAACATCCCAATCTCCCTTCAGCCATAAGATCTGTGCCGCATGACGGCAATCTTCCAGTACCAAAGCCACCAGAGACATGGAGTCTAGAGGAGGCAGACGAAGATGCCATGATGCACAAGCCAGGAATGGAAAAACAATACTGATATTGATACAGATTTTGAACCCTTTATGCCGAGAGAGCCTCATCTGATAACTCAATCGGAGTTAAATGACCTGGTCAGACATTGGGGTTTATCAAAGGCAAAAGCAGAATTACTGGGTTCAAGACTTTAAGAACGGAATCTTAAGCACAAAAATTTCTGTGTAGGATATTGATATTTGAGACAGATGTTTCCCAGAATAACTGATGCTAAGATTAAGGAAAGCATTTTTGTTGGTCCACAAATCAAACGAGTCATCAATAACTGGCAATTCGAAGAACTTCTAGTGCAACCAAAGGAACATGGCATGGACGGCAATCAAGGGTGTTGTTGAACATTTTCTTGGCAACTACAGAGCACCAACCTGTATGTAGCTGATTGACAACATGCTTCAAGCATACAAAATTATGAAGCGCAACATTTTCTGCATTCCCATTCAGATTTCTTCCCAGCAAAGCTTGGCACTGTCAGTGATAAGCATGGTTAAACATTTCACCAGGACATTGCGGTATTGGTGAAACGATATCAGGGTAACTGAAATCCATCAATACTGCTTGATTTATTTTTGACACAAGTGAGAAGCCTCAGACACTGAGGACAAATGAAAATCGTCAACAAAACATTTTTAACTTAGTAGAACTATTGCAAAGCATCAGCACCATTATGCAACTAAATGCATTACAATTCAATAGGTTAATTTCTTATTTCTCCAAATTCCTGTGATACCAGTAGTCTGAAATTATATTTGTGTTCAGCTTCAAGTGGTCTATCATAAGCAAAAGAAATTGAGGAAGCAACACTTCCAAAAAATTTGTAGTCCAGTGTAATTTGTGTCCAGTCAAAACAAGCTGACAGATACCAATAAATTTGGTATTTTGTCCACTCGAGTATCTTTGACCATACTTTTCCGTTTTCACAATTGATCTTAAGTTCTGTTCCTGTTTGACTTTTTTCTCCAACTCTCATCAGCCATGTCTCCCTTCAATTTCCCATACGTTATGAAAGGATTGCAAAATTGTACAAAACTTTACATTGTTTTTGTATCTTTATGCCACTCTAGCTTGGAGTCAGTGAAACTCATCAAAAAGGGCTGGCGACAACCCAGACTCTTTTGAGTTAATGGTGGAGAGGAGGTCACTAAACAAACCGTTATCCAGTATGGACAATCTAGCACATCCTCTCCATGACCAACTGAACAAGCAGCAAATCACTCTTTCAAACAGACTCAATCAGCTGCGCTGTCACAAGGATCATTACAGAAAATCTTTCCTACCAAATGCAAAAAGCATATACAACAGTTCATCTCTGTGTGACAGAACACACATCACTGTACAATAGCCTCTGTTTGATTATTTCGTACATTATTAGTGCACATTGGTAAATTGTGTTTATTGTTATTCTGTACTTTATTATTAAAGTCTGCACACTGCTAAGTGTGTTTTTAAAATATTGCTGCTGTAATGAAAAAAAAATTCCCACTCGGGATCAATAAGGTATTTTTTTATTATGATTTTATTACCAATCTTTACTCGCTTCTCTCAACAATATGCAAAGTTCCCCACTATCTCATCAACATTGTTTGAATACGAGTAATGCATACAAAGAATTCTGCCAATTTCAATTCCTTATCTGTGTGCTCACCGTTAACAATCTTTAAAAACAAGCTGTGCTCCAAATGATTGACGAAAACATTTTATTCTCCCACACTGAAAACAAGAGGGTGGAAAAGCAATACAACATATCTATTTCACTAAAAAAGTCCACCTATGAGATGCGAAATAGCACGTTAATAAGATCAAAAAAGGTAGAGCAGAAATGTTACCTAACCAACAAAAAGAAAGCAGAAAACAAGAGCAAAGGGTATTAGATGATGGAACCATGGACCAGAATTACTGCTTGAACCACCACCATTCAGAACATAAACTGATCATTCAGAATCAACTAAAATTTAAAATTTTCCAGACATCAACAAATGAAAAGTAGAGATGGGAGATGAAAGATTTTCAATGCAAGAAAATGTCTTCAATAACAACAGTGATAACCTGAATCATATTGAACTTTTGCCTCCTAACTACTATTGGTTCTTTAATTTTCATGCCTGCACATGACACACATCAGTAACAATCTGGAGTTCAGCCATGTATGATGTCACACTCTGTCAATGGATTCAAACTGAGCCCAGGGCAGACCCCTGTGCTGAGGGACACAAAGGCAACTGTCAAACAGGCCATCTGGGTCCCCTGCAGAGATCTAGTCACCACTCGCTCTGCTTCTTTTGACAAACACCCAAGAACAACAAGAATCATGGGGCTGCAACAGGCAAAACCACTGAAACAGGCTTGGCTGCTGAAGCCCCAGAAACCCCCCCCCCCCCCCCAGGACTTCCCAACTCCTTAAAAGGGGCAGCATATGACTGGGTCTGTGTGGGTTTCCGGGATGTATCTTACCAACTGTGAACAAATGAGGCTTTCATTCAAAAAGGGTGGGTATTACTGTGGGTCACCACAAGGACATTGCAATAGTTCCTAATTCTCTTCAAAATAATAGTCTGGGAATGCTAAAACTTTATTTTAAAAAGACAACACATTTGATAATGTTGCACTCTTATCGCTGGGTGAAGGGGAACTTGAAGATATAACACAGTAAGAAAGCAACACAACCCACAGGCTAATTGTTGCCCAGCTCCCCTCAATACTACCATAGGGAGGGGAATTAAGATGCCAAGGGCTTCCTGGGGTACAAGAGAGAGAACACTGACAAAGTGCTCAAACTGTGTGATTTTAAATGGTATAAGCTTTTAACATTTGCTAAATAACATTCACCAGATAAAACAAAATACCTTTAACAAAAGTTTAGAAAATCACAGAACTCACAAATACCAAATCAAATCTCTTTGTTCAGCATTGTGTCAAACCAAATCTAGTGAGTGCAACAGATTCCAAAGTTGTTTTTCCTGCACCTGACTTCTGAGAGCTGCATTTATGGCAAATGCACCACTCCCACAACTGACTCCCATCCCTTCATGTTCCCACGTCTAACCCCATTGACCAGTCATGAAAGGATGTTTTGTAACTGCACCCAAGAGGCAGAGGTGGTGGCATCAGGCTGTAAACAGGTACTAAACAATCCTACATATTTAGAATAGGCATTTTTTGGGTTCACATTTTCAATAAGCCTAAGGTATACTAATAACCAATGGGCAGGGATAGTGGGAGACTGTTCAATCTGCTGCTTTATTACTACACATATCCAAGTTCTGAAAGGATGATTTTTTTTGTACTTGTCCTCAGGAACTTCTACCCCAAAGCATTTTACACGCAATGAAGTGCAGTCAATATCACAATGCATGAAAGAACAGAAGTAATTTGCCAGGGTAAGTACACTGCTGGCCCATTTGATCTTTGCTGAATGTTAAATATTGGGAACAGAAGATGCCAGGGGATCCCAGAGAAAATAAAGGAAGCCACCAGAAGGGATCATCTTCTCCCAGTTGGCCGCATGTTGCTCCCTTAATCACAGTATGGATTCTGTTGAGAGAGATACAACAGACACTATGCCCACCACACACAAACTCCAAGGAAATGCGGGGAGCAGCAACCATTATGCACAGCCTTCTTTGACTCCATCAATCAATCAAGATCCTCAAATTTGACTGCTTCAGAAATATGTCTTACATATACTACCTGAAGGCACACAATCTGTGATCTTAACCAGTGGATCCACAACAGATTCAATCCCACTGCAGATTGGTGTTCAAGCAAAGCTACAACATCATTCCAACACTTTCCTCCCTCCTCATCTTTTTTTGCCTTAATGTTGTATTTTACTTCCAACAATATGTCCTGCCAGATGACCAACAGTACAAATGAGAAACTCTATAACCTACACCACCTGCATTCCAGCACAAAGGTCATTTCAATCTTTATTACCCAGCTTGAGTACACAGACAATGCTTGCACATGCACTCAAGGCTGAGCTCTAAGTCACCTTTAATTGATGTGCATGAGAGAATGGGTCTTTCATAAAATATCTGGAATACTAAAGGCTTTCTACCAACCGTACAATGCTACGCTAACACCACTTTGCAACAAGGCTGGTTCACATCAAAACACTGAAAAACAGGGAACAATTTCTATTTCTTGAAGCTGACTGAGTTAAGGTAGACATCACAAACGAATCTCATTATCTTTGGTGCAGTAGTACTGATTTCTACACAACCCCCCCCCCCCCCCAAATCAGGATTAGATATTGAGCAATAAGCTCCTGACTGACAGCAGCAATAATCCCTTGTCAGCAGTATGCTCCTGACCCATGTACTACCTGCATCAGGCACTCTCAAAGCACTGGGGAGATGGCTTTAACAGCATGGCTAAAAATTCTCCAAACCCATAGGGAAGCTAAATTAACCAACGTCCTCTCCCAAGGCATTGCCCTCAGCACCAAGTAGCTAATTACATTTTAATCAGACTCACACAGATACTGTGTTTAGGTTCGTCATGAAAAGAACTGGTAAGTACAGAAGAAGATTTAAGGATGCTTTTATCCCCACTGACTCATTGGAATCTTACTCATTCCAAATAGAGAATCGGCATTCAAGACACTATTGAGAAACTCAGGTCCCTGTGTCTGAAACATGCAGAACACGAATGCCAATAGCAAGTGGTACACACTGCCTCCAAGCTGCCTAGCTACCTCCTTCCTCTCACTCCCAATAAACTCCTGCCAAACTTGTGGCAGAGTCTACAGGTCTAGCACAAGTTCTGAGTTCCCACAGAAACGGAGCCTCTCATGAAAGGCCTTCAGAGGAAGAGAACGACAAGTATGATTACCAGCTGCTGTACCGGGAGAATCCCGAACAGGATATAAACACGGTGCCTGTAACTCATACCTAAGAAGACTATCTGCAGCTGTCAGCAGGAGCTATGATTTGTCACTTATACTAACTTGAGACACAGTGGCAACAGAGTAGGCTCCAGGTAGTACAGTAGTCTCACATAATCAGCTTCATGTTCTCCCTGTAACCACATCCCTGAGAGCTCTAGATTCCTCCCTAAATACCAAGGAAATGCTGGTTAAGTTAATTGGCTCTGTAAATTATCACTGATGGAAGAACCAATGGGGAGTTAAAGAATTGAGAGGATAGGTTAGAGGAAAATAGGTGGGGGGGGGGGGGGTGAACTGGAAGATGTAAATATAAATGGCAACTTAAATATCAACAAGTAAACACCAGACAGCCCAAGTAAAAGGGCTAATCTCCGCTCAATTGAAAAGTATCAAAGGGTACAATTCTTTAGAATAAGGATTTAAAATTCCTCAAAAAGCTCAAATTATCTCATTAGTTTTACCTCCTCCACTCTATAGGTCATCAAATGTACAGTGAGCCCCAGATAAACAATTTGCTGAAAGCAGGGAAAAGAACTGGCATGACAAGGTAGACTTGAACCTTTGACTGTGTTCTTTGTGATTAAAAATTGATGAGCCTAAGACTGCCGTTAAAAACCTAAACTTTAGGACCAACAAGCTTGCAATAAATATTCTAAGGAAAAAATGGTCTGATTGCAAGGTTTGTCAGCATACATACATCTGCCTACTCTCAGTTTCAACATGCCTGAATATCAGAATTCAAACTAACCTAGTGCCCCTATAAACAAATCTTTTCAGTTCTGTTGAATCTCAAGAGAACTTCACACTTCGTATCCTCTATGCTCTGCCTACTTTAAACCATTAAACAATTTATAGTTGTTTAAACTGCTTGAGAATATTGTGATTTCTATCTGTTCTAGCCCTGGCTAATGAATGGATGGACCTAAATTACCGACATTTATTCTGAAGAGTTCCAAATGTCTTCATGTAACACATGACAGCATCAGATAAAAATGACTGGAAGAGATATTTTAACATTTTTTTAAAAATACCATCACATCTGTTTAGAACAACTAGATAGGAATGACAGTAACTTGTTTATGCACACTGCTGTAACAAAGGGCAGAGACAGTAACAGAGGCAACAGAACAGTCTATTTCAGAGACTTCCACACATCATATAATAAAACTTCAGAAAGTGTTTATCAGATCACGAGTCATATGCTTTTTAACTTCTCATAAGACAGGATTATGCCTAGGTTCACAGAACAAAGAAAGTATAACAGCACAGCACAGGTCCTTTGGCCCACAATGTGTTGTGACCCTTTAACATACTGCAAGATCAATCTAACCCTTCCCTTCCACAAAGCCCTCCATTTTTCTCTTATTCATGTGGCTACCTAAGAGTCTCTTTAATTTCACTAATACAGCTGCCTCTACTGCCACCCCCGGCAGCACCTACCACGCTCTCTGTCAAAAGCCTCCATCTGGCATCTCCTTCCTCCAAATACGCTAAAGTTATGCCCCCTCACATTAACAACTTCCACTCGGATAAAAGGGCACTGACTATCCACTCTATCTGCCTCTATCATCTTGTGCATCGCTATCAAGTCACCTCTCATCCCCCTTCTCTCCAAAGGGAAAAGTCCAAGGTCACTCAAGCTTTCCTCAGAAGAAATGCTCTCCATGCCAGGCAGCATCTTGATAAATCTCTTCTTCACCCTCTCTGAACCTTCTTATACTGAGGCGACCAGACCAAACAATATTCCAAGTGTGGTCTGACCAGAGGTTTATAGAACTGCAATATTATCTCACACCTCTTGAACTCAATCCACCAACTAATGAAGGCCAACACACCATACACCTTCTTAACCATCTTATCAACATGTGCTGCAACTTAGAGGAATCTATGGACATGAACTGCAAGATCTCTCTTGTACCTTCACACTGAAAAATCTGACAATTAACCCTGTATTCCACCTTTAAGTTTGACCTTCCAAAGTGAATTATTTGAGATTTTTTCCAGATTGCCACTTCTCAGCCCAAGTCTACATCCTATCAATGTCCCACTGTAACCAATGACAACCTATGTTTCAGTGCCTGAGCCCAATTAGTCAACTAAAATACAGAGAATTCAACCATTACGGTTGCATTCCTTATGGCTGGAGCCCAGCAGTACCCTTGCTCACACTTTGGGCTTACCTCTAGGCAATTTTCCCTCTGAAAAGTCCTTTATACAGAATACGTATATTCCATTGGGCAAAATGACACATCACCTCCATAGATCTTTCAAAGGTTGGTTGGAAGAATCTTAGTTGTCTCAATGAAATACCAAAATGGATAAGAGTATGTGCAAGATTGTTCTTTACAACAGGTCACGTATGAAGATTATGAAAGGCAAAGGAAATAATAGTAGTTGTTCCTTTCCACTCCTTGTGGTGCATTGGGCGGCAACCTTACCATTCCTTTACCATTTTTGTTTTTTTTTTTACAAGGCCAAGGCGCTAGCTCGACGCTCAACCCAGCACAGTTGGAAAGCTGGCAAGGAGCCAGCCGATTCGAACCCGGAATCACTCATCTTAATGTGGATGCTACTATGCCACTGGCCGGCTAAAAAGGAATTAGTAAGTGCTCTAAACTTCAACCACCTCCAAGAAAACAATTAAACTCAGAAATCATCTGCAGCAAATTTCAATGACAGCAGTGAGAAAGTTTTAATAGTCCTATTAGAGGTATTTCTGTGGAGCTGGGATAGCAGGACATGATTAGGACTTGGATGGAGGCACCCAAACAAGCATCTACAATGATGCTCTGTGAGAGAAGGGTATCGTGCTTCACCGACCACAAACTTAATGCTAGTCTGGTTATTAACACTTAGTCAGTCACCTCCTGCCGGTTCATCACGAGTGTATTGTGCAACTTACTGAATATATAGGAAGTGGAGGAAAGAGATGACTCCCATAAAACAAAGAAAGTAATTCTGTCCAGGGCGATTGTGGTGAAGCAAGGGTCTCAGGTTGTGAAATCAACCTAATGAACCTGTAACGTTCCCCAAACAAGGCATGTACCCTTCAATACACCTTTGTATTTATACTATTTATCCCAACCCACAGAAGCCAAGACAGCTCTGATATCAATAATACATGGAAAGAGTAATTAATATTTTCAGAAAGCTTTTTGTTAGAAACTATATAATCAACTCTGAACATAAAACAGTCAGTGTTGTGCTGAACCAAATAAATTAGTAATCATATGACCAATTAAACTAATCCCTTCTGCCGACACAATGTCCACATCCTGCCATTTCCCTCATTCATGTGCCTATCTAAACATGTCTTAAATGTCTCCAATGTATCTGCCTCGGCCACCACCCCAGGCAGCGCACTCCAGGCACCCACCACTCTCTTGTGTAAATACCCTGCCCCTCACATCTTTGAAATTACCCCCTCTCACCTTAAATGCATGCCCTCTGGTATTAGATATTAAATTTGGATGTCTATTCCACTTGTGTCTCTCAGGATCTTAGAAATCTCTGTCAGATTTCCTGTCAAGCTCTGCTGGTCCAGAGAAAACAACACATTTGTCCAACCTCTCGTTATGATATATGCCCTCTCACCTTCTCGAAAGCCTCGACACCCTTCCTATAATGGGGTGACCAGAATTATATGCAATACTCCAGATCTGGCCTAACTAGTTTTATAAAGCTACAACATAACTTCCTGATCTTTGAACTCAATGCCTCGATTAATAAAGTATGCCCCATTCCTCCTGAACTGCCCTGTCAACCTGTTTTACGACAGAAAAATATCTCAAAGTCTGATAATTCAGCAAAGCAGTGGCACGATGCCAGTCTTATCAAACACTGGTGGTGGCTGTCCATTGTGTCTGATGATGATGGGAAACCTGTGCAGGAGAGTTTTAAAAAGTGGGGAAGCTATTGCACTGGGGCAGTTCCACTCTCTCAACCTCAGAAGTCCGGGTCCAGTGGTACGAACAGGTGTCAATTAATCACTGGTAGCCAATGACAATCCTCATCTGGCACAAATAAAAAGATGAATCATTCCCAACTCCTGAAGCACATATGTTCAATAATGAAATAAACCCACACAGTTAACGAATTGCAAATCTGGATGACAATAACCACTCAGTCCAACTTGGCCCTGTTCCACAGAGGAAGCAGCATCCAAACGTTTTGCTTTTGTAAACCATTTAGATTTAAAACAACATATCCTCAGAAGTTATAAGAATTCAGGTCACACTTTTAACACTAACACAGCTTAGCATCTTTCTAAAGAATTACCAACTGTAAAAGGCAAAACAAAAAGTGATCTACATAGAACAGAACAGATTTGCTTGTATGTGAGTATCTATTACCAGTCTCTTGCCTTTTCAAACCCAGGGCTTGTCATGGTCAGATTACTTTAAGGTGTGAACCCAATCCTGGGCAGTACAATACTGTAGCATAGAGTTTTACTTTATAGCTCGAGTGATCAGGGTTCAATTTCCACTGCTGTCCGTGAGGAGTCTTCCTTCCTGTGACCGCAAGGGTCTCCTCCAGATTCTCCAGTTTCCTTCCACATTCCAAAGACGTAACGGTTAGTAAGTTATGGGCATGTTACCTGGCATCTGAAGCATGGCGACACTTGCAGGCTGCCCCAGCACATCCTTCACTGCACTGGTCATTGACACAAATGATGCATTTCACTGTATATTTCAATGGACATACGACAAATAAAACTAATCTTTAATCATATGCTAGGTTTCTATGCAGCTCCACTTAGCTACAGAGAATAATTTTATCTAATCATATATACACACCTAGGCTTTAAACCACATCTATATCTTAAGCATAAACTTGAGCAAAACTATAATTAATCCCTAACAAAAATCAGCATGGTAATCTCCAATTTGGCAATATATTTCCGCATTTGAATTATTTTAATTAGAATGGTCCTCCTGAGAGACAAGGGATTTCAGGGTAACTATGGTTCCCCGGTGACTATATCTGCAGGAAGTGCACCCAACTTCAGCTCCTGATTGACAAGGTCAGAGAACTGGAGCTGGAGCTAGATGTGCTCATGACCATCCTGGAGGCTGAAAACCTCATAGGTGAGACTTTTCCTAAGGCAGTCACACCCAGAGTGCAGGCTTCAGATAGTAGCTGAGTGACCACCCTGTAGCCTATCAGGGCTCAATAGCAGCAGTCAGGCCAGCGGCTCTCTGGCTGGCTCTGAGGCTCAGCAGGGAAGGGTAAAGTCAACTAGAGCGATAATGATAGGGGACTCAACAGCAGATTCTGTGGCCACAAAAGAGAAGCCAGGATGATGTGTTGCCTTGCAGGTGCTGGGATCCAGGATGTCTCAGAGTGGTTGCAGAAAGTTCTCAGGAGGCAGGGAGAACAGCCAGAGGTCAAAGTGCACGTTGGCATCAATGACATAGGAAGAAAGGGGGAAGAGGTGCAGTGAGTATAGGGAGTTAGAGAAGAGGCTGAAGAGCAGGACCTCCAGGGTAGTAATCTCTGGATTACTCCCAGTGCCACATGCTAGACAGGGCAGGAAAAGAATGATAGTACAGATGAATGAGTGGTTGAGGGAACGATGCAGAGGACAGGGCTTTAGATTTCTGATCATTGGGATTTCTTCTGGGGAAACCTAACCTGTACAAAAAGGACGAGTTGCACCTGAAACCAAGGGGCAAATATGCTAGAGCAGTTGTGGAGGGTTTAAACTAATTTGGTAGGGGGATGGGAGCTGGAGTGATAGGACTGAGGATGGGGCAATTGCTGTACAAATTGATGCATTTTATAGTGAGACTATGAGGAAGGACAGACAGAAGGTAGGACAAAATTGCAGTCAGTGGGATGAACTCAAGTGCTACACGGGGGCAAAATCGAAAAGGGTGATGAATACAGGACTGAAGGTGTTATATTTGAATGCACACAGTATATGGAATAAGATGATCTTATCATGTAGTTAGAGATTGGCAGGTATGAAGTTGTAAGCATCACTGAGTCATAGCTGAAAGATCATAGTTGGGAGCTTAACATCCAAGTATACACTTTATATCAAAAGGACAGATGGGTAGGCAGAGGGGGTAAAAAATGAAATCAAATCTTTAGAGAGAGGTGTCAGGCGATCAGAAGATATAGAATCCTTGTGGGCAAGGGTAAAAAGATCCTGATGGGATATATCCCGGGCAGTAGCCAGGACATGGGATATAAATTACAATGGGAGATAGAAAGTGCATGTAATAACTACAATGTTACAATAGTCATGGGGGATTTCAACATGCAGGTAGATTGGGAAAATCAGTCTGGTGCTGGATCCCAAGAGAGGGAATTTGTAGAATGCCTATGAGACAGCTCTTTAGAGCAGTTTGTGATTGCACACATTAGGGAAAAGAAATTTTGGATTGGGTGTTTTATAATGAACCACATTTGATTAGGGACTTAAGGAAAAGAAACCCTTAAGAGCCACTGATAGTAATATGATAGAATTCACCCTGCAGTTTGAGAGGGAGAAGATAAAGTCTGATGTAGCAGTATCACAATGGAATAAAGGGAATTACAGAGGCACAAGATTGGAGCTGGCCAAAGTTGATTGGAAGGGTGCCCTATCAGGGATGATGGCAGAACAGCAATGGGTGGAGCTTCTGGGGGCAATTTGAAAGCAGTAGGATAGAAACATCCCAAAGATGAAGAAGTATTCCAAAGGGAATTTGATGCAACTGTTGCTGACAAGGGAAGCCAATGACAGAACAAAAGCAAAAAAGAAGGAATATAATAGAGCAAAAACTATTGTGAAGTTAGAGGATTGGGAAACTTTTAATAAACAACAGAAGGCAACTAAAAAGCCATAAGGATGGAAAAGATTAAATATGAAGGTAAGCTAGCCAATAATATAAAAGAGGATACCATAAGATTTTTTCACATATATAAATAGTAGAGGCAAGAATGGATACTGGACCACAAGAAAAGATGCTGGAGAGGTAGTAGTGGGGGACAAAAAATGGCAGACAAACTTAATCAGTATTTTGCATCAATCTTCACTATGGAAGATATTAGCAGTTTGCCAGAAATTAGAGTGTCATGGGGCAAGTGAGAGTAGTTGCTATTACTAAGGATAAAGTGCTTGGGAGGATGAAAGGTCTGAAGGTAGATAAATCACTTGGACCAGATGGACTACACCCTAGGGTTCTGAAAGATTTAGCTGAAGGGACAGAGGCAGAAGAAAAGAAATTAAAGACTAGTTAGCTTGACTTCAGTGGTTGGCAAGGTGTTGGAGTCCATTATGAGGATGAGGTTTCCGGTTACTTGGAGGTGCATGATAAAATAGGCCAAAGTCAGTACAGTTTCCTCAAGGGAAAATCTTGCCTGACAAATCTGTTGGAATTCTTTGAGGAATTAATAGGCAGTATAGACAAAGGAGAGTCAGTGGATGTTCTTTATTTAGATTTTCAGAAGGCCTTTGTCAATGTGCTGCACATGAAGCTGCTTAACAAGAGCCCATGGTATTAAAGGAAATTGGAACCGTTTCTTTTCACATGATACTTATTTCAACAACTTGGATGACAGAATTGTTGGCTTTGTGGCTAAATTTACAGACAATACAAAGATAGGTGGAGGGGCAGGTAGTGTTGAGGAAGCAGGGAGGCTGCAGAAGGAACTGGACAGATTGAGAAAATGGGCAAAGAAGTGACAGATGGAATATAGTGCAGGGAAGTACATGATCATGGCTGCTGGTAGAAGTAATGAAGGGTTAGACTATTTTCTAAGCAGGAAGAAAAATAGAAAATTAGAGATGCAATATGTTATGGGAGTCCTTCTGCAGGACTCCTTAAAGATTAGCTTGCAGGCTGGATCGGTGGCAAGAACAGCAAATGCAATGTTAGCAATAATTTTGAGAGGACTAGAATATATGAGCAAGGTTGTGATGTTGCGGCTTTATAAGACATTGGTCAGAATGCATTTGGAGTATTTTAAACAAAGTGAGCCCCTTATTTAAGAAAAGATGTGCAGGCATTGGAGAAGAGGTTTACGAGAATTATTCCAGGAATGAAAATGTTAACTTATGAGGAGCAATTGATGGCTTTGGGTCTTTACTTGCTGGAGTTTAAAAGAATGAGGAGGGATCTCATTGAAACTTTTCGAATACTAAAAGGCCAAGACAGAGTGGATGTTGAGAGGCTGGTTCCTATAGTGGGTGAGTCTAGGACCAGAGAGCACAGCCTCAGAATAGAGGGAGGTCCATTGAGAACAGAGATGAGGAACATCTTTAGCCAAGAGGTTGGTGAATTCATGTAATTCATTGCCACGGATGCTGTGAAGGCCAAGTCATTTGAGTATATTTAAAGTGGAGGTTGAAGGTTCTTGATTAGTCAGGGCATCAAAGGTTATGGGGAGAAGGCAGGAGAATGGGCTTCAGTGAGATAATAAGTCAGCCACAATGAAATGGCAGGGCAGGCTCGATCGGCCAAGTGACGTACTTTTGCTCACATGTCTTCTGGTCTCATGCCATTTGTTTAAAAAATTGAGTGCACACAATACTTATTTCTTCTTCCAATAAATCACCCTTACATTTATCCATGATCAATTCTCTCATTATCAGGTTGATAGCTAACAGAGCTACCAGCTCATGTTGCAGCCAGTGGTGTATCTATCTTAACATCTATCTTTCACGTACTATCTTCAAAGAAAATAAGCAAATTAGGATCATGGAACTAACAAGCGAAAGGGCTGGTGTCCCAGGATCGATCCATGACACATGGTCCAAACCTGACATTACCTCTCAAAGGAGGTTATACAATAAGAACTTAAACCTAGGCCTTGATACTTCCTTGTACAACTGGATCCTCATTTTTATCACTTGCAGACCCCAGTCAGTACAGAATGGTAACATCTTCTCTGCAAAAACCATCAGCACAGGTGTAACACAAGGCTATGTGCTTAATCCCTTGCTCTACTCACTTTATACTTACAACTGTAAGGACAGCTCCGATGCCATATTTAAGTTTGCTGACGATACCGCTATTGTTGGCTGAATCAAAGCTAATCAAACAGCAAACAGCAGGGAGATTGAAAATCTGGTTGAGTAGTTGAGAGGTGCCAAATCCTCTCACTCAATGTCCGCAAAACTAAAGAACAGATTATTGACTACAGGAGGAAGAAATTGGGGTTCATGAGCCAGTGCTAATCAGTGGATCGGAGGTGGAGAGGATCAGTAACTTAAACTCCTTGACGTCATCATTTCAGAAAATCTGTCCTGGGACCAGCACGTAAATGCCATTTCAAAGAAAGCACAGCAGCGTCACTACTTTCCTAGATGTTCCTGCAGGTTCAGAATGTCATCTAAAGCTCTGACAAACTTCTATAGATGCGCAGTGACAGTGAAGAGTATTCTGACTGGTCACATCAAGTATGGTATGGAAACACCAGCGCCCAAGAATAGAAAAGCCTACAAAAGGTGGTGCAAGCAGGCCAGTTCATCACAGGAAAAACCTTCTTCACCATTAAGCACATCTACAAAGAGCACCGCCACAAGAAAGCAACATCCACCATCAAGGACCCCCAGCATCCAGGCCATACTTCATTTCGCTGCTACCATCAGGAACATCAGCAAGGAGATACAGGAGCCTTTAGGTCCTACACTACCAGGTTCAGGAATAGTTATTACCTTACAGCATCAGGCTCCTCTGCTAAAAAAAAACGCCATCACGACGGTGTCCCGATAACCCTACTCAGAGTTAAGGGCTTTCTTCTTCTTCAGGCTCCTGGTCCATTGTGGACATCTTAACTCAACACTGAACTGGTACTGAAAACAGACCACTGGACTCACTTTCGAGTGCTCTACAACTCATGTTCTCTGGTTTATTTATTTATTATTCAGATTCAGTTTATTGTCATTTAGAAACCACAAATGCAATGCAGTTAAAAAATGAGACAACGTTCCACCAGAATGATATCACAAAAGCACATGACAAAACAGACTACACCAGAAAATCCACATAACGTTTGGCAATCCCCAATTCAGGGTCCGGAGAGGCTGCTGCGTATTAATATCGCGCTATCATCTTAGCGCGTTCCCCGGAAAGGAGCTCCAAATCCACCAGACAAACAAGACCAAAAACTAAAGCTACAAGACCTGCACAAAACCACATAGTTACAACATATAGTTACAACAGTGCAAACAATAGCATAATTGATAAAAAAAACAGACCATGGGCACAGTAAAAATAGTCCAAAGATGTCAAAGGACTATAAGTTCAAAAGAAATCTCCACACAGTTTCCACAAGTCCCCAGGGTCCCGACAGACTCGCCATTCCATGCCGGCGGCAGAAGGGAATACCCCCGCTATGGACTTCGATGGTGCCGCCCGACTCAGCACACACCGAAAGTGACCTGACCGCAGCGGACTCCGAGTCCGTCGAACCTCTGAGCTGACGACCATTCCCTCCGGCACAGCTTCTCCAAGCACCATCCTCTGCCGAGCGTATTAAGACTGCCCCGCCAATGGCCATCGGCAACGCGACTCCAAGGACTGGGGGCCTGTTCTTCCCAGCAGAGTCCCAGACCTCACTGCAGCAGCAGCAACGGAGAAGGTCTTCCTGGAGATTTCCCGATGTTCCTTCGTGCTCCCACGTCCGTTTTCAATCGATTATGATTGCGCACAGCACCCCACTTCACAAATAACAGATAATCAGCTCCGGAGTGGCCACTGCAAGCTGCGTCGCACCGCCATCTTGGAAATCTTACTTATCACTTGTTTCTCTGTGTATTTGCACAGTTTGTCAGTCTTTGTGTGTAGTTTTTCATCAATTCAATTGCACTTCTTTGTTCTACTGTGAATGCCTGTAAGAAAATTAATCTCATGGTATATTTGGTGACACATACATACTTTGATAATAAAACTAAACTTTGAAGAAATTGAGAATAAAATGCACTCTGCTCGAGCTCAGAAGAACAGGATAATGTCATTGAAACATACAGGATTCTGAAAGGGATCAACAGGGCAGGATGCCAAGAGGCCAGAATCAGGGGCATAATCCCAGGATAAATCTTAAGAGTTTTGTTTGGTTTTTGGATAACTATTGCAGTGGAGCCATAGTTTTTCCAAGAGGGCAGTATTAAAAACTGTTTCCTTTTATTTTATTTAGAGATACACAGCAGATTACAGACCTTTCCTGCCTAATGAGCCTGTGCCGCCCAATTACACCCTAGTGACCAGTTTTTGGAAAGTGGGAGGAAACCACAGCACCCAGAAGAAACCCACACGGATACGAGGAGAACGTACAAACTCCTTACAGTGAAAGGAAATGAACCTGGGTTGCTGATGCTATAATAGTGTTATGCTGATCACTGCCCCCTCCATACTGCCCCTTTTACTGCAATATAAAGCATTCCACCAAGGCACTCGAATGCCCCTACACCAGCCAACTTACTCAAAACAAAATATTTGCAGATAATTAATGAGCATATTCAATTATAAGGAAAGAAAGGGAATGGAACAGCAACCTCCATCCACAATGGGAATTTGAAAATAAATTAGGATTACTATAAATGGGTGCTTGATGGTCACTACAGATCTGATTAGCCAAAATGCCTGTTTCATAGCAAATGGTTGGGTTTTGGACAAAAGCATTAAAGTGGATGAGATACAGGATCAATCAAGACATTCCTGAATGATGCCCTGCAGTCTAGAACTTTTATGTTCAAGTAAGTACCTGGTGCATCCATTCCTTCAACAGAGAACTTACCGTAATTGCAGATTTTATTATCAATTCCTCATGTCCTTAAGCATGCATGGAAGTCATACCAAAGCTGTTCATCTGTGCCATCTATCTCACTGATGTAGTGAAAACTACTTGTGGTCATAATATTGCAATAATGCTGACAACAGTGGCACAGAGAAACCCTAGTAAAACCACAATCAACAGGTAAAAGCCTCTAATAGTTGCAGTCATGCTTAACAAAGAAAGATCTAGCAAGTTAAATCATTCCACCTACAGGACATCACTACAGGTCACTCTTGGAGCAAGTGCACAGGAAATCCATTGTCAGATTTTTCATCAATAAATTTCCCTCAGCGAAAAGATTAGCAGGCTGCATGCTAATAATTCGAAGTCTAATCACATTCACCCCAATATTGAGGCAAGGGAGATCAGCTTAAAGCAGGATTTGGATAACAGAAGTCACTTTTTCTTTACAAGTGAATTTCAGATTCATGGACTTCAGTTCGAAGCTAAGACCAGAGACTGGAACTTACTCCCCTTTCAACTAAGCATGTTGAAAGTGCAAATCCAATGTTTAAAATTTTCCAAAGACCAAGTCGTTGGGGTTAGGTTACAGAAATTGATAGGTTCTTGACTGGTAAAGGCTTTAAGAAGTGTGGAAGAAGACAGGAGAATGGGGCTGGGGGGAAAAAGCCATTGCAGTATTGAATGGCACAATAAACTCAATGGGCGGAATTATCTAAATCTGTTCCTGTATCTCATGGTTTTACATCCTATGGTTTCAAAAGAGTAGAAATGGTGAAAGGGCTGTCAGCCAGAGATGATGGGTTTAAAATAATTAGCAAAAGAAACCAAGAGAAGCTGTTGAAAGCATGAGGCGACAAGCATATTTTTGAAAATCAGTTTGCTCCAACACCATTTTGATTTCTTTTAAACAGAATAACTGACAAGGAAGACCTGGACTAATTTCTACCACAGATTCTCAATTCCAACTGCTTGTGCAGATATGTCACAGAATGGATAGAGTCCTTCCAGTAGTTTTTCATTGTTGATATTTTGGAAATGCAGGGAACAAACTTGGGTAAATGTCACAGCATGATCATTTCTGACAGATGTCGAAATTGCCTTCTATTGGACATTAAGTCTACAAACAGATTTGGATGAGAAGGAAAAGTCTGTTTCTGACAGATGTTACTGAACAATCTAACATAAAAATAGACAATGCTGGGGATTCTCAGGTCAGGCAAATTTGATGAATGCTAATTCTGTTTTTCTCTCCATTGAGGCTGCCCATAATTTTGTTTTTTAGCAGCTTTACTTCTTGCTTTGTAATAACCACGTGACTAAGACCAGCAGCATAAACACCATGCAATCCACAAACTCCAACATTTTGTGGAGGACCTCAATGTTGAGCCACCAAAACCCTGATACCAATTTCACTTGGTAACTGCACAGTTCAATACACACAAACCTCAGAATTTCAAATAGAAGCAGTATTTAGGCTACAACCTCAGATTTCAGATTCCAGGAAATAAATTTGTCAGACATATTTCTATTGTTGAAACAATGTAACTATTTCCATTAGGGTGCCTGTCCTCAAGTCAGGCCAAACTATTCATTTATTTGTTTAAGGTCAAGTCACAAACATTTCTTAGTTTAGATAATCAAAACTGATCATTATTTTCCCACAAAACCTACTCTGGGTCATTTCTATGTAAGAATCAGAGAAAATACAAGAAATAGTGAGACACAATAGATCACAGCAACACGCTAATGGCATCTCCCTTCTCTGGGAGACACAGAAAATTGTGTGTGCAAGTCCTGTTTCAGAAACTCAAACAAGTAATCCATGCTGAAAATTTAGTACTGCTGAAGCTGATGTCACAAACTGAAGCCAACTATATGTTGGTCAATTCTGGGGGAAATTGTTCCCAGGCTTTAGAAGCACGAGTTCCTTAGAAGACACAAGACACAGGAGCAAAATTAGGCCACTCAGACCATCAAGTCTGCTCCACCATTCCAGCATGTCTGATTTATTAACTCTTTCAACCCCATTCGCCTGCCTTCTCCCCATAGCCTTTGACATCCTCACTAACCAAGA
Source organism: Hemitrygon akajei (assembly GCF_048418815.1). Lineage (NCBI taxonomy): Eukaryota > Metazoa > Chordata > Chondrichthyes > Myliobatiformes > Dasyatidae > Hemitrygon > Hemitrygon akajei. Next base: position 19,943,810 of record NC_133144.1, read on the forward strand.
AACTATCAGCTTCTGCTTTAACTATCCTCATAACTTGGCCTCCACAGCAATCTCTGGCAATGAACTCCACAAATTCACCACTCTGGCTAAAAAGTTCTTTCTCATCTCTGTTCTGAGCTGTGCCCTCTGGTCCTAAACTCACCCACTATAGGAAACATCCTCTCCGCATCCACTCTATCTAGGCATTTTAATATTTGATAGCTTTGAATGAGATGCCCTCTAATTCTTCTAAACTCCAGTCAATACAGACCCAGAGCATCAAATGCTCCACACACGTTAACCCGTTCATTCCTGGAACCATTCTCCTGAATCTCCTCTGGACTGTCTCCAATGCCACCACTCTTTTCTTAAACAAGGGACCCAAAGCTGCTCAGAATACTCCATGTGCAGTCTAACAAACGCCTTATTAAGCCTCAGCATGCGTCCTTGCTCTTATATTCTAGTCCACTCAAAATAAATGCTAACATTGCATTTGCCTTCCTTACCACTGACTCAACCTGCAAGTTAACCTTTAGGGAATCCTGCACAAGGTCTCTCAAGTCCCTGTGCACTTCTAATTTTTGAATATTCTCCTGGTTTATAAAATAGTCCTTCCACCAACATGCATGACCATACACTTCCCTACACTGCACTCCATCTTCCACTTCTTTGCCCATTCTCCCAATCTGTCCAAGTCTTTCGGTAGCCTCCTTGCTTCCTCAACCCTACCTGCCCCTCCACCCAACTCTGTATTGTCTTAAACCTCAGCACAAACCATCAATTCTGTCATCCAAATCGTTGAGATATAACATGAAAAGAAGTGGTCCTAATACTAACTCCAGCAAACACCATATCACTGGCAGCCAACCAGAAGAGGCCCCCTTTATTCCGAATCTTTGCCTCCTGCCAATCAGCCAATCTTCTATCCACGCTAACATTTTTCCTGTAATTCTTTGCTCTCGGACCGGGGTCCTACTGTTTTGATATGCTCTTAGGCCCTGCCTCTTCAACTCTACCTTGCTTCGAAGTCTGCTCTCGCAGCCAAACTTTGGCTCGTTCCTTGCTCTCTGGCCCAGACCCCGCTGCCTCAATTTGGCCCATACACACAACGCTACCATCCTGCACCTTCAAAGCTTCAGTTCACATCCCAAAAATGCCAGGTCATACAGGTGGTTCAAAAGCTCAACTCCGAAAGAGAAGCTACCAGCTACTGATTGCAGCGATAAGTCCATATTACGTACTGGAGAGGAGTGCGCACAGAAGCCATGCAATTCCATATCAAATGGCACAGACCAAAAATTCTGGAAAGCAAAGATTGGATAGGAAATCATAAAGAAATTAAGTCCTTGGGCTCAGAGAGCATTACATTTTATATCTGAGTTGCACTGCCTGCTGCCTCTCACAATAATCATTTTTCTGGACTTGCTGTGAACAAAATGGCCATAACCTTGCACGGAACTTCAAAGGGACATCTTGAAGATGTGAAAGATACCGTGTAAACACAGCTATTTCAGTTAAATCATGATGTAAAGCCATGACCGCCAAAAACTAGAGCACTGGGTCCTATTACATGCCATAGATTTTTCTGCAAGTTTTACTTTACACTTCCAGTTTTAGATTACTACCTATTTTCTGAGGAGAGCCTGAAACATTGATTTCGAAAGTGAAATAATGTACACAATACAACTGAAGTATTAGGGGTATTTCATTCAATATAAAGTCACCAAGACACCAAAGATTTACAATAACTATCATATTGCACTGACATTCTTTTCCTCTTTTTAAAAAAAAAACTGTTTTGGTGTACTTATGTATAAAATGATCTGACTGAACGGCACACAAAACAAAATGCTTTTCACTGTATATCGGTATATGCGGTAATAATAAACCAATTACCAGTCTGGGCAACAAGTAGCAATACTTTCAGTGACTAACTCTAGCCTTCAGCTGAAGAGTCAGATGAAAAATAATTAAAACTAGCTATAGCACAATTTTTGAAATTTATACCTTCTTTTGATAACATAACTAGCTTTACCATTTGACATGATGGCAAATCTCCTACCTCAGCACTATATTCCTTTATTAACCCATTATCACAGCATCCCATAATTTCTTAAGATCTATAAATCTCTATGTACTTAATAACTGAGCCTCCACAGCCGTATTTGCCACAGTATTCTAAATGACCACAGTAAATTTAGGACGGAGATGAGGAGGAACTGCTTTTCCCAAAGAGTGTTGAATCTGTGGAATTCTCTGCTCAAATGAAGCAGTCAATACTACCTCAGTAAATATATTTAAGACGAGGTTGGATAGATTTTTGCATTGTCAAGGAATTAAGGGCTATGGGGAAAAGGCAGGTAGGTGGAGATGAATCCATAGTCAGGTCAGCCGTGACCTTGCTGAGTTAGATGGCCTAATCCTGCTCTTATTTCTTATGTTCTTACGCTCAATCTAGATGAATAAATTACTTCTCATTTCTACCCTAAGCAGCCAACCCCTTATTTTGAGACTGACTCCTGTTTCCAGACACCTCACTTTAAGCTTTGTACAGTATTTTGATTTTTCATTACCTTGAGATCAATTACTAAGCTTCATGAAGATGAGATTTATGGCCAAAATGTTGTGACCTCAAGCATTCTAGTACCATTATTACGGAAACAGTTCTGTGACATGTAAATGTGCATACTATGAATTTTAGATATGGAAGTAATGCACACACAAGGTACAAATATCACAAAAGAAAGCAAGGTAACTGGTTCTAAATGGTTACTAAATTGCATACAGCAAAGTACTTTGGCACCTTTAGGTGCATGGAAAAAAATCACAGAACAAAGTATAACCACCCTCTAATGATGGTAATGACCTACAACATAAACTTACTTGTAGGCACAGAAAACTTGAGAAAGTCAAAAACACAAACATCAATTATAAATAAACAATCTCATTAAATTATCATAGGAACACATATGCATGCCTGGAAAATATACGTTGATCAGAATTTGTTATATTAAGTCTTAAATGGTCAGCATTCAAGAGAATATAAGATGGGATTCACTAGCAGAAATATTTTCTTTTGAAGTCAGCTATACTATAGCCAAATCCTCGATGATCAGGATGGACCCAACCGACAACCTTAGCCCACCAAATAAACTCACAAGATAATTCCTCAATTCAGTCTACAATCCGTTTCCTCCAGCATAAAGATACATGATCATGAATTTCCTTTGAATGTGAAGAACAGAAGATGACCAAACTGAAAAGAATAACTCAATAAGCATGCAATAGATACTAAAGGAAACTGTAGCTCTGTTACTTAAAGAAAAAATACAACAGAAGTTTACTCAGGTAATGAAATTTAAACTCTCTCTCAAATGGTAAAGGACAGTTGGAAATCTGGCAAACTAAACAGTGATGGTTTGCACAAATAGGATTTTATTTTGTACTGCAATACTTCTCAGAAAGGGCCAACAGGTAGGTCAATAGGACTGCCATTTCTGCATCTGCTATCACATAAAATCACCTCACAGTGCAGCCTTGTCAATCACCAAGTCATGATGGTCATCAAATTCCTTTTCACAGATAAGACAAGCACCCATACCAGGCCCTTTGCATTTTATTTAGAATCAAATTGTGTGCAGCACTGCAATTAAACATATTCCTAGTTTACAGAGATATGAAAGTAGCCACTCAGCTGGGTCGTAATTCTGAACTGCACACACAAAATACTGGAGGAGCTCAGCAGGCCAGGCAGGATCTATGGAAAAGCGTAAACAGTTGACGACTCGGGCCGAAGCCCTTCATCAGGACCTTCATTAGAAGTCCTGATGTAGGGTCCCAGCCCAAAATGTGGACTATTTACTCTTTTCCATAGATCCTGCCTGGCCTGCTGAGATCGTCCAGTATTTTGTGTGTGATGCCTGGATTTCCAGCATCTACAGATTTTCTCATCTTGGAGTTCTGAATCTCATTACCTTTAATGCCTGCACTCAGCAAGTGACTAAACCCTGCATATTAAACTGGAAAGTGCCCTTCCTTTGCAGGCTTTTTTCTTGTTTTAAGATGGCTAACAGTGTTGCAAGCTGGAAGGAGAAGACACACACATTTTACAACAGTTGCATGTACAATCTCAGTGCTATACATCAGAACAAGTTCTAAATATATCTGGACACTTGTCATAGCTCACACTCATGAGATGCCCTGATTGCAAGAACCATGATATGTCCTTACCAACATATACTTGTCAAACGTGAAAAAAATGTCAGGCAAGGTTAACAAAAACAGGCATTACTACTCAATATTTTTGAGAAATGACAAAGTGTTATTGGTAGATGCAGCAGGTAGGTCATGGAAACAACAAGAATTTCCTCCACACACAAATCTGCACATTACTGATAAATGCTTCCCCTCAAGGAAAAAGGGTATTTACATTCTGCCATAATTTTGCATATTCAAATTTCTTTTTCACTTATGACTTTCTGCTGCTAATTATTGTGGCAAACTATTTACTCTTTGTATCAAAGAAACACAACACACTAGTGTGCTGCGAGAGAATGCTGTCTTTAACAGGGAAGCAGAAATAAAGCACTATGAATTTCCTTTCCAAAAAAGTTTGTCACCTGGAAATGAAAGCCCAGACTTAACAATGAATGGATGCCTACTCACATTCAGGAAGAGCAATTCCCCTTTCCAAATCACTTTTCTATTTTGAACCTTGCTGCTGGCCATTCGAGATTGGAAATGAACTACAGTGCAGACCTGAAGAAATGCAGCATACCTCACCAGCAATTCCCTCACTCGGTCTTGAAACCACACTTATAAAGAGAAGGTAAATCAAGACCAATATACAAATTTAGAGAAAGATATAAAGATGCAGTCACTGAGGGTCCAAAGGTCATTCTGAGAACATTTATGAAGATCAAAGAGATATGGCTGGATGTGGTTATAGTACTGTTAGATGAGCACTTGGAGTACTCAGCCTGAAAGCTGAAAGGATTAGGGGTGGGTGGCTAACACTTGAGCAGGCTTGTTTGGTTTACATTATATGCTTCAGGTTTATGGGCCACAGCCACAGTCTAAATGCAAGGCTTCTCCACTTCTCTAAACTCACTGAGAGCAGAAACAAAATCGAATCCCTGAAGGATATCAGCTCAGGGAGCTGATCCTGAGATCCCAAGGTCAGGAAGGGCACCATCAAAACATTCTTCCAGCAATGTGGGATATCTTAGAAACCATCTGGCTTTTTAAGAAAATTTATAAACCACACTGAACTTTGCAAAATTATCGCAAAAAAGATAATATACAAATTTTTTAAATGAGGAAATATTAGAAGCTGGACCCTACACTCTAGTTATTTTTATGTGCTTCTGTGAAGCTGAAGCGATTTCAAAGGGCTGTGAACATGTGAAACTGATCCCTCAACGCAAGACAAATACCAGGACTGGGGCTCAACCCAAATTCCTAAACTCAGTCCTGTAAGTACCAATATATCCCAGTATGCTACAGCTCTTTGGAGTTTAAAACAATGAGGGGTGATATTATTCAAATACGTAAATCCTAAGGGGACTTAACAGGGTCTTCAAATGTTGAGATATCTTCAGAATCAGATTTATTATCACTGACATGTATTGTGAAATTGGTTGTTCTGCAGAAACACAGTGCAAGTGTAAAAAATTAATGTAAGCTACAATAAGAAATATATTAGTGCAAAATGAGATCAAAATAGAAGAGTTCATGGACTATTCAGAAATCTGATGGAGAAGAACCTGTTCTTAATCCATTGAAATGTGTCCCCTCAGGCTTCTGTACCTCTTCCCTGATAGTAGTAATGAGAAGAGAGTGTGCCCTGGATAGTTAGGGTCCTTAAAAATGGTTTCCATCTTTTTGAGCCATGAGAGAGCAATAAACAAAGGGACATAGGCACAAATATAAGGTATAAGGGTCTTGTCATTTTAAACTGAGGTATGTAGAAATTTCTTCTCCCAGATGTTGGTAAATTGCTGCTCTCATGGGTGCTAGAAGCCAGATCATTGGATATATTTAAGGTGGAGTCAGGTAAGTATTTGATAGATTGAGGAATTGAGGGTTATGATAAACTGGAGTTAAGGCCAGTGTGTATCAGCCATGATCAAACTGAAAAGCAGGGCATGAGTGCCTACTCCTGCTCTTGTTTTCCTTCAAGTGTCCTAGTGACTGGTTGCAACATTCAGACAGCCATCTTAACATGTTACTACTATTGCTGGCTTATCATTAATATCACCATTGTCTCTGGAAAATCCCTCAAATTCACTGGAATTCACAGTAGTATCCTCTTATTGGCCAACATCCAACATTGAGGCCCAAGTAATTCTTGGTAGGTTCATATCAAATTTCAAAGTACATTTATTGTCAAAGTACAGTATGTATACACTATACAACCTCTAAATTCATCTTATAACAGGCAGCCATGAAACAAAGAAACCGAAAAGAACCCATATATAAAAAAAGACTGTCGAACACCCAATGTGCAGAGAGGAAAAAAACATCATGCAAACAGTAACCGCAAGCAAAAAGCGTTCTGAACTGAAGTCTGCAAAGAGAGTCCAGTCCCATAGCTCAGCGCAGAGCCACGTTCTGAAGCAGCAATCTGAACTGGCCCGTCCTTCACCTCGGGCCCCAACACCCTGACCTTTTCAGTCTGGCCCGGCGCCTAAATCAGCGTCCAAACATCAGGTTCAATCACCTCAATACGTCCTGGGGCCTGGACCCTGTTGCCATGACTTGGCCTATCCCCAACCTTTCTGATTCACCCATGCACTCAAATCTCCATCCAAGCATCGAGTTCAGTGGCCCCGATCGCACCTCGCTGCCTCTATTTGGCTTGTAATCAACCTTTCCGATTCAGCTCCGTCCTTAAGTCTCTGCCCAAACATCGAGTTCAGTCACTCCAGTACACTCTGGTATCCCGACCTCGCCGCCTCGATTCTGCCTTCAGCATGGCACTTAAAATGATCGAACCTCGCACCTTCCTCACTCTTGGCGATGGGCCCACTGCCTCAGTTCTGCCACATCAAATTGTGCCCAAGTTTAAAGGGAAGTTGCAGACTATTAATTGTGACAATCGTTTGCCAGAAAAAGTGATTAACAAGGGACTTGTTTTCCTTGTTTCATTAGCCACCAGCCAGAAGTCGCTGAGATTCCCCAGCACCATCTTACCCCGGTATTGCTGTTGGGTATGTGTCCATTACAAACTCAACACCAAACGCCTAAAACCAATTCAATCACAAAGGAGGCAGCAAGCAGCTACACTTCGTTAGGTGTTTGACAAGATTTGCAATGTCACCGAAAAACTCTAGCAAATTTCTAGAGATGTACCACGGAGAGCTTTCTGACTGGTTGCATCACTGCCTGGTCTAGAGGCTCTAATGCACTGGATTAGAAAGAGGCTGCAAAGGGTTGTAGATTCAGCCAACTCTATCACAGACACAAGCTTCCACACCATCAAGGACATCTTCAAAAGGAGGTGCCTCAACAAGGCAGCATCCATCATTAAGGACCCCCAACATCCAGGACATGCCCTCATCTTGTTACTAGCATCTCCCAGGTGGTGCAGGAGCCTGAGTACCCACACTCAATGTTTTAAAAACAGTGTTGTCTTCTCCACCATCAGATTTCCAAAAATACTCATGAACACTGCCTTACTAATTTGTTCTCTTTCTGCACTACTTATTTTTATCTATATTCTTCCTGTAACTTACAGCAATGTTTTATGCATTGTACTGTTCTGCTGGCGCAAAACAAATTTCACAACATATGTCAGTGATAATAAACCTGATTCAAATTCTATTCAACAACACACACAAAATGCTGGTGGAAAGGCCAGGCAGCATCTATAGGGAGAAGCGCTGTCGACGTTTCGGGCTGAGACCCTTCGTCAGGACATGACAGAAGATTATCAGGCAGAGAAACAGATGTAAGGATACTTTCAAAGCTTCTATGAAGAATTATGACATCCCTATTGACTAAATTGGAGGGGCATCACTCAAGAGGGCATCAAGAACACAGAGGTTATGTGAAAGGAGGAGTTCACCACTCCACAAACAGCCTTATCTCCTGCTAAACTGTTTTATTTATTTAGAGATACAGCATGGTAACAGATCCTCTGCCCTAACAAGCCACACTACCCGATTACACTCTCGTAACCCATTAACTCATACGTCTTTGGGATGGAGAAAACTGGACAATCCAGAGCAAACCAGCAAGAACACAGGGAGAATGCACAAACTCCTTATAGGCAGCAGTGAAATTAAACCCAGGTCACTGACACTGTAATAGTGTTACGCTAACTGCTAGACTTTCGTTCCACCTGTGGAAGAGCTTGTAGTTCTCACACAGCAGAATGGAAGCAGGTCATCCTCAATCCCAAAAGTCTGCCTAAGGAGCCATGAGGCCTCCAAACCAGACAGCATAACTTCACCCACCACAACATGGAAATGATTCCACAACCTATGACTCACTTTCAAGGACTCTACAATGCTTGTTCTCAATATTTACTTCCTTTTTTATTTCCTGTCATTACTTTGTTATTCTTTTTGTACTTGCACTTTTGAACACTGATTGTTTGCCTTTGAGAGTACTCTTTCATTGATTCTATTGTGTTCCTTTGTATTCACTGTGAATGCAATGGGGGCAGGGGTGGGTGGGTCGATGCACGAAGGGTGGGCTGATGTCTTTGTTGCCGATTGCATGGTCTGTATTTTTTGCATGGGGGTATTGATGTTCTAATTGCCGTTTGCACAGTTTGTTTTCTGTACACGGAGAGAGAGGTGACGTTTTGCTTTGAATGGGTTCCATAGTTTTCTTTGTTTCGTGGCTGTCTGTGGAAAAGGCGAATCTCAGGGTTGTATACTGCAGGCATAGTTCAAAATGCCCGCAAGAAAATGAGTATCACAGTAGTACATAAGGTTAAAGTCTGTCCCGAGCCTTATAGGCTCACCAGGCCAGTGGTCACGCTGGTTTCCGTGGCATGAAGAGACTGAGAGTATGAGACTCGCCCCCCCCCCCCCCCCATTTTGCTGGTACTCATTTTCAGCTGGATGGATTGGAGTAGTATGTGGTTAAGTGCCTTGCTCAAGGACACAATACGTTGCCTCAGCTGGGGCTCGAACTCACGACCTTCAGATCGCTGGTCCAACACCTTAACCACTTGGCCATGCGCCACACATGGTAGTATATGTTGAACCTTAAAAATAAATTTATTTTGAACATGCAAACCATTTCCTCAGAAACAGAATGCAAAAGGACACACTGTAGGAATGTGATAATGACCAGATAGGTCATTTAGCCTATCTGGTCCCTAACAATACTCATCCTGTGCACAGTCAAAGAAACTGACCAATTATTCATCAGCCATATGCTGACTCTTTCCAAGAACTATTTAGTGAGTGCCAGCAATTTCAAGGAATTCAAAGTTACATACTGCTGCCCAAAAAGACTGCAATCAAATTAAACCAAGAAGCCCTGACAGAGTGAAATGTCATTTCAATTGCTCAATTGAACTTGTGCTTTAATAGCATCAAACCCACTCAGCCACTGCTTTAATTAACAGAATTGGTGCACCTAGCATTGAACTTTTTAAAGACATTAGACTTAAAAGTACTTCATCCATTAATATGCATATATTTCACAGGATGTCACAGACAAATCCCAGTATTAGCAACAAAGTTTCCAATGGGGAAACCAAGTTTACACATTTCCCATGCCTCAGAAAAACAAACCCAAAAATCAACATCCAAGGCATTTGTGGACTCCACAGGTCTGACAAAATGGATTACAATTTCGACATTTCTGATTGAACTGGCATGGTAACGTAGTTTCATTAAGTCATCTACACTGCAGCTGCCCAAAACCTAACCCACAATACTCTGCTTTCAATCACCATGCATACTGATCCACAGACCGAGAAATGGAATATTATTGTCACATGTACCAAGATACAGTGTAAAGCTTTAGCAACAATTTGATCTCAAAAATGATGTTCTTGAATTCAAATCTGAGACCTAACCACCTGATGCACCATCAATAACTCTCAGAGACTGGAAGTGAACGATAGGCTTTTATTAACAGCAAAAAGGGAGCACGACATCTCGGAGACTGAGGGAGGAGCAGTGCCCCCAATCGCCTTTATACAGGGGTCTGTGGGGGGGAGCCACAGGAGCAGTCAGCAGAGGGGCGTGTCCAGACAGGTATACATAGTTTACCACACCACCCACAACCCTCCAACTATCCCTCTGCCCTTCCCCAGCTCGGTTTTGGAAGCTCTCTCCAGTTATCACTTTAACGTCATTTCTTATTTTTGTGTTTTTACTTGTCTCAACCCACTCCACTGCTCATTGCCTCTTTAAGACCCTACTTATCTTCCCAACCTTTGATCACCCATCATATCTTCCTCTTATGATGCAAGACCAGTTACTGCCTGATAACACTCATTTAATCACATTAGGACAGCTCTCTAATGCTAAAAGGCGTTCATTAAAAGAAGATGCATAATGGTACTAAGTTAAGAAACTGGAACTCTATCAACAAAAGCAACAATTGATAGTATAAATCAAAATATTGATGGGCTTTCTTTCATGAAGATAGCAAAATAGGATTTCCCACTTGTCGGTTAGCGAGTAACTGGGGAGCAGCAAGGGAACGGGAGAACTTAGGAGAATTAATTACCGTAGTTCTGCACAGTGAAAGATTGTTCAATGATGGAATGTCTCGGCAGATACAGAGATGGGAGCAGAATACACAATAGTGTATAAAGGAAATGATTAAAAGTTTAAAAAAAAAGTTTCTATGATGGCCAGGGTAAAGAAAAGTACAATAAATTAGCAACACAACTCCTTCAGGCCAAACACACCAGCTGTGCTGTAATATTCTGTGATGCCATTTCATAAATTACTGATAACAAGATCTGTGATATTTCCCAATAACGCAGTATAAATTAAATTATCATGAAAAGCAACCAATCACTTTGAGGTCACATAACCACTGCATAATTAGTATACAGGATACATATCAAAAAATGGAAAACTAGTTAAGTTTCCAATGGTAACAATGGAGCTTTGCTCTGGTCATTTATATCATGGCTTCTCAAAATATTTCATCATAAATCTTACACTTATATCCATTTTACTTGAGTAGCAGCAACTTTACTATTAAAATTAAAGCAGGCATGACAGATTTTAAGCGACCTACTCCTTTACTCTGCACTGTTAGGTGACAGCATTTACCTGTGATGTTTCATGGGCTAACAGATCATTTGTGTTTCAGTTACAAAACATGGCCGAGAGAGAAATGGAAGGGATGCAGTTAACAGGAGAGGCCATAATTCTGAGACAAGTTAATTGGCCCAGAAAACAGAAGAGATTGACCAGGATGAACTGAACGCACAAGTTAAATATCACAGGAAGTGTCATATTAAATAAAATCCACAAATCAAATGCAGCTTGGGCTATGCTCAGTGAACACATTGCAATCTGAACATCACGCAAGCTGAAAGCTATTGTTGATGGTCAGGTAAGTTAGTGAGAAAACACACAGACACAAAGGGGAAGTTCCCATAAAATCACAAACAGAAATTCATGTGCATCATGTTACACAAACACTGCCAAGGGATACACTGTTGGACCCAGTCCAAAATGATTACTTGTTGCAAAAGACTTGTGAGGCTTAGGACAAATACACCATATAGATCCTTCAAAATCAGAGACAGTACTGGTCCAAGAGAGAGGGAAAAGAGTTCTACATGGGATGGGAGGGGGAACCAATGTGGGTGCATGGTGCATATCAGTCTAGGAGAGGCAAAGGGCAGAAGTAGTATCATTTGTTTTAATTTATAGTGTGGAAAGAGTGAGGGAAGGAGGAGGAAGGTTGGGGAAGAGTGAGTGGGGGAACGAGAAGTGGCAACAGTGAGGACAGGGTTAGGGATGAAGAGTTGGGGGTGGAGGGGATTAGGAAATGTAGTTAGAAGTGGCAGGTAAGAGGCTTGTGGGGTGGGAAGATGGGGACAGGATACCTGGGAGAGGACGGGGTAGGTGAGGGGCATCCCCGGAGGGATATGGGATAGCCGAGGGGCACGTAGGGAGGAGGGGAGATAGAAGGTGATCCAGCTAGGGACTGAGAATGGGTTTGGAGAAGGGGATTGGGCTGAGGTGGGGGAATAGGAGTCAATCCAGCTGAGAGTGGGGGGGGGGAATAGGATAAGAGGATCCGGCTGGGGGGGTAAGATAAGGGGATCTGGGTGGTGCAGCGGGGTGAGGGTAGGATAAGGGGATCCAGTGGGGGGGGGGAGAATGGGAGAAGGGGATCTGGCTGGGGGGGTGGGTAGAAGGGGATCCGGCTCGGGGGGGTGGGAGGGGATCCGGCGGGGGGGGGGGGGAGAAGGGGATCCGGCGGGGGGGGGAGAAGGGGATCCGGCGGGGGGGGGTGGGGGGGAGAAGGGGATCCGGCGGGGGGGTGGGGGGGAGAAGGGGATCCGGCGGGGGGGTGGGGGGGAGAAGGGGATCCGGCTGAGGGGGTGGGTGGGAGAAGGGGATGCAGCTGGTGGGGGCGCTGGAGAAGGAGATCTGGCTGGAGGGCTGTTGAGTGGGATAGGAGAAGGGTATCCAGTGGGTGAGTGGATAGGAAAAGAGGATCTAGCTGTGGGGGGGGGGGGTGGTAGGGGAACAGAATCCTGGAGGTGAGTGGGATAGAAGAAGGGGATCCGGTTGGGGGGTGTGGGGTTGGAGAAGGGGATGCAATTGAAGGGGGGGAATAGGAGGAAATCCTGCTGAGGGGGGAAACAGGAGCTCCGCCTGGTGAGGGCGGTACAAGATGGGGATCCAAAGGTTGAGTGAGATAGGAGAAGGGGATCCGGGGAAGGGGGTAAGTGGTATAGGAGAAGGGGATCCGGGGAAGGGGGTAAGTGGTATGGGAGAAGGGGATCCGGGGAAGGGGGTAAGTGGTATAGGAGAAGGGGATCCAGGGAAGGGGTTAAGTGGTATAGAAGATGATCCGGGGAGGGGGTAAGTAATATAGGAGAAGAGGACCCAGGGGAGGGAGTAAGTGGTATAGGAGAAGAGGATCCAGGGGAGGGGTAAGTGGTTAGGAGAAGGTGACGGGAGTATTGGATCGATGTTGGAAGAAGCGAAGGAAGGGGCGTAACCTCTCTCTAATGCTGTGCCTGCCCGCGGACGATCTCCGGCATTCCTCAGCCTGCCTACCTCCCTCCCGACCGCCGTTACTTACACTTCCAGAATGCGGTCTCCTTTGCGGACGCCGGCTCTCTCGGCCGCGCCGCCCTGTAACACGGCGCTGACGTGCTGGAGCGGTGCGTACAGCTCGCCGTTGATGCTTCTCAGCTGCCCGCCTTCGCTCACCTGGCCCCGCACGTTGAAGCCGTAGCCCGTCTCCGACTTGATGATCTTGACCAGCCGCGGGCCCCGGCTTGGCTCAGTGGGTGTGGGCGCCTCAGAGTCCGAGCCCGAGCCGAGCCGCTTCCCGCTGCTCCCGACTTCATCCGCCATCTTCGGCACGGACCTCACACACAGCTGCACACGCTCATCCCATCACGTGAACCATCGGAGGTGGTGGGAAGGAAAATCACGGAACTAAAGAACAGCGTCGTCGCCTTCCGCCGGACTCTTGATGTGACGCCAAAACCTCACACCTCGTCCATTAAATTGGAGCTGCCATTTTTAATTAGGGCAAATGGAAATTCCCGTACAAATTAGGTCCTATTGAGTTCTAAACAAGTTGGAAGCAGAAGTTTTCTTTATAAAATGAGGACATTTCCATTGGTATTTTCATCAAAACTAGTTGATTATATTTTGTGAAGAGCCCTAAACACAAGGGCAGAATTGGAGTCTGGATAATAATATGAACGATAAGAACTCAGCAGATTCTGTGGAGAAAGAGGGATGACCTTTCAGCAGTGTTTTTGTTTTGCTCCTGAAACTTATTTCAGTGATTCCCTTCTGGTATCCTCGATATTTATTTTTACTTTATACTTGTTCTGTCAATCGGGATAACTTCAAGTAACGGATATTTCATGACCAGTGCAGTCTCCAAAACCATTTGCTGGCAATGCTGTAAACTTTTCATTGCACCTATTCAGACTTGTACTTGTGCATATATGACAATAAACTTGACTTGACTGTAGAGACCAGAGTACGTACCTCAAGTGTCACTCCTGTCCAGAGCTGGCGTTTGTAATGTGATCAGTTTGGAAAAGAATAGTAAATTGAAGTCCTTTCAGGTGTACTACCTGCAGAATAGCAGAACTGTATTACAAATTGTACCCTGAACAATAATTACTCATTGAATCATCATTTATGACTTGCTAGCCATGTACAAATTGGTTGTGGTAATCCTCTACAACACATGTACTTCGTTGCCATATGACCATACGATACAGGAGCAGAAGCAAGCCATTCAGCCCATTGAGTCTGTTCCACCATTCAATCATGGGTTGGTCCAATTCTTCCAGTCATCCCTTCTCCCCATACCTTTTGATGCCCTGGCTAATCAAGAACCTATCTCTGCCTTAAATACACCCAATGACTTTGCCTCCACAGCCCCTCGTGGCAACAAGTTCCACAGATTTACCACCCGCTGACTAAAGTAATTTCTTCGCATCTCTGTTCTAAATTGACGTCCTTCAATCCTGAAGTCGTGCCCTCTTGTCCTAGACTCCCCTACCATGGGAAATAACTTACAGCAGCATTGCAAGCACATAGCATTAGGGTCAAAATAGTTAGGGAAAACATAAATATAAAGTATACAAGAATTGTACAAGAAAGAATACAATTAGTACTAAAAGATAATCAAAGTTCAATGTAGTGCCTTGCGACCAGTGTGATCATAGTGTTGCCTTACTTAGTTAGGGTTGTGCAGGTTAGTTCAAGAACTGAATGGTTGAAGGAAAGTAGCTGTTTTGAAGCTGGTGGTGTGGGACTTTAGACTTCTGTACCTCCTGCCCAACACTAGCTGTGAGCAGGTGGCATGACCAGATGGTGGGGATCTTCAATGATAGATGTTGCCTTTCTTTGTGGAAGCATTTCAACGGTGGAGTGCAATGTGCCCATGATGTATTGGACTGAGTCCACTACTCTTTGTAGCTTCTTACATTGCAACATGTTCGTACTGGTGTGCCAGACCATGATGAAACTACTTAGGATACTTTCAACAGTCCATCTGTAGACATTCCATCTATGGTCCATCTACAGTCCATCTGTAGACATTCCATCTATTTTCCATCTGTAGACATTCCATCTACATTTCATCTACAGCCCATCTGTAGACATTCCATCTACAGTCCATCTGTAGACATTCCATCTATGGTCAATCTGTAGACATTCCATCTACATTCCATCTGTAGACATTCCATCTACGGTCCATCTGTAGGCAGCCCAGATGAACAGACAATAGTGAACTTCCCACTATTCAGGACATTTACAAAGATAGGTGTGTGAAAAAGGCCCAAAGGATCATTAGGAACCCAAGTCGCCCCAACCACAAACTGTCCCAACTGCCAGCATCTGGGAAGCAGTACCGCAGCATAAAAGCCAGGACCAACAGGCTCCAAAGCAGCTTCTTCCACCAGGCCATCAGATTGATTAATTCGCATTGATACAACTGTATTTCTATGTTATATTGTTGTACATACTTTTTATTATAAATCACTATAAATTGCACATTTAGACAAAGATGTAACGTAAAGATTTTTACTCCTCATGTAAGTAATAAAGTCAATTCAATTCAATTTAATTTGTGAAAGTGTTTGGTGATATGCTGTGATGGATACTCATTGTCCAGGACCTGGTGTTCTCTTTTTTGCCAAGCTCAGCTTTCTAACATAGCAGCTAACACTTTCAGAGATTAGAGAGTTGTTTTTGAGTAAGCTAAATGTCCAACCATTATTTTTTGTTCAGCTTCTTATCATAAACAGGAGCCAAGTACTATCCTTAACATACTGTAAATGGAAAGCAACAATCAGTCTGAAGTTAAAGGACAGATTTGCAAACAAGCAGTGCTGTCTATACACCACAGAATACTGGCCCACGTAAGACAATGGGGTTGTGTTAATTGGCCTGTATCAAACCAGACAACATCGGCTAAGTTATATAGTTCAAGGAAGCTTGAGACCACATTAAAACTATCGCTTAGCACATCAAACAGCTGATCTATTAACATAGAACATAGTACAGCACAGTACAGGCCCTTCAGCCCACAATGTTGTGCTGACCCTTAAACCCTGCCTCCCATAAATCCCCTCACATTTGGAAGATTTGTGTACTCAGAGAGTCAGCAACCACAGCATTAATTTTGGGTGCCTGGGAACTCTGACCCAGAAGCTTTCAGACCATCTGTGTAAAAAAAGTATCTGAAACAATATCACATTGTGAAGACACCAGGTGGCAAAAACAATATAAATGTAAGAGAGCAGTCAGGCTTTTTAGGAATGGTCACGAGCCATCGAGAAGAATGACAGAAAGATGAGAACTAGAATCCATTCCTCTGCCTTCAATTTCTGCAACGGACGATTCATTCACCTGCAATTCATTGGTACATCTTATGAGCTTAGAAAAATTGTATATTTGTTTTGGGAATCCTTTGTGCAATTAGGAAATACTTTATAAGATAGAAATCCTCTGTGAGATGTAAATGTGTTTTAAGAATTTTATATAAATTTAAATTGTGTCACTAAACATAGATGAAATGTGTTTAAACTACCTTATTAGCTGGAAGTATCTCCTACTTGGCAGGGATGTGAGACCTGCTGCTCAAATAGTGGATATTGGCAACTAAACTTGCCATGGAGGATAAACAGAGAAGTGAACTAGTCTTTGAAGAATAGATAGCTATCATATAACTTCCCTTTAGTGAGGGTCCCCATAGCTCTCTATTAAGATCTTTGTTTGAGCTTAGAGCTTTGTGGTCAGCAAACCCAATACCATCACAATGCCAAACCTCCTTACCTAAGAAAGTGGAGATGCTGGCATGCCATCCTTGTGATTGCATTTACGTACCAAGCTCAGGACTGGTCATCCAATGTGTTAATACCCAAGAGTTTAAAGTGGCCCACTCTCTCCACTGCCAATCCACCAAATCAGTCTGGCACACGTTTGCCCTCCGTCCCCCTCCTGAAGTCACTTATGCTGATGTTGAGTGGTAGGCTGTTCTGACACCACTCAACCGGGTATCCTATCTCAATCCTTTATGCTGAGTCAGCATCACAAGCAACAGTGGTTTCACTGGTGAATTTGTGTATAGCATTGGAGCTATTCTTAGCCACACAGTCATGTGTGTATAGAGAGTAGAGCAAGGGGTGAAGCACACAGCCTTAAGGTGCAACTGTGTTGATGGTGCCTACTAATACTTACTAGCCCATACGACTTTGGGATGTGGGGAAAACCAGAGCTCCCGGAGGAAATCCATGTGGTCACAGGGAGAATGGACAAACACCTTACAGACAGCAGCGGAAATTGAACCCAGGTCACCTGTACCGTAAAGTGTTGTGCTAACCACAACGCTACGATGTCACCCATGGTAGTGTAGCGTAATGGGTGCAATTAAAAGCTTAATGAGGTGAAATGGTTTTGAGTATTCATTAGTATTGAAAGCAACAAATAAGATATACTGAATGATCCTTGAAAGTTCAAGGACCCCAGTTTGCTTATGAATTGACTTAGACACTGAGCAACCTCACACTCTCTCATTGGTTTCACCCAGCAGAGCTCATAATACAAAATGGACTTCAGAAGTACTTGAGTTTAATATGATCTGACTAGAGGAGAGATAGCAATTGGAAAGAAAACACAAAAATCACTTTCATCTCAGCAATTCATTGAGAGGAAGCAAAAAGAAGCAATTCAGACAAAATTATTAAATGCAAGTGTTAGGGCAAGTTTAGTGTAAAAGTATTGTGTGAGGTAATGCATGTGTGAGATCGGGAATGGTTTCTGGTAGAAATTGGATTCAAAGTCAAGTGTCTGATTGATTGAATGAATACAGAAAGGGACAAACCAGAAACTGTTGGAGAAATAAAGACTGGCAAATTTATTCCAGAGGTAAATA
Source organism: Hemitrygon akajei (assembly GCF_048418815.1). Taxonomy (NCBI): domain Eukaryota; kingdom Metazoa; phylum Chordata; class Chondrichthyes; order Myliobatiformes; family Dasyatidae; genus Hemitrygon; species Hemitrygon akajei. Next base: position 19,961,873 of record NC_133144.1, read on the forward strand.
TAGAACCGACTACTGAAAAGGAAATGCATTAAGTAACCACAACAAAAGCCACACAAACTGTGGTCGAAACATCTAAAGAACTATTTCACAAACTGAGCCAGTAACTTAAAGTGTTTTATACTTTATAGAAGGAAAGATGTGCGGTAATGTGGATGCAAAAACAACATCATACATGTAAAGGCAGTTTGTGTTAATTGATGGTCTGCAGTAAATTGCAAACACAAGTTTCTTCTTACATTCCTGGCTCCTTCTTGAGATTATTATAGTTGGAACATCCTTCCCAACACTACCAGACTGACCTACACATTTTAGGAAGTCCAAACACATCAAATCATTCTTTATACTTATACAGGCTTCTACTTCTATGTTATCAGAATCAGGTTTAATATCACCAGCATATGTCATGAAGATCATTAACTTCCTTCCTTTTCCTGCTTCAAAATTTACCACTTTTATATCAACTGCATTGTCAGTTTAACATCATGTGAGCGTATTGGAGGCTAAAAACAAGTAGAAATAAAAATGAACAGATGAAGTTTCCCTCCCCTCTACGATGGGACATCCATGAGTTCCTCTCTCTGACTGTTCTCTGCTACATTCTGGCAATCCTTCCTGCTCCCTCCAGGTGCTGAAGAAAGATCCAGACCCAAAACGTTGACTTGCACCTTTTGTCTTCGCAGATGCTGCTTGACCCACTGAATCTTTCCAGTGTTCTGTTTTTTATTTGCTCCAAGTCACAGCATCTGCAGCCTCCTTTGCTATCTTGCTGGTTCTGTGCAAGGGAAGTTATCATTAGGCTATCGAAGAGATAAGAACAGTCTTCTTATCATTTAGATAGCTTCCTGATGTCTGTGGAGCGAGGTCATCTGGGTAGGATACAAGGAATGTCTGTTTCTCCTGGAATTAGAGATGGGTTTGAGCCAATTCAGTTAGGAAAGATTGAGAAATTAATCAGTAAAGAATTCCCTGCAGATTGTTATTTGATAAAATAGATTGGTTTGTCTCCGTTTACAGTCCTTGATTCCCTTACTTATCATTCTCAACAGTCTGCCAAGACTGATAACTCACTGGTACATCTAAATATTATAATACTGTCTTTGGGGGGGGGGCACTGTAGCATAGTGGTAAGCACAACGCTTTATAGTATCAGCGACCCAGGCTCAATTCCCACCACTGCTTGTGAGGAGTTTGTACTTTTCTCCCCATGACCATGTGGGTTTCCTCCGAGTACTCCGGTTTCCCCCCACAGTCCAAAGACTGTACCGTTTGGTAAGTTAATTGATCATTAATGAATAAACCCCTCTCAGGCTACCAGCCAGGTACAGGTATCATATTTTCACCAATGTTTTGATGACAAACTCTGCCATCTTCATCAGGGATGATGCATAGACATATCTAGTCCGGTGGTATACACACCCCCACCTTCCGTCCCTCCTGATTGGCTAGTCTTCAGCCAATCGGGTTTCCACTGCCCCACCTTGTTTGCAATGAAATTCCAGTTCTTTGTCTTTGTTAATTTTTTTCCCCTCTAGTTTTATTTTCCTCTGATGCTCCAGGGAGAACAGCCCAAGTTTGTCACAAACTTTCCTTATAACTCACACCCTCTAATCCAGGCAGGTCCTGGTAAATATCTTTTGCAACACTTCCACAGTATCCATATCCTCCTACAATGCAAGACAGAAACAGTTAACAGACTAGTTTACTGACTCTGTCTCCCTCCAGGAATGCTGAGAATTCTCTTTCCATCTCAGATTTTCAACATCTACTGCTTTTCTTTTGTTTTCCCCTAACAATTCTGTTTTATTGAATGTGAATTCTGTTGATTTTTGAGATTCCCCCTGGTTATATTTCCAAACCCCATTCTGCTTTATGGTTTGGTCATCATTTTGGAGATTCCCTGTTCAGCCCATGCCACAGTTCTTCAAATTTCAGATCTAACTCAGAAATTGCACCGTTTTGGATCGCAAGACCCTGCAGCGGATAGTGAGGTCAGCTGAGAAGATCATCGGGGTCTCTCTTCCCGCCATTACAAACATTTACGCTACACGGTGCATCCATAAAGCAAACAGCATTATGAAGGACCCCACGCACCCCTCATACAAACTTTTCTCCCCGTCTGGGAAAAGTCACCGAAGCTTTCGGGCTCTCACAACCAGACTATGTAACAGTTTCTTCCCCCAAGCTATCAGACTCCTCAATACCCAAAGCCTGGACTGACACCTTACTGCCCTATTGTCTTATTTATTATTTATTGTAATGCCTGCACCGTTTTGTGCATGTTATGCAGTCCTGGGTAGGTCTGTAGTCTAGTGTAGTTTTTGTGTTGTTTTACGTAGTTCAGTGTAGTTTTTGTATTATGTAGCACCATGGTCCTGAAAAACGTTGTCTCATTTTTACTGTGTACTGCACCAGCAGTTATGGTCAAAATGACAATAAAAAGTGACTTGACTTGACTTAATTTTCTTTGTACATTCAGCTGTATTTTTGATCATGATTTTGACCCAGTGTCAATGAAAAAATGTTCACGTATTTCCAAGTTGAGATGTAAACATAAAAGACTGCAGATACTGGGAAGTAGAGCAGTACACAAAATGTAGGAGGAACTCAATGGTCAAGCTATGGATGGAAATGGACAGTCAATGTTTGGGGTAGAAGCCTTTCAATGAAACATTTACTCCCTGTTTCCCTCCATAGCCTCCGCCTGATGCTCTCGTAGGAAAGCAGCATCACATTAGAGGTCCACACTACTCAGGCCATGCTCTTTTCTTGCTGCTGTCATCAAGTAGAAAAGACAAGTGGCTCAGGACTCACACCACCAGGTTCAAGAACAGTTACTACCCCTCAACCACCAGGCTTCTGAACCAAAGCAAATAATTACACTCACTTGCCCATCTAATGAGGTGCTTCCACAACCATTGATCTCACTTTGATTCGTCATTGACTCGTTATCTTGTTATTTCATGTTCTCATTATTTATTGTTGTTTATTTATATTTGCATTTGCACAGTTCGTTGTCTTCTGCACTCTGGTTGATCGATCATTGACCCTGTTATAGTTACTATTCTATAGATTTGTTTATCATGACCGGAGGAAAATGAATTTCAGGGTTGTATGTGGTGACTTTGATATTAAAATTTATTTTGAACTTTGAACCTTGAACTGACCCACTGCATTCATCCACTGCTTTGTCTGTTGCTCCAAGTCAAGATGTTAAGTCCTTGTCAGAGGATTTAACCTCCCACATATTGTATATGCAATGATAGATACAACTTGATTGAAACATATAAAACCTTGAAGGATCTTTACAGGGTGGCCGTAGATGGATGTTTTCTGCTGTGGAAGAACCCAGAATGAGGGCTCACTGCTTCTAAATAATGGGCTGTCCATTCAAGAGAGAGATGTGCTGAATAACACACAGCAGGGCAGGCAGCAGTCATGGAGAAAATAAACAGCTGACATTTCAGGACGCAACCCTTCATGAGAACTGGAAGGGAACAAGGAAGATTTTTCCAATCCTTGGCCTGAAATGTCGACTGTTTATTTCTGCCTGACTTATTGAGTTCCTCCAGCATTTTGTGCTTATTGCTCAAGGTTTCCAGCACCTGCAGAATTTCTTCAGCTGAGTGAGGAGATGAATTTATTTCTCTGGGAGGGTTGTCGGCCTCTGGCGTTCTCTTCTCCCTGGCAGAAGCATTGTATTTGAATATTTTAAATCAAGAGCTGGATAGAACCTGATAAGCAAGATAAGTGAAAGATTACAAGAATATGTGACAATCAGCTGAACTGCAATCACATTAGCTGGTGGAGTAGACTCAATTGAACTTATTTTACTTTATTTCTTACATCCTTCATATACACGAGGAGTAGAAATCTTTACGTTACATCTCTGACTGAATGTGCAATTTATGGTACTTTGTAATAAATAGTATGTACAACAGGACGGTCAATACAGCATAGAAGTACAATTGTATCAGTGTGAATTAATCAATTCTGATGGCCTGGTGGAAGAAGCTGTCCCGAAGCCTGTTAGTCCTGGCTTTAATGCTGCAGTACTGTTTCCTGGATGGTAGCAGCTGGAACAGTTTGTGGTTGGGGTGACTTGGGTCCCCAATGATCCTTCTTATGCACCTGTCTCTGTAAATGTCCTGAATAGTGGGAAGTTCACATCTACAGATGCGTTGGACTTTGCAGAGTCCTGCGATTGAGGGAAGTATAGTTCCCATACCAGTCAGGATGCTCTCAATTGTGCCCCTGTAGAAAGTCCTTAGGATCTGGGAACTCATGCCAAACTTCTTCAACCGTCTGAGGTGAAAGAGACACTGTTGTGCTTTCTTTCACCACATAGCCGGTATGTACAGACCATGTGAGATCCTCGGAGATATGTATGCCAAGGAACTTAAAGCTGTTCACCCTCTTAGTCTCAGATCCATTGATGTCAATGTAGCCTGTCTCCATTCCTCCTGTAGTCCACAACCAACTCGATTTGGCCCGGGCCCTGGAGGATATCAAAGCACGGGGCTCAGGTCCAAGAACAAAAACCGACCAGAAGTTTGGCTGAGAAGCTCTGGGCCAGATCGAAAAGATCAGAGCGTCGAGGCTGGCGTTGAGCTCACTGCTCTGCAAGGTTTACTTTTCTCTGCATTGAACTGAGGCTGTGGCCTGCGACTAGTGGACTCCTGGCCCAGCTGCTGTAGATTGGCTTCATGCCTGTGAACTCACCTTCGTGAACGTTAGTTCTGAAAGTTATTTTCTTACTTTTATTGTTTGCACGATTTGTTTTCTTATGCACATTGGGTATTTGACACTCTTCTTTTCTAATGGGTTCCATTGGGTTTCTTTGTTTTGTGGCTGTCTGTAATGAGAAGAATCTCTAGGTTGTACATAGTATACGTACTTTGGTAATAAATATACTTTGAAGTTTTTGTTCATCTGCTATAATATCTCCTCCCTGTTTGCTAATGTTCTGGGGAGGTATTGTTGGATGGTTTGCTATTCAAGGGCGTAAAATTAATGAATGTCATTGTTGTTGGTATTTCACTCACTGCTTCCTACTCATTCACAACAAAGCTTTTATTATCTGAATCCTCTTTCAGACCAAGAAAAACTGTGTAGTGTTCCAAAAATGCTTCCTGAATAATGAATTACTTCTCTCTTAAGTTTTGTGATATTGGCAGAAACGGTGGGAAATTGTGCACATATTTAAGTTAACATACATCAGTGATAATAAACCTGATTCTGAAATGGGCAGTCAATGTTTCAGGTCAAGATTCTTCATCTGGGCTCCTTGATACTCAAAGTTCAAAGTGAATTTCTTATTAACGTACTTATTTGCCACCATATACAATCCTGATATTCATTTTCTTGTGGGCAGACCCAGTAAATCCATAAAATTATAATCAAAACAGAATTAATGAAAGACTGCACCAACTTGGGCATTCAACCAGTGTGCAAAAGACAACAAACGTGGAAATACAAAAAGAAAGATATAATAATAATAAATATGGAGAACATGAGGTGAAGGGTCCTTAAAATTGAATCCATAGGTTGTGGGAATATTTCAATGATGGGCAAGTGAAGTATCCCCTTTGGTCCAGAGTCGCTGCAAGTTAGCATGAGTCCAGTGTCTTGCCAGTATCATTTCAAGAACGCCTCCTATTCCAACTTTGCAAGGACAGCAAATTCATGAAAACATCACTTCCAAAAACCCCACCAATCGCCTGCCTTTCTGAAAGCAGTTCCTTCATCCTTACTGAGTCTCAGCAGCTTTTGGACAGAAGATTCAAGCCCCACTCCAGAACCTTTGGTCCCATAAACCGGCCTGATGCTCCATTAAAGTACAGGACACTGCCAAGTGTAACATCTTCCGAAGATGAGGATATGTCTCACAGCTGATGTGGCTGTGGAAGGGAACCGCAATGACTAGCATTTATCCCTCGGTCATCAATTAAAACAATCTCATTGTTGTGTTTAGGAAACGGCAACGTATAAATCAGGCTTCAGTTAGTAAAGCAGCAACTCTTGAAAATCACCTTCAAAATGTGTTAGGGGTTGTTAGAAAAGGTGACATTAAAAAGCAAAGAATTGCTTTCTTGCAATCGCTGTTTATTCTTGGCCCAGAGAATGGTGGAGAATGAAGACAAGGAGGAATTCTTGCGGTAAAAACCTCTGGTCTCTTTCATTCAGTGACAGGCTGCTGGGAGAATGGAAGAGGATGGGTGGAGATAGCGTCTGCTGGGAACCGGACAAAAGAGCAGGAAATGACAAGTTAGGCAGCAGTGACGGGGAACACCACCATTTCCAATTTCCTCTCCACGTCACAGCACTTCCAGACTTGGGCAAGAACACTGTTTCTTCGGGCCACCGCGGCAAGATCCTGCATTCTCACTGAACCCCACTGAGCAAGGACTGCCACAAATCAGATTCTAGAAACTGCAGAGAGTTGTGGGCACAGCTCAGCACATCACAGGAATCAACCTCCCCTCCCCTCCCTGGGCTCTGCCCACACTTCTCGCTGTCTCAGTAAAGAAGCCAATATAATCCAAACCCCACCCCATCTGCACATTCTCCCTTCACCCCTTCCCATCAGACAGAAGGTTCACAGATGCTGCCAGCATTATGTGTCTGGTGCTTTGGATCTGCGGAATGTTTAGAAGATACAAAAGCCTGAAGGTTCCTAACACCAGGCTCAAGTTTGGCTTCTGCCCCACTGTTTTCAGACCCTTGAACAGTTCCTTTGTGGGATAAGGTAGATTGTGAAGTCAAGAGTCCATCTTGTTATGGCCCTGCACCTTATTGTCTGCCTGAACTTCACTTTCTCTGCAACTGTGACACTTAATTCTGCATCCTCTCATTGTTTTCCCTTGTACAACCTCAGTGCACGGTTGTAAAGAAATGATCTGTATGGATTGCCTGCAAAACCAAGCTTTTCACTGTACCTTGGCACATGACACAATAATAAACTGATTTACCTATGAAAGTCAAAATGAGCAGTAGATGCGGCCAAATTCCATACAGAGATATAAATGTTAACATCACGAGAAGCATGAGTAGACTTCCCTCTCTCCACAGAAGATTCAATTTCCTTCTTTCTTTTCACTTACTGAAGTAAAATTCTTCTTCATGCTCTTGAACCCCGCTCCGCCATTCAATAAGGTCATGGCTGATTCGATCATGGTCTTAGTGACTGTTCCCATTGATGCACCATCAATAACTCTCCAAGACGTGAGGCGAGATATTGGCTGGAAGAAAGAACAAGCAGCAATTGACCACCATGCTGCATCCTGGAGACTGAGAGGCAGGGCTCAGGCCCCAATCGCCTTTATACCGGGGTCAGTAGGAGGAGCCACAGGAGCAGTCAGCAGGGGTCTGTGGGAGGAGCCACAGGAGCAGTCAGCAGGGGTCAGTGGGAGGAGCCACAGGAGCAGTCAGCAGGGGTCTGTGGGAGGAGCCACAGGGGCAGTCAGCAGGGGTCAGTGGGAGGAGCCAGAGGAGCAGGGGGTCTGTGGGAGGAGCCACAGGAGCAGTCAGCAGGGGTCTGTGGGAGGAGCCACAGGGGCAGTCAGCAGGGGTCAGTGGGAGGAGCCAGAGGAGCAGGGGGTCTGTGGGAGGAGCCACAGGAGCACTCAGCAGGGGTCTGTGGGAGGAGCCACAGGAGCAGTCAGCAGGGGTCTGTGGGAGGAGCCACAGGAGCAGGGGGTCTGTGGGAGGAGCCACAGGAGCAGTCAGCGGGGGGGTCTGTGGGAGGAGCCACAGGAGCAGTCAGCAGGGGTCTGTGGGAGGAGCCACAGGAGCAGTCAGCAGGGGTCTGTGGGAGGGGCCACAGGAGCAGTCAGCAGGGGTCTGTGGGAGGAGCCACAGGAGCAGTCAGCAGGGGTCTGTGGGAGGAGCCACAGGGGCAGTCAGCAGGGGTCAGTGGGAGGAGCCAGAGGAGCAGGGGGTCTGTGGGAGGAGCCACAGGAGCAGTCAGCAGGGGTCTGTGGGAGGAGCCACAGGAGCAGTCAGCAGGGGTCTGTGGGAGGAGCCACAGGAGCTGTCAGCAGGGGGTCTGTGGGAGGAGCCACAGGAGCAGTCAGCAGGGGTCTGTGGGAGGAGCCACAGGAGCAGTCAGCAGGGGTCTGTGGGAGGAGCCACAGGAGCTGTCAGCAGGGGGTCTGTGGGAGGAGCCACAGGAGCAGTCAGCGGGGGTCAGTCGGAGGAGCCACAGGAGCAGTCAGCGGGGGGGGGTCTGTGGGAGGGGCCACAGGAGCAGTCAGCAGGGGTCTGTGGGAGGAGCCACAGGAGCAGTCAGCAGGGGTCTGTGGGAGGAGCCACAGGAGCTGTCAGCAGGGGGTCTGTGGGAGGAGCCACAGGAGCAGTCAGCGGGGGTCAGTCGGAGGAGCCACAGGAGCAGTCAGCGGGGGGGTCTGTGGGAGGGGTCACAGGAGCAGTCAGCAGGGGGTTTGTGGGAGGAGCCACAGGAGCAGTCAGCGGGGGTCAGTCGGAGGAGCCACAGGAGCAGTCAGCGGGGGGGTCTGTGGGAGGGGTCACAGGAGCAGTCAGCAGGGGTCTGTGGGAGGAGCCACAGGAGCAGTCAGCAGGGGTCTGTGGGAGGAGTCACAGGAGCAGTCAGCGGGGGGGGGGGGGTTTGTGGGAGGAGCCACAGGAGCAGTCAGCAGGGGTCTGTGGGAGGAGTCACAGGAGGAGTCAGCAGGGGGGGGTTTGTGGGAGGAGCCACAGGAGCAGTCAGCAGGGGTCTGTGGGAGGAGCCACAGGAGCTGTCAGCGGGGGTCTGTGGGAGGAGCCACAGGAGCAGTCAGCAGGGGGGGGTTTGTGGGAGGAGCCACAGGAGCAGTCAGCAGGGGTCTGTGGGAGGAGCCACAGGAGCTGTCAGCGGGGGTCTGTGGGAGGAGCCACAGGAGCAGTCAGCAGGGGTCTGTGGGAGGAGTCACAGGAGGAGTCAGCAGGGGGTCTGTGGGAGGAGCCACAGGAGCAGTCAGCAGGGGTCTGTGGGAGGAGCCACAGGAGCAGTCAGCGGGGGGGGGGGGGGTCTGTGGGAGGAGCCACAGGAGCAGTCAGCGGTGGGGGGGGGGCGTGTCCAGACAGGTATATGTAGTTCACCACAACCACAATGCTTCACCTTTACAGGCAGAAGATGTGCCTATAAGACCATTGAATATGACTCTGCCTCCACATTCTCTGAGGTAGAGAATTCTAAAGTTTTGCAGCCCTCAGAGAAGAAAATTCTTTTTCATCTCCATCTTGTGGATGGTTCCTTATTCTGAAAATATATCCCCTGGTTCTGGATCCAGGGGGAAGGTGATCCCAGCCATCCCTCAGAGATGTGTATGTTTCTACAGAACCATTTCATTCTTTTAGGTCACATTGAATATATGTTCAACCTTTTCTCCGAAGATGCTGGAAATTTAGTGCAACACACCCAAGATGCTGGAGGAACTCAGGAGGTCAGGCAGCATCTATGGAGGGAAATGATGTTTCGGGTCGAGAACCTTCATTAGGACCCAGCAGGGTCTCAGCCAAAAACTGGCAAACATCATTCCAGCCCCTCAGACTTGATATCGAATTTGAACAATCTCTCCCCTTCCCTCTTTCCACAGAAGATTCAATTTCTTTCTTTCTTTTCGCTTACTGAAGTAAAGGGAAATTCATCTTCATCTCGATTTAAATAGATGGTTCTTTATTCTGAAAATGTCCCTTCTGAATTCACCCGGGGGAAATATCCTTCCAAAATCTACCTTGAAAAACCCTCAACATTAATCTTAATCCTTAATCCCTCAGAAGAAGAATTTTTCATGTAATTATTATCTCGACTAGTTTTCCTATCCTTGGGACCAGCTTTGATTCCCTCTGTTCATGAATTAAACTCATACAGAATCTAAACGAACGGTCAGTAAAATGTTGCCATCTTTAGTGTGGATACGTGCAAGAAACCTTGTTTCTCACGTTACTGCCTCTCTACTCCCACCTGCTGGCAAATCAGGGCACTACCTGGCTCAATGTGTGGAGGTAAATTCAACCACACACGTTTTGAACATAGGTTTCTTTGCTCAAGTAAAATGTACCGGTAAGTCATTTTCTGTTGATTTCACATGAATTCAGAGTTATGTTTATATGATGTGAAATGTGTTGTTGTATGGCATCAGACATAAAATTACTCGTCATCATCACTACATATCAGAATCAGAATCAGAATCAGAATCAGACTTCAATTGCCAAGTACCTATGCACATACAAGGAATTTACTTCCGGCAGATGTTGTCTCTCTGCTCATAACAATAATAATGATAAATATAAATGAAAATATAAATTGTACATACAGGTAGTGCAATCCAAATAATAGTTAGCTGACAGTTAACCGGCAGTTAACTGTTCAGCAAAGTGACCGCAGTAGGGAAAAAACTTCTCCAGTGCCTATTAGTCTTAGTCTGGAGGGATCTGAAGCGCCTACCAGACGGAAGCAGATCAAACAGTCCGTGCGCAGGATGGGAGGAGTCCTTTATGATGTTCCCCGCCCTCTTCTTCAACCTGGAAGAGTACAGGTCCACAATAGAGGGCAGGGAGGCTCCAATAATGCGCTCGGCAGTCCTCACTGTGCGCTGTAGTCTGGTTCTATCCTGCTTGGTGGCGGCGCCAAACCACACAATGATGGAGGTGCACAGGACAGACTCAATGACTGCAGTGTAGAATTGCAGCAGCAATTCCTGAGGCAGACCGTATTTCCTCAAGAGCCGCAGGAAATACATCCGCTGCTGGGCCTTCTTCAGGATGGAGCTGATGTTCTGCTCCCACTTCAGATCCTGAGAGATGGTGGTTCCCAGGAACCTGAAGTTCTCCACGGTGGACACAGGGCTGCTGAGGACTGTGAGGGGAGACATAGCGGGGGGATGTCTCCTGAAATCCACTATCATCTCCTTTGTCTTGAGCGTGTTCAGCTCCAGATTGTTCCGACTGCACCAGAGCGCCAGTTGGTCCACCTGCTGTCGATATGCAGACTCATCACTATTCTGGATGAGTCCGATGACGGTAGTGTCATCTGCAAACTTCAAAAGCTTCACATAGGGAAGCTAACTTCCCTAGGACTTCCATAGGGAAGTCATTGCCATGACTTAGGCAATCATGGTCTTCCGTCTGTCTTTTATCTGAGAAGCCTTTGCCTATCACTCACAAATGTCATGCACTGTCGATGGTGACTAATTACTATAAATTACAAGATAAGTAAATAGTGCCAGAAAGGAATCAGGAGGTAGTGTTCACAAGTTCATAGATCTTTCAGAAAAACTGTTTGGGTTGAGGCTCTGTTCTTAAAAGGTTGAGTATGTGTCTTCAGGCTCCTGTACCTCCTCCCCGATGAAAATAACGAAAAGAGAGCATTTAACCAGATGGTGAGCATCTTTAGTGATGGATGCTGCTTTCTGAGTTAGGTGGAGGGGCAGGTAATGTTGAGGAAGCAGGAAGTCGGCAAAACCACGTGGACGGATTGGGAAAATGGGCAAAGAAGTGGCAGATGGAAGACAGTGTAGGGATGAGAATGGTTGTGAACTTTAACAGAAGGAATAAAGGCATAGACTATTTTCTAATTGGGAGCAAATTCAGAAATCAGAGGTGCAAAGGGACTCGGGAGTCCTTGTGAAGGATTACTTGCGGGTTGAGTTGGCAGTAAGGAAGGCAAATGCTATGTTAGCTTTCACTTTGAGAGGACTAAAATATGAAAGCAAGGATGTGATGCTGAGGCTCACTGTCAGACCACTCTTGGAATTTGGTGAGCAGTTCTGGGTTCCATACCCAAGAAAGGATGTGCTGGCATTAGAGAGGGTCCAGAGGAGGTTCACAAGAGTGATCGTGGAATGAAAAGGTTAATGTATGAAGAGTGTTTGATGACTTTAGGCCTGTACTCACCAAGTTTTAAAGAATGAAGGAGGATCTCACTGAATCTTATTTAATATTGAAAGGCCTAGATAGAGTGGACATGGCGAGGATGTTGCATATAGTGGGGGAGTCTAGGAATAGAGGGCAAAGTCTCAGAACAGAAGGACGGAGATGAGGAATTTCCTTAGCCAGAGGAATCCATTGCCACAGATGGCTGTGGAGGCCAAGTTATTGAGTATAATTAAAGTGGATGTTGTTAGGTTCTTGAACAGGTTCTTAAGGGTATCAGAGGTTATGGGGAGAAGGCAGGTGAACGGGGTTGAGAGGGATAATAGATCAGCCATGATGGAGTGGCAGGGTATACTCAATGGGCTGAATAGCCTAATAATGTTCCAATATCTTTTGGTCATACTGTCTTTTGGTCTTTTGGTCTCAAGGCACCGCCTCTGGAGATGTTCTTGATTATGGGGAGGGCTGTGCCTGTGACGGAGTAGCTGAGCCAGCAAATCTCTTCAGCCTCTTTTGATTTAAGTGTTGGAGCCTCCATACCAAGTCAGAATGCTCTCCACCATACATCTGTAGATATCTGAAAGAGTCTTTGGTGACATAAGAAATTTCCTTAAAACTCCTAATGAAGTATAGCTGCTGGCATGTCACCTTCATGATTACATCAATGTGTTTGGCCCAGGGTAGATCCTTTGAGATGTTGACGCTCAGGAACTTCAAGCTGCTCACTCTTTCCATCACTGACCCCCATGTGAGTTTTTCTGAATTCCCCTTCCTGAACTTTGGGGTAATAGGTACCTTGTGCCCCAGAGAGACACTATCCTCGACAGCCAGACCACTAGTCCGGTGAATCGACCCAAACAATGCAATCATTAGTCCAATAACCACATCCCCAACAACTCAACTCCCTGCAAAACAACCAGCCCTTCCACCTCTCAGACCTGCTCCCCCATCAGCCTCCAAAATGGGACAGAGGAGACTGTGGGCATACTCTACCAGAGGCCAGTGATTGGAATGATGGCAGGTTCCAACATCAAGTACATCCTACTTTAGTTCTATTTAGTTATTAAATCCTTGCTTGACTGCCTCAAAGAAGATCCTTCTTGGTTAATTGCCTCTGATGGTTATTTTCCAAGGAATTCCATCAGTGTGTTCAATGAGTTAAGAAGCCACATATTCTTCCATACATACTGTAAGAGTAATTTGATGCTGATTGGCACTTCCTCAGACATCCCGCTGCATTAGCCTTCATGTGAACTCAGTGCTGGTTAGCCCAACTCCAACATCAATTCCCTGTGTGGGAAGTCTGAGGGCCTAATACACGTCTCACACATGGTTTTATTGAGTGACAGAGCTTGCACGAGGGACTGAATGGCCGCCTCTTCTGTTGCTTTGGTGTTGCGGCCTTTGACTCTAGTCGAAGTCACGGTAGCATAGGAGTTAGCGTAAAGCACCAACTGTAAGATCAGAGTTCAATTCCTGCTACCGTCTGCGAGGAGTTTGTATGTTCTCCCCCATGATGGTCCTCCTGGTGCTCCTGTATCCTTCGTTTGGTGCCAGAAGCATGGCGATATTTGTGGGTTGCCCAGCACAATGCTCACTGATTTGATTTGACGTAAACGATGACCTGAGATAACATGCTCTCTGACAGTGTGGTATCCCTCAGTTTCTCACCTCTCACAGAGTGATGTCCCTCAGTATCTCCCCTCTCACAGTGTGATGTCTCTCAGTATCTCCTCTCTGACAGTGTGATGTCTCCCAGTATCTCCCCTCTCACAGTGTGATGTCTCCCAGTATCTCCTCTCTCACAGTGTGATGTCCCTCAGTATCTCCCCTCTCACAGTGTGATGTCCCTCAGTATCTCCCCTCTCACAGTGTGATGTCTCCCAGTATCTCCCCTCTCACAGTGTGATGTCTCCCAGTATCTCCTCTCTCACAGTGTGATGTCCCTCAGTATCTCCCCTCTCACAGTGTGATGTCCCTCAGTGTCTCCCCTCTCACAGTGTGATGTCTCCCAGTATCTCCTCTCTCACAGTGTGATGTCTCCCAGTATCTCCCCTCTCACAGTGTGATGTCTCCCAGTATCTCCTCTCTCACAGTGTGATGTCCCTCAGTATCTCCCCTCTCACAGTGTGATGTCCCTCAGTATCTCCCCTCTCACAGTGTGATGTCTCCCAGTATCTCCCCTCTCACAGTGTGATGTCTCCCAGTATCTCCTCTCTCACAGTGTGATGTCCCTCAGTATCTCCCCTCTCACAGTGTGATGTCCCTCAGTGTCTCCCCTCTCACAGTGTGATGTCTCCCAGTATCTCCTCTCTCACAGTGTGATGTCTCCCAGTATCTCCCCTCTCACAGTGTGATGTCTCCCAGTATCTCCTCTCTCACAGTGTGATGTCCCTCAGTATCTCCCCTCTCACAGTGTGATGTCCCTCAGTATCTCCCCTCTCACAGTGTGATGTCTCCCAGTATCTCCTCTCTCACAGTGTGATGTCCCTCAGTATCTCCCCTCTCACAGTGTGATGTCCCTCAGTGTCTCCCCTCTCACAGTGTGATGTCTCCCAGTATCTCCCCTCTCACAGTGTGATGTCCCTCAGTGTCTCCCCTCTCACAGTGTGATGTCTCCCAGTATCTCCCCTCTCACAGTGTGATGTCTCCCAGTATCTCCCCTCTCACAGTGTGATGTCTCCCAGTATCTCCTCTCTCACAGTGTGATGTCTCCCAGTATCTCCTCTCTCACAGTGTGATGTCCCTCAGTATCTCCCCTCTCACAGTGTGATGTCCCTCAGTGTCTCCCCTCTCACAGTGTGATGTCTCCCAGTATCTCCTCTCTCACAGTGTGATGTCTCCCAGTATCTCCCCTCTCACAGTGTGATGTCTCCCAGTATCTCCTCTCTCACAGTGTGATGTCTCCCAGTATCTCCCCTCTCACAGTGTGATGTCTCCCAGTATCTCCCCTCTCAGTGTGATGTCCCTCAGTATCTCCCCTCTCACAGTGTGATGTCTCCCAGTATCTCCCCTCTCACAGTGTGATGTCTCCCAGTATCTCCTCTCTCACAGTGTGATGTCTCCCAGTATCTCCCCTCTCACAGTGTGATGTCTCCCAGTATCTCCTCTCTCACAGTGTGATGTCTCCCAGTATCTCCCCTCTTACAGTGTGATGTCTCCCAGTATCTCCCCTCTCACAGTGTGATGTCCCTCAGTATCTCCCCTCTCAGTGTGATGTCCCTCAGTATCTCCCCTCTCACAGTGTGATGTCTCCCAGTATCTCCCCTCTCACAGTGTGATGTCTCCCAGTATCTCCTCTCTCACAGTGTGATGTCCCTCAGTATCTCCCCTCTGACAGTGTGATGTCCCTCAGTATCTCCTCTCTGACAGTATGATGTCTCCCAGTATCTCCCCTCTCACAGTGTGATGTCTCTCAGTATCTCCCCTCTCAGTGTGATGTCTCCCAGTATCTCCCCTCTCACAGTGTGATGTCTCTCAGTTTCTCCCCTCTCACAGTGTGATGTCTCCCA
The DNA here is from genome assembly GCF_048418815.1 of Hemitrygon akajei. Lineage (NCBI taxonomy): Eukaryota > Metazoa > Chordata > Chondrichthyes > Myliobatiformes > Dasyatidae > Hemitrygon > Hemitrygon akajei. Next base: position 19,977,256 of record NC_133144.1, read on the forward strand.
GTATCTCCCCTCTCACAGTGTGATGTCTCCCAGTATCTCCCCTCTCACAGTGTGATGTCTCCCAGTATCTCCTCTCTGACAGTGTGATGTCTCCCAGTATCTCCCCTCTCACAGTGTGGTGTCTCCCAGTATCTCCCCTCTGACAGTGTGATGTCCCTCAGTATCTCCCCCTCACAGTGTGATGTCTCCCACTATCTCCCCTCTCAGTGTGATGTCCCTCAGTATCTCCCCTCTCACAGTGTGATGTCTCCCAGTATCTCCCCTCTCACAGTGTGATGTCTCCCAGTATCTCCTCTCTCACAGTGTGATGTCCCTGTGTCTCCCCTCTCACAGTGTGATGTCTCCCAGTATCTCCCCTCTCACAGTGTGATGTCTCCCAGTATCTCCTCTCTCACAGTGTGATGTCTCCCAGTATCTCCTCTCTCACAGTGTGATGTCCCTCAGTGTCTCCCCTCTCACAGTGTGATGTCTCCCAGTATCTCCCCTCTCACAGTGTGATGTCTCCCAGTATCTCCTCTCTCACAGTGTGATGTCTCCCAGTATCTCCTCTCTGACAGTGTGATGTCTCCCAGTATCTCCCCTCTCACAGTGTGATGTCTCCCAGTATCTCCTCTCTCACAGTGTGATGTCCCTGTGTCTCCCCTCTCACAGTGTGATGTCTCCCAGTATCTCCTCTCTCACAGTGTGATGTCTCCCAGTATCTCCTCTCTCACAGTGTGATGTCCCTCAGTGTCTCCCCTCTCACAGTGTGATGTCTCCCAGTATCTCCCCTCTCACAGTGTGATGTCTCCCAGTATCTCCTCTCTGACAGTGTGATGTCTCCCAGTATCTCCCCTCTCACAGTGTGGTGTCTCCCAGTATCTCCCCTCTGACAGTGTGATGTCCCTCAGTATCTCCCCCTCACAGTGTGATGTCTCCCACTATCTCCCCTCACAGTGTGATGTCCCTCAGTATCTCCCCTCTCACAGTGTGATGTCTCCCAGTATCTCCCCTCTCACAGTGTGATGTCTCCCAGTATCTCCTCTCTCACAGTGTGATGTCCCTGTGTCTCCCCTCTCACAGTGTGATGTCTCCCAGTATCTCCCCTCTCACAGTGTGATGTCTCCCAGTATCTCCTCTCTCACAGTGTGATGTCTCCCAGTATCTCCTCTCTCACAGTGTGATGTCCCTCAGTGTCTCCCCTCTCACAGTGTGATGTCTCCCAGTATCTCCCCTCTCACAGTGTGATGTCTCCCAGTATCTCCTCTCTCACAGTGTGATGTCTCCCAGTATCTCCTCTCTCACAGTGTGATGTCCCTCAGTATCTCCCCTCTCACAGTGTGATGTCTCCCAGTATCTCCCCTCTCACAGTGTGATGTCCCTCAGTATCTCCTCTCTCACAGTGTGATGTCTCCCAGTATCCCCCCTCTCACAGTGTGATGTCTCCCAGTATCTCCCCTCTCACAGTGTGATGTCTCCCAGTATCTCCCCTCTCACAGTGTGATGTCTCCCAGTATCTCCTCTCTGACAGTGTGATGTCTCCCAGTATCTCCCCTCTCACAGAGTGGTGTCTCCCAGTATCTCCCCTCTGACAGTGTGATGTCCCTCAGTATCTCCCCCTCACAGTGTGATGTCTCCCACTATCTCCCCTCTCAGTGTGATGTCCCTCAGTATCTCCCCTCTCACAGTGTGATGTCTCCCAGTATCTCCCCTCTCACAGTGTGATGTCTCCCAGTATCTCCTCTCTCACAGTGTGATGTCCCTGTGTCTCCCCTCTCACAGTGTGATGTCTCCCAGTATCTCCCCTCTCACAGTGTGATGTCTCCCAGTATCTCCTCTCTCACAGTGTGATGTCTCCCAGTATCTCCTCTCTCACAGTGTGATGTCCCTCAGTGTCTCCCCTCTCACAGTGTGATGTCTCCCAGTATCTCCCCTCTCACAGTGTGATGTCTCCCAGTATCTCCTCTCTCACAGTGTGATGTCTCCCAGTATCTCCTCTCTGACAGTGTGATGTCTCCCAGTATCTCCCCTCTCACAGTGTGATGTCTCCCAGTATCTCCTCTCTCACAGTGTGATGTCCCTGTGTCTCCCCTCTCACAGTGTGATGTCTCCCAGTATCTCCTCTCTCACAGTGTGATGTCTCCCAGTATCTCCTCTCTCACAGTGTGATGTCCCTCAGTGTCTCCCCTCTCACAGTGTGATGTCTCCCAGTATCTCCCCTCTCACAGTGTGATGTCTCCCAGTATCTCCCCTCTCACAGTGTGATGTCTCCCAGTATCTCCTCTCTGACAGTGTGATGTCTCCCAGTATCTCCCCTCTCACAGTGTGGTGTCTCCCAGTATCTCCCCTCTGACAGTGTGATGTCCCTCAGTATCTCCCCCTCACAGTGTGATGTCTCCCACTATCTCCCCTCTCAGTGTGATGTCCCTCAGTATCTCCCCTCTCACAGTGTGATGTCTCCCAGTATCTCCCCTCTCACAGTGTGATGTCTCCCAGTATCTCCTCTCTCACAGTGTGATGTCCCTGTGTCTCCCCTCTCACAGTGTGATGTCTCCCAGTATCTCCCCTCTCACAGTGTGATGTCTCCCAGTATCTCCTCTCTCACAGTGTGATGTCTCCCAGTATCTCCTCTCTCACAGTGTGATGTCCCTCAGTGTCTCCCCTCTCACAGTGTGATGTCTCCCAGTATCTCCCCTCTCACAGTGTGATGTCTCCCAGTATCTCCTCTCTCACAGTGTGATGTCTCCCAGTATCTCCTCTCTCACAGTGTGATGTCCCTCAGTATCTCCCCTCTCACAGTGTGATGTCTCCCAGTATCTCCCCTCTCACAGTGTGATGTCCCTCAGTATCTCCTCTCTCACAGTGTGATGTCTCCCAGTATCCCCCCTCTCACAGTGTGGTGTCTCTCAGTATCTCCTCTCTGACAGTGTGATGTCTCCCAGTATCTCCCCTCTGACAGTGTGATGTCTCCCAGTATCTCCCCTCTCACTGTATGTTTCAATGTACGTGTGGGAAATAAAGTTAACCTCTCTTCAAAGTTACTGTCATGTGCACAAGTTCATGCATGGGTGCGGTGAAAAAGATCTTCTTTGCAGTCCCATCACAGGCACCTAGCACCAGATGAGCAGCATTCACAAGAAAGACGCACAATTTTTTTTAACAAAGAAACTTGATTAGAACAAAAATCAAAGACAAAGTCCATTGTAGCACCAAGTGAATCATTGTGTCGCTGGACTGAGGTCGTGATTAGCTAGCGTCAGTGAGCTGTCAGCTGTCGGGGGTTTCTCAAGCTCACTTGAATGTCACATCCCAGTGTGAGCTTTTCCTGGATCTCCTCACTCCCCAATGTTCTGATCCTATCAAAAGCAATCCGAGAGACTCATCCTGTCTGTGATCTCTGATGAACGCCCATGTCTCAACTTAATAACAGGCAATGGGACTCATCTGTCTCTGCTGGCAACCCAATGATACCTCGTCCCTCTTGCATCCATGCTTTCTTTGCTCCGCCTCAATGGATAATAGTTGAGATTCTTCTGACACAGATCATGGCCTTTAACTTATCCTGAGGTAAGACTATACACACTCGGTGTTGCCTTCTTAATCAATGAGGGTTCATATAAATGAGTATCAACAGTAGGTGGTAACCAACCAGTTCCTCTCCTCTGTCTTGCAGAATTAGTCCTCACCCTCAATAATTTCTCCTTTGGGTTCTCCCATTTCCTTCAAACCAAAGCTATGGGCAATCACATGGGCCCTAGCTATGCCTCCCTTTTTGATGGCTACATGGAACAGTCCATGTTGCAAGCCTATACTGGTATCGCTCCCCAACTCTTCCTACGCTACATCGATAACTGCATTGGTGCTGCTTCCTGTACCCATGCTGAGCTCGTCGACTTCATCAACTTTGCCTCCAATTTCCACCCCGCCCTCAAATTTACCTGGTCCATTTCCACCAACTCCCTTCCCTTTCTCAATCTGTCTCCATCTCTGTCTATCTACTGATATCTTTTTATAAACCAACTGATTCTCACAGCTACCTAGGCTATACCTCTTCCCATCCTGTCACTTGTGAAAATACCAAGCTCTTCTCTCAGTTCCCCTGCCTCCACCGCATCTGTTCTCAGGATGAGGTTTTTTATTCCAGAACTACTAAGATGTCCTTCTTCAAAGAAAGGAGATTCTCTTCCTCCACTATCAACGCTGCCCTCACATGCATCTCTTGCGTTTCGCGCATGTCTGCCCTCTCCCACACCAGGGGTAGGGTTCCTCTTGTCCTCACCTACCACCCCACTAGCCTCTGCGTCCAGCACATAATTCTCCTTAACTTTTACCATCTCCAATGCCACCAAGCACCTTTCCCTCCCCACCCTTTCTGCTTTCCACAGTGTCGATAGTTCACAGACTTTAATGCGAACAGTATTTTAAGGGAAAAGGAAACAATAAACATCAGGCCAAAAAGGGCCGTTAACAAAACTCGCAGATGGAAAACTGCGGCAGAAAGGAATGTCTAAATACAAAACAAATACTGCTCGTTCCCAGCGTCAGTCAACTCGACAGTTCACCATTCTCAGGCAAGGCCGAATGCAAGCAGGCAATGTAACGTTACTGTGCTTTGCTCAAGCCTCGACAAGCGCTACAACAAAAAGACGGGAGCTAAATACAGCCATAATGAAATAATAATCTGACTCGTGCACACTCACAAGCACAACTGCCGAATCTGCTGCACAGCTGAGTCCGCGGTTGTGACACCGTCAGCCTTTGTGTTGTAAACTGGGGGCTGCTCCATCGAGCTCCTCTGCTCCATCCACCAAAAGTGGAACCCTCCCATTGGCCAAACGTTTTAATTCCGACCCTCATTTCCAAACTAACATGTTGGTCCATGACCTACTCTTCTGTCATGATGAGGCCACTCCCAGGGTGGAGGAGCAACACTTCATATTCCATCCGGGTACCCTCCAACCGGATGGCATGAATATCAATTTCTCCTTCTGGTTAAAAAAAAAATTCCCTCCCCCTCCCCTCTTCTATTCCCCACCTTGGCCTCTTACTTCTTCTCACCTGCCTGTCACCTCCCGCTGGTGCCCCTCCTCCTCCCCTTTCTCCTACGCTCCACTGTCCTCTCCAATCAGATTCCTTCTTCTGGACAGTCCACGCCAGGGAAGTGTGAAAAAAGCTACTTTATAATCAAGATGGCAATCGAGATTTTGAAGGCAGAGTTTCGCAGCAGTTTTTCGGATTTGAGGAGCGATCAATCGGCAAGTGACAATGTGTAAAACCACCTTTCAGTCAGGTCCATGTTCAAGATTTAAAAAGCAGAGCTTCGAGCCAGTTTTCTCTGAGATCTACAATCCACATTAGGGGTGCGTGAAAGGAGTTACTTTTTAACCAGGGTGGCGATCAAGATTTTGAAGGCAGAGTTTCGCGGAAATTTTTCTGAGTTGGCGTACGACCAGTCAGCAAGAGGGATTCATTCGAAAGGGCCGATGGGAATTATTCAAGTGCAGGCGGAGTGGCCATTCATTTGAAATGTGTCAGTCTTTAGAGTGGCTTTGGCTCATCAGGCTTGGGTAAGGTAGATTGTCTTGTAAGCTACTCTCTGTCTTCATTTGTTCATTCTTCATCTGTTAGGCAGTAGATTAGTGAGAATGGCTCCGGAGGCAGTGCTCCAGAGACCTCCAGTCTCCCAGATAAACTTATCTGCACCGAGCTGCAGCTCCTGAGAGAACGTATCAAAGAACAGCTCAGTGACCTTCGACTCATATGGGAGAATGAGGAAGTGAATGACAGAAGCTACAGGGAGGCAGTCGCCCCCCAGGTTGCAGGAGACAGAAAGAGGGGAAATGCACAGCCAGTACGCCTGCGGCCGTTCCCCTGAATACTAAGTATTTAACTTCAGATACTATTGAGGGGGGTGACCTACCCGGGGCAGCCACAGTCTCTGACACTGAGTCAGGTGCTGTGGCTCAGAAGAGCAGAGAGGTGAAGAGGACTGCAGTGGTGATAGGAGATTCCATAGTCAGAGAAACAGAGATGAGGTTCTGTGGGCGCGATAGAGACACTATGTTGCCTCCCTGGTGCCAGGATCAGGGATGTCTTGGATCAGGTCCATGGCATTCTCAAGGAGGAGAGTGAGCAGGTAGAAGACTTGGTGCATGTTGGCACCAATGACATAGGTAGACAAGGTGAGGAGGTCCTGAAGAGAGGTTTTAGGGAGCCAGGTAGAAAGCTGAGAAGCAGGATCTCCAGGGTAAGTCTCTGGATTGCTGCCCGAGCCACATGCCAGTGAGGGTAAGAATAGGATGACTTGGCAGGTGAATGTGTGGCTGAGGATCTGGTTCAGGGACAGGGGTTCAGATTTATGCATCATTGGGATCTCTTCTGGGGAAGGTATGACCTCTACAAAAGGAATTTGTTACACATGAGGTGCTCCAATACCCTAGTGGGCAGGTTGGCAAGAGTTGCTCAGGTAGATTTAACCAAATTTGGCAGGGTGATGGGAACCGGAGTGATAGCGCTGAAGATGAGGTTGTTGGTTTACAAACGGAGGCGATGTGCTACAAACAGAGGCTGATGGTGGGACAAAATAGCAGCCAACAGGATGAGTTGCAAAGTGAAAGGTGGACAAATTCGAAAAGAGTGAATACAGGACTGAAGGTGTTCTATTTGAAGAATAGTGTACAGTATACAGAATAAGGTAGATAAGCTTGTAGCACAGTTGTAGATTGGCATGTATGATGTTGTTGGCAACACTGAATCATGGCTGGAAGCTTAATGTCTAAGGATACTCATTGTATTGAAAGGGCAGGTAGGAAGACGTTGCTCTGTTGGTAAAAAATGAAATCAAATCATTAGAAAGAGGCGACATAGGGTTGGAAGATGTTGAATTATTGTGGATAGAGCTAAGGAACTGCAAGGGTAAAAAGACCCTGATGGGAGTTGTATTCAGACCCCCAAACAGTAGTAAGGATACAAATTGCAATGGGAGATAGAAAATGCTACAATAGTCATGGGGGATTTCAATACACAGGTAGATTGGGAAAATCAGTTTGGTGCTGGATTCCAAGAGGGGCAACTTCTAGAATGCTTATGAGATTTTTTAGAGCAGCACGTGGTTGAGCCCACTAGGAAATTCTGGACTGGGTGTTGTGTAATGATCTGGAATTGATTAGAGAGCTTAAGGTAAAATAAACTTCTGGAAAATGTAATCATAATATGATTGAATTCACCCTGAATTTTGAGCAGGGAAAAGATAAAGTCAGATATATCAGTAGTATAGTAGAGCAAAGGGAATTACAGAGGCATGAGAGGGGAGTCGGCCAGAATTGATTGGAAAAGAACACTGGCAGGGATGACGGCAGAGCAGCAATGGCTGGAATTTCTGGAAACAATTCAGAAGGCACAGGATATATACATCCCAAAGAGGAAGAAGTATTCTAAAGGAAAGATGACACAACCGTGGCTGACAAGATAAGTCAAAGCCAACATAAAAGACAAAGAGAGGGCATATGATAGAGCAAAAATTAGTGGGAAGTTAGAGAATTGGGAAGCTTTCAAATACCAACAGAGGGCAACTAAAAAAGTCATTAAGAGGGTAAAGATATAATATGAAAGTAAGCTAACCAATAATATTAAAGAGGATACCAAAGGTTTCTTCAGATACATGAAGTGTGAAAGAGAGGCAAGAAGATATCGGACTGCTGGAAAATGATGCTGGAGAGGTAGTAATAGGTTACAAGGAAACGGCGGATGAACTGAATAGTATTTTGAATCAGTCTTCACTGTGGAAGACACTAGCACTATGGAGGAAGTTCCAGGTGTCAGGAGTCATGAAGCATGTGAAGTTATCATTACTAGGGAGGAGATTCTTGGGAAATGGAAAGGCCTGAAGGTAGATAAGTCACCTGGACCAGATGGTCTACACCCCAGGGTTCTGAAAGAGGTGGCTGAAGAGATTGTGGAGACATTAGTAATGATCTTTCAGGAATCACTAGATTCTGGTATAGTTCTGGAAGACTGGAAAATTGCAAATGTCACTCCACTCTTCAAGAAGGGAGAGGCAGAAGAAAGGAAATTACAGGCCAGTTAGTCTGACCTCAATGGTTGGGTAGATGTTAGAGTCGATAGTTAAGGATGTGGCTTTGGGGTATTTGGAGGCACGTAATAAAATAGACCATAGTCAGCATGGTTTCCTGAAGGGAAAATCTTGCCTGACAGATCTGTTGGAATTCTTTGAAGAAGTAACAAGCAGGATAGACAAAGGATAATCATTTGATGTTGTGTGCTTGGATTTTCAGAAGGCCTTTGACAAGGTGCCACATATGAGGCTGCTTAACAAGCTTCTAGCTCATAATATTATAGGAGCGATTCTTGCATGGATAAAGCAGTGGCTGATTAGCAAGAGGCACAGAGTGGGATTAAAGAGAACCTTTTCTGGTTGACTGCCGGTGAATAGTTGTGTTTCATGGTGTCTGTGTGGGACCAATTCTTTTTACGTTATATGTTAATGATGGAATTGATGGCTTTGTTGCAAAGTTTGCAGTTGATACAAAGCTAGGTGGAGGGACAGGAAGTTTTGAGGAAGTAGAGAGGCTACAGAAGGACAGAGAGATTAGGAGAATGGGCAAAGAAGTGGCAGATGGAATATAATATCGGAAAGTGTATGGTCATGCACTCTGGTAGAAAAAACTAAAAGGCTGACTATTTTCTAAGTGGAGAGAAAATACAAAAATCTGAGGTTCAAGGGTTCTTGGGAGCCCTTGTGCAGGATTTCCTAAAGGTTAATTTGCAGGTTGAGTCAGTGGTGAGGAAGACAAATGTGATATTAGCATTTGTTTCAAGGGGACTAGAATATAAAAGCAAGGACGTAATGTTGAGACTTTATAAAGCACTGGTGAGTCCTCACTTGGAGTATTGTGAGCAGTTCTGTGCCCCTTATCCTAGAAAGAATGTGCTGAAACTGGAGAGAGTTTGAAGGAGGTTCACAAAAACGATTCCAAGTTTGAACGGCTTATCATACGAAGAGCATTTGATGGCTTTGTATTCACTGGAATTCAGAAGAATGAAGGATGACCTCATTGAAACCTATTGAGTGGTGAAAGGCCTTGATACAGTGGTGGGAGAGTCTAAGACCAGAGGACACAGCCTCAGAATAGAGGGGCGTCCTTCTAGAGTAGAGATAAGGAATTTCTTTAGCCAGAGGGTGGTGAATCTGTGGAATTTGTTGCTACAGTCAGCTGCGGAAGCCTTCTTTACGTATATTTAAGGCAGAGGTTGATAGATTCTTGATTGGTCAGGACTTGAAGGGATTTGGGGAGAAGACAGGAGATTGGGGCTGAGAGGAAAATTGGATCAGCCATGATAAAATGGTGGAGCAGTCTCAATGGGTCAAATGGCCTAATTCTGCTCCAATGTCTCATGGTCTTATGACCTTCTCCAGCCCTATACCTTCCCTACCCACCTGGCTTCACCTATCACCTCCTAGCTAGTCTTCCTTCCCCTTATCTTCCTCCAACCGTTCCAGTCCTGAAGTAGGGTCTCGGCCTGAAACGTTATATGTCCATTGATGCTGTCTGACCTGCTGAGTTCCTCCAGCATTTTATATGTGGCTTTGTTTGTGTGTAGTTTTTCATTGATTCTGTTGTATTTCTTTGGATGCCTGCAAAAAAGCAAAACTCAGGGTAGTATGTGGTGACGTACATGCACTTTGATAATAAATCAAATAATATGTACTTTTATAGCATTGTTTTATACCATTATTCTGGTTATTTGGGGTCAGACATAATCAGCCATTGGGAAGTGTTAGTAGGATCTCTGGTACTCCCTCCCCAGCTAATAGTCACAAACACTTTAAAAACATCTGCTTAAATAGGTACTTAATGTTTCCTTCCAAAAGCATCCAGACTTAAATGATCTGAGACACAAGAGGCTGCAGATGCTGAGATCTGGGGCAAAAAGATAAACAGCTAAAAGAACTCGGTGGGTCAGGCAGCATCTGTGGAAATGGAGAGATGGTCATGACTGTGTGGGGAGCAGGGAGATCTCTGGTGTACAGAGTTGGGAGGGAGGGGTGAGACAGAGGCTGGAAGGTGTTAGGTGAGTCCAGATGAGCGGGGGATGATAGGCAGATGGAACCGGATGGGGAGGGTGATGAGTTCAGGGAATCGAAGTGGGGCGGGGGATTAGGAAGAAGTGAGCAAGAGGAGAGAGAGAGAGAGAGAAACAGTGGGTGGAATGTTGGAAGTGTGAAAGGAAAGAAGGAATTTGAAAGTTCAACCAATTGGATGTTCATTTCATTTCAACTCCTTCCCATTCCCACCATGACCTGTCGGTCCATGGTCTTCTCCGCTGCCCTGGTGAAGCCAAATGCAAGACGGAGGAACAGCACCTCATACTGCACTCAGGTAGCTCACAACCAATTCCATTTCAGGGACCCTCAGCCCTGTGTTCCTCTCCCACTTCCACAGTCCACCCACGTTCACTTTAATATCCCCACCCGCACCATTACCAAGAATCGTTACCCGCACCTGCCTGGTTCCATCTGCACCTCACCCACATATTTAATATCACCACCACCCTGCCCTCTCTCTGATTCACCCTTCCTATCCCCTCGCACATCTTGTTTCATCTGCCCTTAATCCCTCCCGTACCCAGTTCCACACAGTCCCCATCTCACCCCTTCCTATTGTTGGGTTTCACAAGTAAAACAACATTAAGCTTTTATGTTTAAATAAAAGCTGAGCTCCTCATTTACTGAACTCCAAAAATCTGAACGCAAAACGTGGTAAAAACTCTTTACGTAATTACATCATCATGTCAGACCAGTCTCTTAAAGTGAACTCCAACCCAGTGTTGGTAGTTGTGAATTATGTACATTTTCACCAATTACATTACCCTGCACAGCACCTCCCCTCCATGATTCACCAAAACTGGCATCATGAACCTGTCTGGAGCTCAGACGAGCTGCCCGGCTCGGGTCCTATGTTCCAAGGGTGGAAGAACAGCAGATGCCTCTGGTTCATCTGGTCCGTGAGTTGACATACTCATGGACATGTCGTGACAGCAGGGACATGGTAGAGGAATCCTCCAAAGCTTGGTGGGACAGTTTAAGGAGATCTACCAAAATAAGTTCAGGTTCATCCCTCTTATCTTGCCAGTACCCATTTATAACCAAAACACAGAACTGGCCATCGTAAGGGGATGTTGGTGTGCATCATGGCAGATGAAAACAAACGAGGTGGTCAGTAGGTCAACAGGAACCCAAGAGTTTTGTACGCCATGATGGGAGGTAGAGATAGGTGAAAAGGGATTGAATTTTGAGGAGGGTGGAACACTGTTGAGAGGCCGACCAGGCAGTCGTGGCATCAGGAACAAAATCACCCGGTGCTTGTAACACCTACCTATATACCAACTCAGCCACAGACAACTGCAGGTCCTATTTTGCACCTGTTCTGAGCCACAGCTGGACTCACAGGAGACGATCAGGCCAACACCCATTGGTCAGGGAAGTCCTCAGAGCAACTTTCAAGGAGCGTTGAAATCGCTTATATAGGTGATGAAGCCTAATGCTGAGGTTCTGGGCCATTGCAGCCCAGAGAGCGGATATGAACTGGGGACCGCAGTCAGAGGAACTATCAAATGGGGTGCAACCCAGGTGCTGATGAGCACCCGAGCCACATCTACAGCTATTGTCAGTGCTAGAGGGATGACCTCTCGTCACCTGGAGCTACAGTCCACCAAGGTTAGGAAGTGTGTGAAACCACGGGAGCGGGTTGAAGACCAACAAGGTCCACAAAGACATGGTCAAACTGTTGCTCGGGGACCTCGGAAGGTGCCATGGCACCTGGATACGAGGGTTAATATTTGCCTGCTGGCATTCTCCGCAGGCAGCACTCCAATCACACCCGTCCTTTCTGAGACTGCGCCACGCAAACTTTAGTGCAACCAGTTTCTGTGTGGCCTTCCGGCCCGGATGCGAGAGACCATGTATGGAGTCAAAAACAGTCTGCCTCCATTTTGCGGGCACTATGGAACAAGGATGACCTGTTGAGATGTCGCACATGAGAGAAATCCGGCTTCCCAGAACTTAATGTCAGCCGGCTACTGGCAGGCGTCTGCTGTTCGGTTAGCCTAGACCCCTGGGTCAGTTGCTTGGTCGCGGCTGCCATCTTGACAATGAGCCCCTGGCCAATTGTTCGTGCACAGCACCCTCAGCATATTCTGGAGCATCAGTAATAATAGCTATGGGTGCATCGTGGAGTGGGTGCACCAGTAGGTTGCATTGGAAAGAGCTCGTTTGGTATCATCAAATGCCATGGTCATGTCCCCTGACCAGTCAAGCACGTGATTGGAATAGTCTTTAAGTGCCCTCTACAGGAGAGCACAAGTTCAGCAGCTCATGAATGAAGTGGTGATAGAAATTCAACACACCTAAAAATTCTTGTAGTTTTTTTTAGTGGTGCAGGGCAGTGGGCAATCTATAATAGTGGCTACTTTTGATGGCAAGGGTTTTTCACCTTCTGTGGAGAAGCAATGGCTGAGAAAGCCAATGGTTGACAACCCAAGCTTGCATTTAGCAGGGTTAATAACCAACCTGTGTTGGCTTAAGTGCTGGAAAAGTGTGTTCAGATTTGGATGCACTGGTGTCAAATATGCCATCCAGGTAAACAAAAAGAAAATCTAAGTCTTTTAATACAGAATCCATCAGCCGTTGGAAAGTCTGTGCTGCATTTTTCAGCCCAAGTGGCATGCACGAAAACTCAAGGGCAGAGTTATCGCAGCTGTTTTGGGAATGCCTCTGAGCACACAAGCAGCTGATGGTAGCCCCTAACTGGATCGACTTCGGAAAAAAATTAACTTACCAGCTAAACGTGCTGAAAAGTCTTGGATGTGTGAGACCAGGTTACGATCAGGGGCTGGTGACCAAGTTAAGACGCCTGTTATCCCCACATGGTTGGCAACCACCATCGGACTTGGGGATCATATGGAGGGGTGAAGCCCAGGGGTTATTTGACTGGCATGTCTATTCAAGTGGGCAAACTCGGCCTTCGCGGTTGCCAGCTTTTCCGGGTCCAGTCTACGTGCGCAGTCATGGACTGGCGGGCCAGTGTGGGAATGTGGTGCACAGCCCCGCGTTTTGTGACTGTAGTGGAGAATGCGGACTTTGTGAGTTTTTGGGATTCACCCAGCAGTCGAGTAAACTCACATGCAGTGCTACTGGCTCTTGACAGAGTGGTTGTGAGGAACTTACTGGGAAGGCAGGGCAATGAACCGAAGTCTTTGACATCCACAAGTTGGCAGCTTTTAAGATCAACTAATTATCCATGGGCACACAGAAAATCTGCAGAGAGCAGAGGTCTAACCACCTTAGACTGGATGAAGTCCCATGTGTAATCTCACCCACTCAAGCAGAGTGTCACCCGTCATATCCCGTTAATCTGGATCTTGCTGCTGTTGGAAGCCTCCAGTGTGGTTTTGTTGTCCTTTGCCTTCTGATCAATAAGCGACGCTGGCAACACACTCACTGGGGCACCCGTGTCAGACAGGAAGCGTTGTCCCGAAAGGGTGTCCATAATGAACAGGAGACAACTCTGGCAGCTGGAACCCACGGTGTTCACAGACCCTCTGATGACCCGATGCACTGGCCCTGTCGACGTTGCAAGGTGGTCAACACTTCCTAACATGTTCACATGAACATGGTAAAAGCGCAGGTCCAGCATCGTCTTTTTCACAGCTGCGGGCATCCTTATGTTGGAGGCCTTGTTGTCTGGGCTTATTGAGGAAGAGAAAGGAGGAGGAATGATGCACCGCTGTCTGGCTGAGTGTAGACTTTCAGCCATCTTAGCAAGCTCCCTATTGTCCATCATGGGTGCATTAGCGAGGGCTATGTGAACTTGATTATACACTTGCTGCATGAACAGTTCTTTAAAAATAAAACAAGGATGGTGATTTCCCAGGAGAGACAGCATGTGGTCCATTAGCTCTGAAGGCTTACCGTTGCTGAGATCGGACAAGGACAGTAACTGTCTGGCGCGCTCAGACTCTGATAGTCCAAAAGTCTGTAAAAGGTGAGTTTTCAACAATTGGTGTTTATCGTGTTCAGGCGGGTGTTCTAGTAGACTCACCACTCTCACTGCCATTGAGATTCTGAGCGATGCCACCACATAGTCGCATTTTTATTGTCAGTAGTGATTTCTCACAGCACAAATTGGGCCTCAGCTTGCACAAACCAAAACTCCAGCAGTTTCAAAGCGACTTGGCTGGCAGACGTGTTCAAAAACTTTGGAATTGTCCTAGAGCATTGAGGTCACCAATGTAGGTTTTCGCAAATAAAACAACATGACGCATTTTAGGATTAAGAAAAAACCCACACCACTCTGATGCACCATCAATAATTCTAGGAGACTGGAATCATCCTCCGTCACTCCAAGGAGAAAAGGCCATGTTCACTCAACCTATTCTCATAAGGCTTGCTCCCCAATCCAGGCAACATCCTTGTAAATCTCCTCTGCACCCTTTCTATGGTTTCCACATCCTTCCTATAGTGAGGCGATCAGAATTGAGCACAGTACTCCAAGTGGGGTCTGACCAGGGTCCTATATAGCTGCAACATTACCTCTCGGCTCTTAAACTCAATCCCACGAATGATGAAGGCCAATGCACCGTATGCCTTCTTAACCACAGAGTCAACCTGTGTAGCAGCTTTGAGTGTCCTATGGACTCGGACCCCAAGATCCCTCTGATCCTCCAAACTGCCAAGAGTCTTACCATTAATAATATATTCTGCCATCATATTTGACCTACCAAAATGAACCACCTCACACTAATCTGTGTTGAACTCCATCTGCCACTTCTCAGCCCAGTCTTGCATCCTATCAATGTCCCGTTGTAACCTCTGACAACCCTCCACACTATCCACAACACACCCAACCTTAGTGTTATCAGCAAATTCACCCATCCCTCCACTTCCTCATCCAGGTATTTATAAAAATTACAAAGAGTAGGGATCCCAGAACAGATCCCTGAGGTCACCGGCCTCCATGCAGAATATGACCCGTCTACAACCACTCTTTGCCTTCAGTGGGCAAGCCAGTTCTGGATCCACAAAGCAAAGTCCCCTTGGATCTCATGCCTCCTTACCTTCTCAATAAGCCTTGCATGGGGTACCTTATCAAATGCCTTGCTAAAATCCATATACACTACATTTACAGCTCTACCTTCATCAATGTACTTAGTCACATCCTCAAAAAATTCAATCAGGCTCGTAAGGTGTGGTAAACTATGTATACCTGTCTGGACACGCCCCTTTGCTGACCACTCCTGTGGCTCCTCCCACAGACCCCTGTATAAAGGTGATTGGAGAGAGAGTCCCCATGGGGTGAAGTTTCTTACAAGTATATTTACAGGTTAAGTCTATCAAGCGGTCAAGTCTGTCACTGCGATTTACGTAGCACCGGTGGTGATTGCACCGGTGACAGTGGTTGTGCTGGCTCCGGCCTGACTTGAGATGCCAGCCCGTTAGGCGTCAGTAATCCCTCACGCGTGTGCATGTGCCCGGTATGGGAGTGTCGTGAGGAGTCTGTGTAGGGCTTGGTGTGCGCGGTGTCTCGTGGGTATATACATCGGTGGGTACGGGGTTCATAGTCACCGTGGAGTGTTCGGGGTAGGGGTCTGGTGCTCCTGTGGGCGCCAGGTCGCGGACAGAGACCATGTCCTCCCGCACATCAGGTAAGACCATGTAGGCATACTGGGGGTTCACATGAAGTAGGTGATCCCTCTCGACCATCGGGGAGTATCTATTGCTCCTCGCATGTTTCCGGAGCAGCACTGGCCCTGGGGACGTCAGCCAAGCCGGTAGGGTGGTCCCAGTGGCAGACTTCCTGGGAAAAGAAAAGAGTCGCTCATGAGGGGTGGCATTGATGGACGTACATAACAGGGAGCGGATGGAGTGGAGTGCCTCGGGGAGGACCTCCTGCCATCGAGAGACCGGCAATCCCTTTGACCTAAGGGCTAAGAGTGTGGCCTTCCACACAGTGGCATTCTCCCTCTCCACCTGTCCATTCCCCCGGGGATTATAGCTCGTGGTCCTACTAGTAGCAATACTCCTAGCCAGCAGGTACTGGCGCAGCTCGTCACTCATAAACAAGGACCCTCTATCACTGTGGATATAGCAGGGATATCTGAACAGAGTGAAGAGCTGGTGCAGGGCTTTTATGATGGACATGTCAGTGGTATCGGGGCAGGGGATGGCAAAGGGGAACCACGAGTACTCGTCGACTATGTTGAGAAAGTAGACATTGTAGTCGGTGGAGGGAAGGGGGCCCTTAAAATCGACACTCAGTCGCTCAAAGGGGCGGGTGGCCTTGATAAGTTATGCCTTTTCAGGATGGTAGAAGTGCGGTTTGCACTCAGCGCAGACTTGACAGTCCTTGGTCATCATCCTGATGTCCTCAAGGGAGTAAGGCAGGTTCTGGGCTTTCACGAAATGGTAAAGTCGGGTGACCCCCAGGTGGCAAAGATCTGCATGGAGGGCATACAGCCGGTCGAGCTGCGCGCTGGCACACACTGCCCGTGATAGGGCATCAGGGGGCTCATTGAGCCTTCCAGGCCGGTACAGGATGTCATAGTTGTAGGTGGAGAGTTCTATTCTCCACCTCAAAATTTTATCATTTTTGATTTTGCCTCGCTGTTGGTTGCTGAACATGAATGCAACTGAGCGCTGGTCGGTCAGCAAGGTGAACCTTTTGCCGGCGAGATAGTGCCTCCAGTGCCTAATAGCTTCCACTATGGCCTGGGCTTCTTTCTCCACCGTGGAATGCCGAATTTCAGGGCCTTGAAGGGTACGAGAGAAGAATGCTACCGGCCTTCCTGCCTGATTGAGGGTAGCAGCCAGCGCGAAGTCAGAGGCGTCACTCTCTGCTTGGAAGGGAATGGTCTCGTCCACCGCATGCATCGCTGCTTTGGCAATGTCTCCTTTAATGCGACTGAAGGCCGCGCGGGCCTTGGTTGAGAGGGGAAATGAGGTGGACTTGACCAGGGGGTGGGCCTTGTCTGCATAGTGAGGGACCCATTGGGCGTAATAGGAAAAGAAGCCCAGGCACTGTTTGAGGGCTCTGAGGGTGGTGGGAAGAGGGAGTTCCAATAGTTGGGGTCAGGGTCAGGGCCAATGACTCAGTTCTCCACGACATACCCAAGGATAGCAAGTCGGGTGGTTCCGAACACATACTTGTCCCTGTTATAGGTGAGGTTAAGAGCTTTGGCCGCTTGGAAAAATCATTAGAGGTTGTGGTGAACTACATATACCTGTCTGGACACGCCCCCTGCTGACTGCTCCTGTGGCTCTTCCCACAGACCCCTGTATAAAGGTGATGGAGGTCTGAGCCCGGCCTCTCAGTCTCCAGGATGTAGTATGGTAATCAATCACTGCTTGTTCCTTCTTCCAGTCAATAAAAGCCGATACCTCGCCTTTACGTCTCAAAGTGAGTTATTGATGGTGCATCAATTTTATTGACTGGAAGTTTTAAAACATGGAAACCGTTTTATGTCCGAAAAGATTGGATTTGGACCCCCAAGACCCTGAAGCAGCTCTTGCCTTTGAACTCTGGCTTGCATGCTTCCACTCATACTTGGAGGAGGTTCGTGCAACTGACCCCGCAGTTATGCATCGAATTCTCCTCTCGAAGCTCACCCCAAAAGTTTATTCACTTATCAGGAACCTGTCGACCTACGAAGGGGCACTGGACACCCTCAAAAGACAGTACCTGCGGCCGGTGAACACCGTCTACGCAAGACATTGCTTAGCTACCCGACGACAGCGGCCTGGAGAATCAAGCGCCCAATTTCTCCGAGCCCTACAGACACTCGTCCGAACTTGTGACTGCAAAACACTCACGGCGGAACAGCATGCGGAGCTGCTAGTACGAGACGCCTTTGTTACGGGGATCAGGTCAGTGTACGTACGCCAGCGGCTGCTGGAAAATGCCGATCTTACCTTACGCTCGGCGATCGAGACGGCGACGGGGAATCGCGCGATCCCCCGCCGGTTCCGTGGACACCTCAGACCCCGCCGCTGCTGGTTCCTGCGAGTGAATTCGCCAATGCCGCTGCCAGTCGCGATTCCACGAACTGCCCGAACCTGACCACGGCTGCGGCCAGGTGAAGGCCTGAGCTGTGTTACTTCTGCGGACTCGAAAAGCACCCTCGAAAACGCTGCCCGGCCCGAGAAGTGACCTGCTCCAGCTGCGGGAAGAAGGGCCATTTCGCCGAGGTCTGTAAGTCTAAACCACGAGCGGGGTCGGGCAGCACTGCGCGTGAGACATGGGGGCTGCCACCTTGCATGCCTGGATGTGGGTGGCCATCTTTGTCGGCGTCAGCATGCCCCGCCCCCGACCCTCTGGTGTTTACCGGGCACCAAGAAGGCTCAACTCTGGCCACCGTAACCCTCGACCAAAGCGCCCCACACCAACTTGCAAGGTCGATGATGGACATCCTGGTGGAGGGGCACAGGACTAGCTGCCTGTTTGACACAGGCAGCACTGAGAGTTTTATTGACCCGGACACAGTGCAACGCTGTGGACTCGTGACACGGCCGGTAAGTCAGAGGATCACCTTGGCTTCTCGGTCGCATTCCACAGACATCCAGGTGGGTTGTGTAGCGACATTGGTGGTGCAGGGCACAGAATATCGGAAATTTGCGCTACTGGTCATGCCTCGACTGTGCGCACCTGTGCTGTTGGGGCTGGACTTCCAGAACCATCTCGAAAGTGTGACTATGGCATATGATGGGCCCCTCCCACCACTCACTGTCAGGAATCCTCAGTTTTGTGGGACTTCGTCATATACCCCGCGACTGACCACACACACACACACACACACCCCCACATAGCACCATGCCGACAGCTGCACCACTGACACCACTTGCAGCCTCTCCACCCTCAAGATCCCTCCCCCACCGCTGTTCCCCAACCTGACCCCCGACTGTAAACCTGTGGCAACTAAAAGCAGGAGGTACAGCGCGGGGGACAGGGCCTTCATTCGGTCAGAGGTGCAGCAGCTGCTCGGGGAGGGGATCATTGAGCCAAGGACAAGTCCTTGGAGGGCCCAGGTGGTTGTTGTTCGGACTGGGCAGAAAAATAGGATGGTCATGGACTATAGTCAAACCATCAATAGGTTCACGCAGCTTGACGTGTACCCCCTACCCCGCATCGCGGATATGGTCAACCAGATAGCTCAGTACAAGGTGTACTCGACCATAGATCTGAAATGCGCTTACCACCAGCTCCCCATCCGCCCGGAGGACCGCCCCTACACCGCCTTCGAGGCGGGCGGCAGGCTCTATCACTTCCTGCACGTCCCATTTGGTGTCACAAATGGTGTCTCGGTCTTCCAGAGGGAAATGGACCGGATGGTGGACCAGTGCCAACTGAAGGCCATATTTCCCTATCTGGATAACATCACCATCTGTGGTCACGACTGGCCGGATCACAACGCCAACCTCCAATGATTTTTCCAAGTGGCCGAAGCCCTGAACCTTACTTATAACAGGGACAAGTGTGTGTTCGGAACCACCCAACTCGCTATCCTTGGGTATGTCGTGGAAAACGGGGTCATTGGCCCTGATCCCGACCGTATGCGGCCCCTGTTAGAACTCCCTCTTCCCACCACTCTCAAAGCCCTCAGACGGTGCCTGGGCTTCTTTTCCTATTACGCCCAATGGGTCCCCCATTACGCAGACAAGGCCCGCCCCCTGGTCAAGTCTACCACTTTTCCCCTCTCTGCTGAGGCCTGCGCGGCCTTTATTGGAGTATAAAAGTATAAACTTTAACTATGAAGTCAGTTATTTGCTATGAATGTACTCAATTTAGTAGAATGAAATCTTAGGAATGTAGAAGACAATGGTGTGTTAATGAGAGGTAGCTAAGAGATGTAGATTAAAACATGATTAAGCCAATTGATAGGAACAAAAGGGACATAATATACGTGCAGTACGTGTAAAATGCAACTAGAGATTGCTTTAAAAACTGCTGTGTCCAAGGATCGGTGGGCAGTCAGCGACTAGCTCAATGACCGTCTCAGCTTTGATTTGCAAATTAAAGTTTAACCCTTCTTGAAGAATCTTCTGCGTCTCCTAGTCATTTGTAAGGCACGAAAAACCACGACATAATTGGCGGCCGCGGCAGGACCGGATAGAGACCCGCGGAAGGGAAATGGCAGATTGGGAACGCTTCCCGGTCCTCTAGGGACCCCCACAAGGCTAACAGAATTAAGGGTGCACCCAAACAAAAGGAAAGCGCTTTTTGCGACAATTTGGACTAAGAATTCTGTTGGCTTTGGGGAGGTCTTGGAGTCTCAGAAGTGTGGAACCGCTGCCAAAGGGTCTCTCCGGTCCAAAGAATCTGGCAGAATTGGGGGTTAACGGAGGAGGCTCAGAGGATTGCTCAAGAACACTGCAGTGAGGGTAAGTACAAATAAGTTAATACGTTAAGAAAAAAGTCCACGTGGTGTTGGTAAGTCCCTGTGAGTACCGCTTCGTATGAAACGAAGGGCTGAACGGGCAGGGAAAGTAGAATACAATTAGAGTAGAAAGTCCTCGTGGTTACCGCCTTAAGAGATAAGGGTCTGCACGGGCGAGGTGTTGGAATAGAATTAGAGTAGAAAGTCCTCTTGGTTACCGCCTTAAGAGAGAAGGGTCTGCACGGGCGAGGTGTTGGAATAGAATTAGAGTAGAAAGTCCTCGTGGTTATCGCCTTAAGAGATAAGGGTCTGCACGGGCGAGGTGTTAGAATAGGTGTAGAATTAGAGTAAATAATATTATCCAGTAAACAAACTGTGAATCTCTGAAATACCTTAACAAGAGAGAATAACATGACAGGTAAAGGAACAGCAGTAGAGATTCTGAGCAAAAAATTCCCATTTTTTCAAAATGAGATCACAAAAACTTCAGAAAAATGGGAAAAAAGAACCAAAAACCTGGTCACAAAGTGGCCAATAGAAGGAACATTTGATGTAAGTTTGTGCAAAGAAATGGAGGGACTAATTAAAAAGTACAAATCAAAAGATAAATCTAAGAAAAGAGAGCAAAAAAGAGAACGAGAAATGGAAGTGCTAAAACTCTTCAGAACGGAGGGAGAAAGGCTGAGGAGGACAGGTAGAATATTGATTACAAGTGAGGAAGACACTAAGGTGCTGGAGAAACAGCCAGTTAGAGAGAGAGGAGGGTACGGTGAGAAGCTGGCTTCAGCTCTGTACCCGGATGCGAAAGAAACAGAAAAGCCCCTCCCTATAATGAGGAAGGAACCCCTAAGCAGTGCCCCCTGCTGACGGGAACAGTAAACATGCAGGGAGAAGTACAAGTTTGGGATAATGAAGAGGAGAAAAAACAATACAAGAAGGAAAAAGCGGCGATATGGCAGGAGATACAGGCAGAAAAGATAAAGATAGAACAGGTACAGAGAGAAATGCAAGAAGAGATTGAACGGATGAAATATTTGAGAGAGGAAAAGGAATATGAGGAGTATCGATTATACCATAGAAATAAACAGACTAGAAAAGGTGACTCATTGGAGGAGCAAGAGTTAAGTGGAGAGAGAGAGGATGCGAGAATTTATGGGAAAGAGGTAGGGGGCAGAAGCCTAGAAGGACAGAAGGAGGCAGTAGGGGAGCGACTTGCGGAAGTAGAGAGAGAGACAGATAAGTTACTAAAAGGGGATTGCCAGGAGAGATGCGAAAAATATTCTAGGGGCCAACCAAGTATTGAATCAAGACAGAAAGGAAGGACTCCACAGGGAGACCGAGGGAAGAACAGAACCCCGGAGATATTTGTGTGGGAGGCAGTAAAGACATACCCTGAGACAGATGGGGAGTCAGGCGAGGAGGAAAGCCAGGGCAGGTGGGAAGGAGGAGGAAGAATGATGCCGTTGTTAGTTAAAGGATCAGGACAAGTGCAGTATATCCCTTGGGGATCCCAGGACCCAGAAGGGCTGAAAAACACTCTGCCCAATTTACATGAAGGAGCAGGAAAATGGATTAGAGCCTTTGAAGAAGAAACAGCGGGACGATTATTGGCTATGGGAGATTTGAAGGCACTGTTGATAAGGTTGATGGGAACCTCCACATTTAACGAACTAATGGAAATGGCTGGCAAAGTAAACTCGAACGACCCAAGAACTGATGGAGATGGGTTTGACAGAGTGAGGCAGAGGGTATGGCAGGCCCTCAGAAAGCTTTATCCACCCAAAGTGGACCCCAAAGCCTTAAAAGGGGATCCATTGGGAGACACTGAAAACCCAGCAGCCTACGTAGAAAACCAGTTGAAAAGGTGGAGACTGGAGACTGAGCAAGAGGTGGAGAATAGCTTATTTATGACCTCACTGTTCCGACATAGCATTTTGGATGCAATGCCGCCGCAAGTAAAATCCAAACTGGAGGAGGTGGTTGGGCTAACGTCAAAGACCCCACAAGAATTTAGAGACCACGTAGTCCATGCGGTTGAGAAATACCGGAAAGACAAACAAAGGTTGGCTGAGCAGCAGGAAGAGGTGCAAAGAAAGCTCGAAGAACTCAAAAAGAAGGAAAAAGAGAAAAACAAAAAGATGCTGCCAACAACCACCGGTTCGAGTACAGCCATCGAACTGGACAAAGCACTGCTATATGGAGGGACCAATCATACTGTAAGACAAGGGCTGGAAAACCCCATGCCAATAATTAACTTTGAGGGAGCATTCCCACAAATGCCCGATCAGGAACAGACTAAATTCAAACAGCCCAGACAGAACTGGAAGTTCCAAGGAGGGGGACAGAGAAGCTATGGGCAGAGGGGAGGCAGATGAGATAGATAGATAGATAGATAGATAGATAGATAGATACTTTATTCATCCCCATGGGGAAATTCAACATTTTTTCCAATGTCCCATACACTTGTTGTAGCAAAAACTCATTACATACAGTACTTAACTCAGTAATAATATGATATGCATCTAAATCACTAACTCAAAAAGCATTAATAATAGCTTTAAAAAAAAAGTTCTTAAGTCCTGGCAGTTGAATTGTAAAGCCTAATGGCATTGGGGAGTATTGACCTCTTCATCCTGTCTGAGGAGCATTGCATCGACAGTAACCTGTCGCTGAAACTGCTTCTCTGTCTCTGGATGGTGCTATGTAGAGGATGTTCAGGGTTTTCCATAATTGACCGTAGCCTACTCAGCGCCCTTCGCTCAGCTACCGATGTTAAACTCTCCAGTACTTTGCCCACGACAGAGCCCGCCTTCCTTATCAGCTTATTAAGACGTGAGGCGTCCTTCTTCTTAATGCTTCCTCCCCAACACGCCACCACAAAGAAGAGGGCGCTCTCAACAACTGACCTATAGAACATCTTCAGCATCTCACTGCAGACATTGAATGACGCCAACCTTCTAAGGAAGTACAGTCGACTCTGTGCCTTCCTGCACAAGGCATCTGTGTTGGCACATTGTTCCATTGTTCAGGTTATTTTAGAAGGGCAACTGACACCAATGATGATAGATACTGGAGCCACGTACACTTGTGTACAGCCACAGTATGCCCTTCACCTTCCCATGTCAGGAAAGTTTATTAAGACGGTAGGGTTCTCGGGGAAAACACAGTTGACACAGTGCACGGCTCCAGTGCGGTTGAGAATGGGAAATAAAGAAATTGTTTTGCCGGTGCTAGTATTTAAAGGAACTCCGATTAATTTGTTAGGCAGAGATGCCTTGTTGAAACTGGAATTAAAATTAGAATGCACCAGAAATGGGCTGAGTGTGAAAAGAGCAGGGGCTCAATTGATAGTGCGAGAAGACAAGAAGGCTAATGTCTTTTGGATAGGAGACATCGCAGATCAGATTCAGGGAACCTGGGAAAAATGGAAAAAGGGTGTGCAGGCTATATTACCCAGGGCTGTAATGCCCAAATCTGAGCTACATTGTACAGTGATTTTTGACGAGACTCAGAACAGGGAGTTGGAGGAGAGATGGCACCTGGAGGCATGTACCCAACAGCACCTGGAAGGGGAGGCTGTGATAATTGGAAAGCAAGGGGCAGCTTTACAAGTTAAGTGGAACACCTTTTTAGAAAAATGGTACAGGATACCGGAGGCTGCGCCCCACGTAACGTTGTTGGTAAATAAGGGATATCAGTCTAAAGACTTAGGACCTTTAGTTAAGAGTGCTGAAACCGTAACAGTGTGGAGGAAAATCACGCCAGAGGTGTGGATATCAGAAGACAACAATTGTATTAAAATAATGGTAAGTGTAGATATGGTAGGGACAGTGAGAGAGGTCGAAATAACTCCCCAACCACACATGCCATTGCTGGGAAAGGAAAGAGGCCAGCAGAAAGATAAAAGGTTAGATGAGTTGCCATCTATTCTGTGGTCACAGCATGACACGGACGTAGGGAAAATAAAAACAGCTAGTCCGGTGGAAATAAGGCTGAAAAAAGGAGCAATTCCACCCAGGAGACCACAATACCCTCTAAGACCAGAAGCAGAAGAGGGAATAGCATCGACAGTGCAGGGGTTGCTTGAAATAGGAGTGCTTAAAAGAACAAACAGTCCATGCAATACCCCGTTGCTGCCAGTCTTAAAAGCAGATAAATCTAAGTGGAGATCGGTGCATGATTTGCGAGCGGTAAACAATGTGGTAGAGGACTGGCCAGCGGTAGTCCCCAACCCACACACGCTTTTGACTAATGTTCCACCAGAAGCAAGTTACTTTTCAGTGGTCGATTTGTGTTCGGCTTTCTTCAGCATTCCTCTAGCCGACCAGTGTCAGTATCTGTTTGCATTTACTTACAGAGGTGCTCAGTATACCTATACCAGAATGCCGCAAGGGTTTAAACATTCACCACACGTTTTTAATCAGGTGTTGAAGGCAGACCTAGAGGGCATACCATTGGAAAGTACATTGTTACAGTATGTGGATGACCTGTTGATTTGCTCCCACAGCGAGGAACAGTGTAAGCAGGACACTATAACTCTGTTAGAGAAGCTAGCGCACGGAGGACATAAAGTATCCAAAAAGAAACTGCAATTCTGCACGCAGCAAGTGGAGTACTTAGGCAGGGTAATAACCAAGGGAGTGAAGGCGATAGCACCAGATCAGATTGAGGCAATAACTAAGGCCCCAAAACCCCAGACTGTAGGGCAGATGATGACGTTTTTGGGAATGGCAGGGTACAGCTCAGATTGGATAGGAGAATATGCTGAGATTGTGGCACCTTTAAGAAAGATAATGAAAGAAGCAGGACATACAAATTTGAAGAACGGCTTACAGTGGAATGGAGAGGCGGAGGTAGCTTTCAATACTATTAAGCAGGAATTGCAGTCAGCACCAGCATTAGCTTTGCCTGACTACGAGAAGGTTTTTCATTTGTATGTATCCAACCGACAAGAGGGTTATGTCACAGCGGTTCTAACACAAGAGACAGGCACAGGAAAAGTAAAGCAGCCGATAGCATACTAGACTAGACTAGTACAAGACTAGATGAGGTGGCTCAGGGGTACCCACCCTGTTATCAGGGATTGGCGGCGCTGTACTATGCATATGAAAAGGCATCATCGGTAACCCTGGGCTATCCTGTAACTCTGTACACACACCACAAAGTAGCAGAACTGCTGGAAAGAGGGAAATTTGTGCTGACGCCAGCCAGGATAGCAGCGTATCAGATGCTATTGACACTTCCTGACATAACTATACAGAGATGCACTACCAGTAATATAGCTGATTTTGTCCCTTTGGGCTATGAAGGAGGACCCCATGATTGTGTACGGAAGACAATGGCATTTGCCAAATTGAGAGCAGATTTACGGTCAGAACCACTAGAGGATGCAGATAAAAAGGTTCTGTTCGTAGATGGCTCTTGTTAGAGGGATTATGATGGAAATCATGCAGGGTTCTCAGTAGTGCAGCAGGATCAGTCGAGCTATAAGATTATTAGGATGGAGTCCTGTCCCCAACCGTGTTCCGCCCAACTAGCAGAAATCAAAGTCCTTACAGCTGCGTGTGAAATGATGGAAGGTGAGAAAGTAGACATCTATACTGATTCAGCATGTGCTCATGGAGTATGCCATTTGTTCGGGGCAGTGTGGAAGCAGAGAGGTTTTAAAAAAGTAGCGGAGATCCCATACAACATTGTCAGCAAATTCTAGACTTAATAAAAGCCGTAATGAAACCTAAAGCATTGGCTGTGGTCAAATGCCAGGCACATAAAAAGGGAAATGATGTAATAACAAAGGGAAATCAAGCTGCGGACGAGGCAGCCAGAAAAGCGTCTGGATGTACATCAGCTGTCATTGCCCCCCAGGTAAGCCTAGCTCCAGAACCTGTCGTAGAGGACCTAATTGAAATACAAGGTAAGGCAACTTTGGCAGAACAGACAATGTGGAGACGAAGGGGGGCCAAGCAGAACCCGGAAGGCTTGTGGAGCATGGAAGACGGTTTGTTGGTAGCGCCCACCCTTCTACTGACGATTCTGATTTCAGAAGCGCATGGGATGGACCATTGTGCAAGGGGGGAAGTGATAAGGGAAATAAAGAAGGATGGTTTTTGGTCACCTTATTTACAGGCTTCAGTGGACTTTGTCTTGTCACAGTGCGAGGTATGCACACAAAATAATGTTCGGAAGGGAATTACAACCCCAATAGGTCACATTCCTGTACCTGAAGGACCATTTAAACATTTAGTGATCGATTACGTAGACATGATAAAGACAGTGGTAAAATTCCTGACAAATGAAGTGATCCCAAGGTTTGGAATACCTACAGAAGTTAGCTCAGACAATGGTTCAGCTTTTATCTAGAAAGTGGTCAAACTGGTACTACAGGCGCTGAGGATAAAGCAAAGGTTTGGATGTGTATACCACCTTCAGTCGCAGGGCATGGTAGAGAGAATTAATGGAACCCTGAAAGCCAAACTAAACAAAATTTGTGCAGACACTAAACTTAATTGGGTCGATGCTTTACCGTTAGCATTGATGAGTTACCGCATACAAACTAATCGAGTGACATGCCTGACACCGCATGAGATGCTCACTGGGAAGCTATCATACCTGTGATAGGGGTAAGCAAAAATGTTGAATGGATAAACTATATATACTACAATCAACAGAGATTCATCAACTACACTGATGATGCACTGGAGGCCTTAAGGCAACAGCCGGATGCAACTAGCAGGGTGGCGTGGCAAAACAGGTACTGGATTGGCTTTTGGCAGAGAAAGGGGGTGTGTGTGTAATGTTTGGAGAACAATGCTGCACTTTCATACCGAACAATACCAGCCCAGAAGGGTCTTTCACCAGAGCAATGAATAAGTTAAAGAATCTGCGGACGGAGGTCAAACAGAATGCAGGATTTGAACATCAGTTCTTTGATTGGTTAGAAAGAAGACTCGGAGGATGGGGAGCATGGCTGACTAAAATGGCAATAACTGTCAGTATTATATTGTTGAGCTGTGCGCTTCTGCTGTGCTGTTTTCTTCCTTGTCTCAAATCTCTTGTAGTGCTTGCTGCAACCAAACAATTTCCGATGCTCACAACAATTACTGAAGCAAGCTTAGTGGAGAAAGAAACACTGAAAATGTATCGTTACAGCCTACAACACCTGCAGGATGAACAGGAGCAAAACGACAGTGTGGGAGTAGATTGTAAGGGCTTCTGAGTCTTTTTCCCTGTCTCAGATACATAGAGACAGGTTTTTGGCTCAGCAGCCCAGGGTAACAGGGAGAGAATACTTTGAGGTCTTGGCGCAGAAAATTATAGTTTAACCCGAGATTTGGGAATAAGTGCTTGAGTTTATTGGGGCTTTTGTGCGCAGACTCTTCGTATTCTTTCTCTTTGTGAGACCCTCTGGGTCTCAAAGGGGGATATATTGGAGTATAAAAGTATAAACTTTAACTATGAAGTCAGTTATTTGCTATGAATGTACTCAATTTAGTAGAATGAAATCTTAGGAATGTAGAGGTAACTAAAGAGCTAAAGAAATGTAGATTAGAACATTGCTCAGTTCTGAGTTTTCCTATTTGCTATGCATGTACCCAATTTGGTAGGAGACTGCAGTCTGAAGATGACAATGGTGTGTTAAAGAAAGGTAGCTAAGAGATGTAGATTAGAACATTGCTCAGTTCTGAGTTTATTATTTTCTATGCATGTATTCAATTTGGTAGGAGACCGAGATCTTAAAAATGTGGAAGACAATGGTGTGTTAAAGAAAGGTAGCTAAGAGATGTAGATTAGAACATTGCTCAGTTCTGAGTTTATTATTTGCTATGCATGTACTCAATTTACTCAATTTAGTAGAATGAAATCTTAGGAATGTAGAAGACAATGGTGTGTTAATGAGAGGTAGCTAAGAGATGTAGATTAAAACATGATTAAGCCAATTGATAGGAACAAAAGGGACATAATATACGTGCAGTACGTGTAAAATGCAACTAGAGATTGCTTTAAAAGCTGCTGTGTCTGAGGATCGGTGGGCAGTCAGCGACTAGCTCAATGACTGTCTCAGCTTTGATTTGCAAATTAAAGTTTAACCCTTCTTGAAGAATCTTCTGCGTCTCCTGGTCATTTGTAAGGCACGAAAAACCACAACACCTTCAGTCGCATTAAAGGGGACATTGCCAAAGCAACGATGCATGCGGTGGACGAGACCATTCCCTTCCAAGTAGAGAGTGACGCCTCCGATTTCGCGCTTGCTGCTACCCTCAATCAGGCAGGCAGGCCAGTAGCATTCTTTTCTCATACCCTTCAAGGCCCTGAAATTCGGCACTCTGCAGTGGAAAAAGAAGCCCAGGCCATAGTGGAAGCTATTAGGCACTGGAGGCACTATCTCGCCGGCAAAAGGTTCACCTTGCTGACCGACCAGCACTCGGTTGCGTTCATGTTCAGCAACCAACAGCGGGGCAAAATCAAAAATGATAAAATTTTGAGGTGGAGAATAGAACTCTCCACCTACAACTATGATATCCTGTACCGGCCTGGCAGACTCAATGAGCCCCCTGATGCCCTATCCCGGGGAACGTGTGCGAGCGCACAGCTCGACCAGCTATACACCCTTCATGCACATCTTTGCCATCTGGGGGTCACCCGATTTTACCATTTCGTGAAAGACCGGAACCTGCCGTACTCCCTGGAGGACATCAGGACGATGACCAGGGACTGCCAAATCTGCGCTGAGTGCAAACCGCACTTCTACCGTCCTGAAATGGCGCAACTTGTCAAGGCCACCCACCCTTTTGAGTGACTGAGTGATGACTTTAAGGGCCCCCTTCCCTCCACCGACCGCAATGTCTATTTTCTCAATATTATCGACGAATACTCGCGGTTCCCCTTTGCCATTCCCTGCCCCGACACCACTACCACGTCCGTCATAAAAGCCCTGCGCCAGCTCTCCACTTTGTTCAGATATCCCTGCTATATCCACAGTGATAGAGGGTCCTCCTTTATGAGTGACGAGCTGCGCCGGTACCTGCTAGCTAGGGGCATTGCTACTAGTCGGACCACGAGTTATAATCCCCGGGGAATTGGACAGGTGGAGAGGGAGAATGCCACAATGTGGAAGGCCACACTTTTAGCCCTTAAGTCAAAAGAGTTGCCGGTCTCTCGATGGCAGGAGGTCCTCCCTGAGGCACTCCATTCTATCCGCTCCCTGTTATGTACGTCCACCAATGCCACCCCTCACGAACGCCTATTCTCTTTTCCCAGGAAGTCTGTCACTGGGACCACCCTACCAGTTTGGCTGACGTCCCCAGGGCCAGTGCTGCTACGTAAACATGTGAGGAGTAATAAATACTCCCCGCTGGTCGAGAGGGTTCACCTTCTACATGCGAACCCCCAGTATGCCTACGTGGTCTTACCTGATGGGCGAGAGGACACGGTCTCCGTCCGCGACCTGGCGCCCACAGGAGCAGCAGACCACTACCCCGAACACTCCACAGTAACTATGAACCCTGTACCCAAGGTGACACCGCGCACACCAAGCCCTACACAGACTCCTCACGACTCTCATATACCAGGTGCCCCACACACGCATGAGGGATCACTGACGCCTAGTGGGCTGACACCTCCAGTTAGGCCGGAACCAGTACAACCTCCGTCTCCGGTGCAAGCACCACCGGCACCTGTGCAATCACAGCCGGTGCTACGTAGATCGCAGCGACAGATTCGACCACCTGATAGACTTAACCTGTAAATATACTTGTAAGAAACTTCACCACATGGGGACTCTTTTTAAAACAAAGGGGGGGTTGAATGTGGTGAACTACATATACCTGTCTGGACACGCCCCCTGCTGACTGCTCCTGTGGCTCCTCCCACAGACCCCTGTATAAAGGTGATGGAGGTCTGAGCCCGGCCTCTCTGTCTCCAGGATGTATTATGGTGGTCACTCACTGCTTGTTCCTTCTTCCAGTCAATAAAAGCCGATACCTCGCCTTTATGTCTCAGAGTGAGTTATTGATGGTGCATCAGAGGTTGGTGTCGTGATCCTGCCAGTTGTGACTGCAGATGTTATCCAGATATGGGAACGTGGCCTTCAGTTGGCACTGGTCCACCATCCGGTCCATTTCCCTCTGGAAGACAGAGACACCATTCGTGACACTGAAGGGGACGTGCAGGAAGTGATAGAGCCTGCCGCCTGCCTCGAAGGCAGTGTAGGGTCGGTCCTCCGGGCGGATGGGGTGCTGATGGTAAGCGGATTTCAGGTCTATTGTCGAGTACACCTTGTACTGAGCTATCTGGTTGACCATATCCGCGATGCGGGGTAGGGGGTACGCGTCAAGCTGCGTGAACCTATTGATGATCTGGCTATAGTCCACGACCATCCTATTTTTCTGCCCGGACCGAACAACGACCACCTGGGCCCTCCAAGGGCTTGTGGTTGGCTCAATGATCCCCTCCCTGAGCAGCCGCTGCACCTCTGACTTAATGAAGACCCTGTCCCCCCACGCTGTACCTCCTGCTTTTAGTTGCCGCAGGTTTACAGTCAGGGGTCAGGTTGACGAACAGCGGTGGGGGAGGGATCTTGAGGGTGGAGAGGCTGCAAGTGGTGTCAGTAGCGCGGCCGTTGGCATGGTGTTGGGTGGGATGTGCGGGTCGGTGTGTGTGTGTGGTCAGTAGCGGGGTATATGACGAAGTCCCACAAAACTGAGGATTTCTGACAGTGATTGGTGGGAGGGGCCCATCATACTCCATTGTCACACTTTTCAGGTGGCTCTGGAAGTCGAGCCCCAATAGCACAGGGGCACAAAGTTGAGGCATGACCAGTAACGCAAAGTCCCGATATTCTGTGCCCTGCACCACTAATGTTGCTACACAACCCCCCCGGATGTCTGTGGAATGCGATCCAGAAGCTATGGTGACCCTCTGGCTTACCGGCTGTGTCACGGGTCTGCAGCGTTGCACCGTGTCCGGGTGAATAAAACTCTCAGTGCTGCCCGTGTCAAACAGGCAGCTAGTCCTGTGCCCCTCCACCAGGATGTCCATCATTGACCTTGCGAGCTGGTGTGGAGCACTTTGGTCGAGGGTCACGGAGGCCAGAGTTGCATCGCCGTCTTGGTGCCCGGTTAGCACCCGTGGGTTGGAGGCGGGGCGAGGTGGCGCCGACAAAGACGGCCGCCCCCATGCCTCGCACGCAGCAGGCAGGCGAGATGGCGGCGACCAAGATGGCGACCCCCATGCCTCGCATGCGGCGCTGCTTGACCCCGCTTGTGGTTTGGAGTTATAGGCCTTGGCGAAGTGGCCCTTCTTTCCGCAGCTGGAGCAGGTAGCTTCTCAGGCCGGGCAGCATTTTCGGGGGTGCTTTTCGAGTCCGCAGAAGTAACACTGGGCGGACTTGCGAGTGACAGCAGCCGTGGTCGACTCGCTGGTGGGTTGTGGGGACTTCACGGCAGCCGAGGTCTATTCGCTGGCGGGTTGTGGGGACTTCACGGCAGCCGAGGTCTATTCGCTGGCGGGTTGTGGGGACTTCACGGACTCGCGACTGGCAGCAGCCGAGGTCTATTCGCCGGTGGGTTGTGGGGTCTGCAGCGTCCACGGGGCCGGTGGGAGATTGCGTGCCTGGACAGCATCAGTGTTGTGCAGAGCGGCCTCCAGCGTGTCGGCCAGCTCAATCGCCAAATGTAAGGTAAGATCGACGTGTTCCAGCAACCACTGGCGCACGTACTCTGACCTGATCCCCATAACGAAGGCGTCTCTTACTAGCAGCTCCGCATGCTGTTCCGCCGTCAGTCCCCTTCAGTTGCAGGCCCGCATGAGTGTCTGTAGGGCCCGGACAAACTCAGCACTCGACTCTCCGGCCCGCTGCCGCCATGTTGCTAAGCAATGTCTTGCATAGACGGTGTTCACCAGCCGCAGGTACTGTCTTTTGAGGGCATCCAGTGCCCCTTGGTAGGTCAGCAGGTCCCTAATCAGGGAGTAGGCCCGCGGACTGACCCTGGAGAGGAGAACTCTCTGCATCGTGGCAGGCTCGGTCACACGAATCTCCTCCAGGTACGATTGGAAGCATACAAGCCAGAGTTCAAAAGTGATGTCGG
This sequence comes from Hemitrygon akajei, assembly GCF_048418815.1. NCBI lineage: Eukaryota > Metazoa > Chordata > Chondrichthyes > Myliobatiformes > Dasyatidae > Hemitrygon > Hemitrygon akajei. The sequence goes on from NC_133144.1 coordinate 20,009,769, forward strand.
CTTCCAGAGATTGAGGGTCAATATCCAATCTGTCGGGTCGTAAAATGCTCTCCATGTTTTAAAATTGCTGCTAATAAAATTGATGCACCATCAATAACTCTCGGAGATGGGAGGTGAACGATAGGCTTTTATTAGCAGCAAAATGGAGCACAGCATCTCGGAGACTGAGAGGGGAGCAGTGCCTCCAATCGCCTTTATACAGGGGTCTGTGGGAGGAGCCACAGGAGCGGTCAGCAGAGGGGTGTGTTCAGACAGGTATACATAGTTTACCACACAAGGCATGATCTGCCTTTGACAAAACCATGTTGACTATTCCTAATCATATTATGCCTCTCCAAATGTTCATAAATCCTGCCTCTCAGGATCTTCTCCATCAACTTACCAACCACTGAAGTAAGGCTCACTGGCCTATAATTTCCTGGGGTATCCCTACTCCCTTTCTTGAAAAAGGGAACAACATCTGCAACCCTCCAGTCCTCCGGAACCCCTACCGTCCTCATTGATGATACAAAGATCACTGCCAGAGGTTCAGCAATCTCCTCCCTCGCTTCCCACAGTAGCCTGGGGTACATCCCATCTGGTCCTGGTGACTTATCCACCTTGATGCTTTCCAAAAGCTCCAGCACATCCTCTTTCTTAATATCTACATTCTCAAGCTTTTCAGTCCACTCCAAGTCATCTCTACAACCGCCAAGATCCTTTTCTGTAGTGAATACTGAAGCAAAGTACTCATTAAGTACCTCTGCCATCTCCTCCAGTTCCATACACACTTTTCCACTGTCACACTTGATTGGTCCTATTCTCTCACATCTTATCCTCTTGCTCTTCACAGACTTGTAAAATGCCTTGGGGCTTTCCTTAATCCTGTCCACCAAGGCCTTCTCATGGCCCCTTCTGCCTCTCCTAATTTCATTCTTAAACTCCTTCCTGCTAGCCTTATAATCTTCTAGGTTCATATCATTACCTAGTTTTTTGAACCTTTTGTAAGCTCTTCTTTTCTTCTTGACTAGATTTACAACAGCCTTTGTGCACCACGGATCTTGTACCCTACCATCCTTTCCATGTCTCATTGGAACGTACCTACTCAGAAACCCCCGCAAGTATCTGCTGAATGTTTGCCACATTTCTGTACGTTTCCCTGACAGCATCCGTTTCCAGTTTATGCCTCCCTAGTTCCTGCCTGATAGCCTCATAGTTCCCCTTACTCCAATTAAACATTTCCCTGACTTGTCTGTTCCTATCCCTCTCCAATGCTATGGTAAAGGAGATAGAATTGTGATCACTATCTCCAAAATGCTCTCCCACTGCGAGATCTGACACCTGACCAGGTTCATTTCCCAATACCAGATCAAGTACAGCCTCCATTCCAGGCAATATACTTACCACCACAGATCAATAGGAGTTTGTCAAAGTTTTAGATGTCTTGCCAAATCTTTGTAAATGTCTAAGGAAGTAGAGATGCTTTCTTCTTTTTCCATCGGATGAGCTGGAACAACTCGATACCATTGTCCTTTCAGGAAATGAAACTTGAGTTGGTTTATTATTGTCACCTGTACTGGTACAGCTTTGCTTGCCAACCGGACCATTCCATAAATAAGTGCAGTAAGTCAATAAAAAGGGAAAACAGAATGTGGGATATAGTGTTACAGTTACAGTGAAAGTGGGAGTGGAGTGCAGGTAGACAAATAAAGTGCAAGGATCATCACGAGGCAGATTTAAAGATCAGAAGTTCTTCTTCTATCATACAAGAGATTTGTTCAAGAGCCTGATAACGGCAGGATAGAAGCTGTTCCTGAGTCTGTTGGAATGTGTTTTCAGGCTTTTGTATTTTCTGCCCATTTGAGAATATCCAGGGCGGGTGAGGGTCTTTGAATATGTTAGCTACTTTACCAAGGCAGCAAGGAGTGTGGACGTGGCCATTGGAGGGCAGGCTGGTTTCCGTAACGTGCTGAGCCGTATCGACGACTCTCTGCAGTTTCTTGTGGTCAGGGACAGAGCAGTTGCCGTACCAAGCTGTGGACCTCCAGGCACCATATTCTCAGGTGTAAAGTCCACAGCCGCGCAGGATTGCCTGGAGCAGACTCTGGGTTACCTGCACTCACATTTCAAGAGCAGGATTTGGGCTCACAATATCATGGTAAGCTGCTACTGATGTGGTCCTTGGCTGTTTGATAGTGGACTGAGTGGGTGCCGTATGTGGAACACCCCACAATCTGCAGTTCTGGATTCCACCTGGGGTTTTCTTTCAAGTACATGAGTCACTGAAAATGTCATGGCATTTTCCAAAGAAATGTCTACTGCCCCAGGAGCTTCCTTGGAACTGTAGAAGCTCAAGTTCAAGCTTATTGTTGTCACAGACGTGCATACACAGAGTAGGAATGGCATGAAAATTAACCATTTGCAGCAGCACTGTATGATTCATGGACTCATTTTCAGGGACTCCGCAATTTATGTTCTCACTGTTATTTACTATTTATTTATCTATTATTATTTTGTTTTTTACTTTTGTATTTGCACAATTTGTTGTCTTTTGTTCATTGCTTGTTTGTCCATCTTTGTGTGTAGTTTTTCATTGATTCTAAATGCCCACAAGAAAATGAATCTCAGGGTGGACTATGGTGACAAATGTGTACTTTGCTAAGACATTTACTTTGAACTCTGAACTTTGAAAATCAAAGTTGAGTTTATTGTCCTGTGCACAAGTCCATATATGTACAGGTGCAATATAAAACTTCCTTACAGCAGCACCACAGGCACAAAGCGTCAGATAAGCAGCAGTCACAAGAAAAGCATAAATTATACACAATTTTTACTAGGAAGAACACAATTAGAATTTTAAAAATATATTTTTGTGCGAAATGATCAAAGTGGTTATACAGCTACCATACTGGAGTAGCGATTAGGATTGTGCTGGCTGGTTCAAGGATCATATGTTTGAAGGGAAGTAGCTGTTCTTAAACCTGGTGGTGTGGGACTTCAGGACTGGAACCTCCGACTGAATGGTAGCTGCAACAAAATGGCATGGTCCAGATGGTTGGGGTCTTTGATGATGGATGCTACCTTCCTGAGACAGCACCGATGGTTGGGAGGGATTTGGAAATTCTCTACCCCAAGATATAGACGAACATAAGTTTACATAAACTTAAATGAACATAACTTACTCGTGCAAAATAAACAACAAAATAAGCATAACGATAGTGCAAGATTGAGAGAGACAAATGTAGTTCAGTGTAGTGAAAACTTGATTTTACAATCCCCAAACCAAATGGCTTGACAGTGACTGTGTCTCTCAAACACTGCCAACACTACTGCTGCTCAAACAAACCACTGCTTGACTTTCAAAATACTTAAGCTGTTCTCCTTTCAGATCCCTATCTGGCCTGAATTTCTAACTCTGTTCCACTTTCCACAGGCGTTGCCTGACCTGCTGAGGTTTCTGTTGTTGATGACAGTTACTGTCTACGAGAGCTCCTGCAATGGTCAGCCTGGGCTGAGCATACTGTCTCGAACTGACTCACTCAGAAGCAGGTTTACTATCACTGACGTATGTCGTGAAACTTGTTGTTTTGGTTGTCAGTAGTACAGTGCAAAGCATAAAAAATTACCATCAGTTACAATAAAAAAAGTGTGAAAGAGGAATAACGAGGTAGTTTATTTTTGTATCTTATTTAGAGATACATGACAGTAACAGGAGCGGGGGCTGTCCAATTACACCTATGTAATTAAAGCCTATCAGTATTGCAAGCAGTTTTGGGCCCCTTATTTGAGAAAGGCTATGCTGACATTGGAGAGGGTTCAAAGAGATTTCTCAAGAATGATTCTGGGAAAGAAAGGATTAGCGTATGAGGAGCGATTGATGGCCCTGGGCCTCTACTTGCTGGAATTTAGAAGATGAGAGGGGATCTCATTGAAACCTATTGAATGTTGAAAGGTAGAGTGGATGTGGAGAGGATGTTTCCCATGGTAGGGAAGTCCAGGACCAGAGGGCACAGCCTCAGAATAGAGGGATGTCCATTTAAAGCAGAGATGAGGAGAAATTGCTTTGTCAGAGGGTGGTGAATCTGTGGAATTTGTTGCCACAGGCGGCTGTGGAAGTCAGGTCATTGGGTGAGTATAAGGCAGAAGTTGATAGGTTCTTGATTAGTCATGGCGTGTAAGTCGGACCGTGAGGCAGCGGGAGTATTTAAAGAGAAGGGATTGGACAGGCTAGATGAAGGAAGATTGTTTCCGATGTTGGGGAAGTCCAGAACGAGGGGTCACAGTTTAAGGATAAAGGGGAAGCTTTTTAGGACCGAGATGAGGAAAAACTTCTTCACACAGAGAGTGGTGAATCTGTGGAATTCTCTGCCACAGGAAACAGTTGAGGCCGGTTCATTGGCTATATTTAAGAGGAAGTTAGATATGCCCCTTGTGGCTAAAGGGATCAGGGGGTATGGAGAGAAGGCAGGTGCAGGGTTCTGAGTTGGATGATCAGCCATCATCATACAGAATGGCGGTGCAGGCTCGAAGGGCCGAATGGCCTACTCCTGCACCTATTTTTGATGCTTCTATGTTACAGGGAGAAGGCAGGAGAACGGAGTTAAGAGGGAAATAGATCAGCCATGATGAAATGGTGGAGTAGACTCGATGGCCTAATTCTGTTCCTATGCTCTACGGTCTAACCTACTTTGGAATGTGCGAGGTCTGGGGAGACCGGAGCACCCAGATGAACTCATGCGGTCACAGGGAAAATGTACAGACTCCTTACAGACAGAGGAGGAAGTATTCACAGACCATTCAGAAGTCTGATAGCGGAGGGGAAGAAGCTGTTCTTAAAGCATTGGATATGGATCTTCAAACTTCTGTACCTTTCACCTCAGATCATGCGCTGTTGTCTGTAGCAGTCTCTATGTCCATGCCTCCTGCTCACTACCTCCATTGTTGCACAACTGTGGGTGCCCAGAGGCCACATGACAGCTCCTGATTGGGTCCCTAGGCCATGCTCTCCTCTTATCACCTGTGCCAGCTGCTCCTTCATTGTTAACTTCATAGAGCTTCTCTGAACCATTCTGAATACCGCAAGAGCCCAACCTTGTAAGCTGACCTTCACGAGATAACACAAAGGGCACAAGAAAACAGGAGTCGGATTAGGCCACTCAGCCCCTCACCCTACCCCACCATTCAATGTCATCGTGGCTGATCTATGCTGCTCTCAGCTCCTCTTCTGTACCAGTTCCACATTCCACGCAATTGCTCAATCTTCTAGTTAGATGTTTATCCATCTCTATCTTAAATACATCCACTCATCTGGCTTCCAGAATCCCAGAGATTCAGCACCTACTATCAATCTTCTTCCATCTATCAGCTCCTGCCTTTTTACATCATTCCCACTCTTCTCCCTCCGACATCTGCTGCCAGCACCCTCTCTCCACTTGGCTTGGATGCACTTATCACCATAAAACCATAAGTCATTGGAGCAGATCAACCATTGAGTCTGTTCCACCATTCGATCATGGCTGATTGATTTATTTATATTCCCTCTCCACACCATTCTCCTACCTTTCCCTCATAACCTTTGATGCCCTTATTAATCGAGAGCCTATCAACCTCCATTTTAAATGTATCCAATGACTTGACCTCCCTAGCCGTCTGTGGCAATATTGCACAGATTCACCACCCTCTGGAGAATTCCTCCTCAATCTTGTTCTAAAGGGAAGTCCTTGTATTCTGAGATGTGTCCCCTGGTCCTAGACTCTTTGAATATTGGAAACATCCTCTCTACGTCCAGTCTATCTAGGCCTTTTGATATTCGGCATGTTTCAATGAGATCCCCCTCATTCTTCTAAACTCCAGCAAATACAGGGTCAGAGCCATCAAACGCTCCTCATATTTTAACACATTCATTCCCGGGATCATTCCTGTGCATCTCCTATGGACCCTCTCCAATGCCAGCACATTCTTTCTTAGATAAGGGGCTCAAAACTGTGTACTATATTCCAAATCATCCACCAGCTCTTGTTCCAACAACCCCCCCCCCCAACCCCTGCGGCTCTCTCACCTCTTTCTCTCCAGTCCTGATGAGTCTTGACCTGAAATGTTACCATCGCAGACGCTGCCTAACTTGCTGAATTTGCTTTTGCTTTTGCTGCTCTTCAACTTGGTTTTAAATGAGTGGCCCTTTATGTTCTATTTATGTTTTTATTAATATATGACTTTGTGAGTCAAAGTTCAAAGTAAATTCATTATCAAAGTGCATGTAACACAATGTAAGGTTTCACCATTAAGGCTAATGTAATGGCTTCTATGTAATTTCCACTACTAAGGAAATGGTTTCTCTGTAGCAGCAATGTTTGGGTTATGGCTAGAGATAATGGGGCTTTGGAATGCAGGGGTTAGCCAATGAGGAAATGTTGTTCTTTCTTGTGTGTTTGGGAGCTGGGTTTTTCATGGTCTTTCATCAGGGAGTGATGGAGAGAGAGGACACGAATGGAAAGAGTTGGAAGACCCCCAGATGGAGTGGACTGAGGAGCGAGGGTCCGAGGGCCGACTACGCTCGGAGGTCGACTGGAACAAATGAACGAACAGTGAGCTCCAACGATGCGTAACAGACTTTTTCCTTAAAATGGGCCCTTTTACTTTTTATTTTCTTTACTAACCTTCTATCCAGATCAAGATTTATAAAGTTCAATCAGTTAATTGCATATGGTGTCCTGTTTGATATTTTGCGGTGCGGATTTGTAACCGGGCAACACATCACGCAGCATCCACACACACAAGGTTTCTCAGTTTGGCGGGGCCAGGAGTTGTTTTCCCCTGGACGAACACGTGCTGGCCGAGCCTGAGGGTTACATACATATGTATGTCACCACACACAACCCTGAAATTCATTTTCTTGTGGGCATACTCAAATCCATAATTGAATAATAACCATACTAAAGTCAATGATTGAGCACGCCAACTTGGGCGTTCAACCAGTGTGCAAAAGACAACAAGCTGTAGAAATACAAATAGAAAACAATAATAATAAATAAATGAGTAATAAATACTGAGAACAGGATGAAGAGTCCTTGAAAGTGAGTCAGTGGGTTTTGGGAACATTTCAATGATGAGGTGAGTGAAGTTATCCCCTTTGGTTCAAGAGCCTGATGGTTGAGGGGTAATAACTGTTCCTGAACCTGTAAAACACCTGCAGTATTTTTGAGCGGCATTTTTCCTACCTCGAAATCCATGACTACCTTTAACCATAGGTAGAGGGAGAGAGGGAGATAACTCCATGGTGTAAAATGGTAGATGGAGCACTTCAAAGGACAGCTCTGCTTTCTCGCCAATTGGTTCACCTCAGCCAGGAATCATTTTGAATTTTTTTACTAGCACTTAGTAACATTGACATGAAGATAAGGCACAGCAAACCGATACAATCACAAAGGAGGCATGCCAGCGGCTCGACTTCATTGGGAGTTTGAAGAGATTTGGTATACAACCTTAAGGGAAAGTTAAAAACACTGCGGATACTGGAAAGATGGAAAATGCAGGAAACATCCAGCAGGTCAAGCAGTATGTGTGGAAGAGAGAATTGTTTCATGGAGTACTCAGCTGACCCTAGTGTGTACCCAGGTGACTCCAGTGTGAACTCAGATGACTGCCTATGCCAGATCAAGTCAAGTCACTTTTTATTGTCATTTCGACCATAACTGCTGGTACAGTACACAGAAAAAACGAGATGTTTTTCAGGACCATGGTGCTACATGAAACAATACAAAAACTACACTGAACTACCTAAAACAACACAAAAAACTACACTAGACTACAGACCTACCCAGGACTGCATAAAATGTACAAAACAGTGCAGGTATTACAATAAATAATAAACAGGATAATAGGCCCAGTAGAGGGCAGTGAGTTGGTGTCAGTCCAGACTCTGGGTATTGAGGAGTCTGATGGCTTGGGGGAAGAAACTGTTACAAAGTCTGGTCGTGAGAGCCCAAATGCTTCAGTACCTTTTCTCAGACGGCAGGAGGGAGAAGAGTTTGTATGAGGGGTGCGTGGGGTCCTTCATAATGCTGTTTGCTTTGCGGATGCGGCGTGTAGTGTAAATGTCTGTGAATGGCAGGAAGAGAGACCCCGATGATCTTCTCAGCTGACCTCACTATCCGCTGCAGGGTCTTGCGATCGGAGATGGTGCAATTTCCGAACCAGGCAGTGATGCAGCTGCTCAGGATGCTCCTCTCAATACAACCCCTGTAGAATGTGATGAGGATGGGGGGTGGGAGATGGACTTTCCTCAGCCTTCGCAGAAAGTAGAGACGCTGCTGGGCTTTGAGATGTTGCCTGACCTGAAGAGAACCTCCAGCATTATCTGCATTTATCATGAACACAAGGCATCTATTCCACATGGCACTTTAACCCAAGCGACCTTTACACTGCGGGTCTCCTTCTGCTAGCTCTGAATGCGGAGTGTGCGCTGCAGCCCGGAGGGTTGTGAGTTTAGCTCAGATGCAGACTCAGGAGGTCAAACGTTCAGATGCTGACTCAAGCTGGATGTCAAAAACAATTACTCAGAGCAGTGCAGCAACTGAGGTCACCTGACTGCCTCCAGGAGTACTCATTGGCTGGCTGGAGATCTCTTGACAAGTGTTGGAGTACCGCTGGGAACTTCATTTGTTTCTCTTCCATGTCTGTGCTAAAGTGTTAGACGGCCACTGAAGCACTTCGAAAGTATAGGGACAGTAGGGGAACGGGGCAATCAATTGGGTCACAGCAAGATCCAAACACTGATATTTCCATTTACAGAGGGGATTTTGTACCTTGCATTGGATATCCCAAACTACATTTCAACTTTTTAAATAGTTTTAAAGAAGGATTGTCTCAGTTTAGTAAGATCCATTAACAGCAAACTGGCACTGCCTCGGTAATCTGTTCCAGTTGTATTAATTGAGGGCTAATTATTGGCCTGGATGCAAAAGATGCCACTGAATATCTAATGTCCACCTGAGAGGGTTAGTAATGGGTGGCATGGTAGCAGAGCAGATAACATAACATTTCATAGCACCAGCATTCAGAAGACTGGGGTTCAGGTCCCACCACAGCCTGTAATGATTACCACTTGTGAGCATTCTTTGACAGACAGACAGACAGACAGACATACTTTATTGTTCCCAAGGGAAATTGGGTTTCGTTACAGCCGCACCAACCAAGAATAGTGAAGAAATATAGCAATATAAAACCATAAATAATTAAATAATAATTTAATCATGCCAATTGGAAATAAGTCCAGGACCAGCCTATTGACTCAGGGTGTCTGACACTCCGAGGGAGGAGTTGTAAAGTTTGATGGCCACAGGTAGGAATGACCTCCTATGACATTCAGTGTTACATCTCGGTGGAATGAGTCTCTGGTTGAATGTACTCCTGTGCCTAACCAGTACATTATGGAGTGGATGGGAGACATTGTCCAAGATGGCATGCAACTTGAACAGCATCCTCTTTTCAGACACCACCGTCAGAGAGTCCAGTTCCACCCCCCACAACATCACTGGCCTCACGAATGAGTTTGTTGATTCTGTTGGTGTCTGCTACCCTCAGCCTGTTGCCCCAGCACACAACAGCAAACATGATAGCACTGGCCACCACAGCCTCGTAGAACATCCTCAGCGTCGTCCAGCAGATGTTAAAGGTCCTCAGTCTCCTCAGGAAACAGAGACGGCTCTGCCCCTTCTTGAGGTGATGGAAGCCTGGTGGCATTTGCGGGCTGCCCACCAGAATCCTCACTGATTTGATTTGGTGTAAAGGGTACATTTCCCTCTATGTTTCAAAGTACATGTGAAAAATAAAACTAATCTTTATTTTTAAATTTTATCCTTTACAAATCACTACCAAAAAGTTTGAGCTAAGGATTTCAAATTTTAATTGAAATGAAATTCACTCTCACAAAATTTATAAAGCATAAAGAAAAAAGAAGTCAAAATGTCTCAGTGCACATACAGATGATGCAGCTGATGTTACGAAAAGTTGTCACAAGCACCCGCACCCCTCCCAATCCCCTCGTCGTACAGGTGTCACCGGTATTTGTGAGGGTTTGTTCAGCTTGCTGTGCTTCCTTGCATTATGTCAGCGACTGGCTGTTACACTCTCTGGGATATGGAAAGGAAGAGAAGATCTTTGAGGAAATGCTGGTTTGTTCCTTTGTCGTCATAACAACAAAAAAACCACTCGTCTGTAAATGATCAGAAATGAATTGAAGCCATCCACATTAGGAGGTTAGGGGTTCAAGTTCCCTGGGAACTCACTACTGCAGCACTGAGTGAAGGTGCTGTCCTTCAGGAGAGATGGTAAAGCCAGCCATTTGTGAAACTTCCCATTGAACCATTTCAGGGAGGATCCTGTTTAGAATCACCCACGTCTTTGATGGGAGCATTCCACTGGGTCTTGGCCGAATTCCTTGTTTAGGGTAAGGTTTTCAGTGCAGGTTTTGTCCCCATTCATCGGCTCGGTAGCAACTGATGGGGAGAGGGAGAGGAACAAGAAAGGCTTTCTTGACTTCTTGAGAAATTCTAGGATGTTTCAGAGGACAGGTGAATGCGGATTGATAATAGTTTAGATCAGTGGTTCCCAACCTTTTCTATGCCCCACACCCCAGGAAATGTTTGATTAATGTTCGCAACCCCTACAAAAGTAACATCACATTTGAAGATGAAGAAGTCTAATTTCTAATTTTTGAACCACAAATTGAACCATGTACAATACTACGGGTGAACAAGTTGAACTTAAAAAAATAAGTTTTTAACTCAGTGCATAAAATGCAAATATAAATTGAGCAATTAGGTTCTAATTTATTCAGAAAAAATTGTGAACTGTAAAATCAATCCCAATTGTGAACATAAAATTCAATGACTTCTTTGCTCCTGCTTCCCATTCATGATTTTGTCAAAATGTGGAACTTTCTTGCTGACTGCGATCCGCAGGTCTGCCTGTGGATTCAGGCGATTCCTAGATTTTGTCTTGATTGACAAAAGAGGACTGAATCCAGATTCACACAAGTATGTTGTTGCAAATGGAATGAGGATACAGAGTGCTTTTCCACTAAGCCTTGGGAACATATCCAGTGCTGCACACCAAAACTCCTCCAAAGTCTTGCTTTCAAATTGCATTTCAAGAACTCAATTTGTCTGCAAATCAATAAGATCTTCCTTCAGCTCTTCATCATATGACATTTTCTCCAAATTGCAGGAATATGGATTCATGATCCATTCTTCTGAAATCTTCAGGTCTCCAGCAGCAAAATATCCATCAAACGATTCTGACAGCATTTCCAAATGAGCCACAATTTCTTCATGCACAGTAGGAGTTACGGATCCAGCATCATCAACCATCTCTTCTAGTGAAGGAAAATTTGAGAGACTGCCTCTTTCTATCCTTCAACACCAAAGACGTAACTTTTCTTTGAAGGCACTCAACTTTTCACAAGCCTTCAATAGGTTTATCCCTTTTCCTTGAAAAGAAACACTCAGGTCATTCATACGAGTGAAAATGACAGCTATGTAAGCCAGCATTTGGGTGAGTTCCTGTGATTCCATTGCCCCAACCAGATCACATTCACGCTCCTCCAGAAAAACTTTGATTTCTTCCCACAGCTGAAAGAAACGGGTTAAAGCTTGTCCTTGTGACAACCAATGGACTTCTGTGTGGAAAAGCAAAACTGAATGCTCACTTCCCAGATCCTCACAAAATGATTTGAAGATGTGATGGTTCAAAGCACGCCCCCTGATCCAGTTGATGATCTTCACACAAGTATCAAGGACTTTCTTCAGATTTGGAGGCAATAGTTTTGATGCCAAAGCATGCCGATGAAGAAGACAATGGGTAACTTGCAAGTCTGGAATTTCCTTTTTCATCAATGCAGAAAAGCCGGATTTATTTCCAAACATAGCAGGTGCCCAGTCAGTGCACACAGAACCAATGACTTTGATATCTAAATCATGTTTGGCAAAGAAGTCTTTCACCAGCTGCATCACATCCTTTGCAGTTGTGTTTGTTTTCAGATCTTTACAAAACAGGAAATCTTCCTTCACAGCACCATCATTGACATACCTCACTAATGTGATGAGTTGACTACAACTGGAGAAATCAGTTGACTCATCCAACTGAATAGAGATTTTAAGAGGACTAGCTCTGACATCTGAGATGACTTGGTCCAAAATATCTTCATTCAAATCACCGATTCAGTTGTGAATGACGTTATTTGATAGGGGCAGCTGTTCAAATTTTCTTCTTGCTTCTTTGCCCAGGATAATTGTTGCCATTTCCAGTGCACATGGCTTGATGAGATCCTCCGCAATTGTATGGGGCTTCTTGGATATGGCCACTTTATATGTCACTTGTTATGAAGTAGTAGTGGTTTTTCAACAGAAACTAAACCTAATTTTGGAAGAGTTCCTTGTGAATCAAAACAAGCTCTTTTGATTTTCACTGACCCAACATCATGTCCTTCAACATCAGCTCCGCCATGCTTGTTCTTGAAGTGCTCTTAGATGGCTTCAGATTTGAGTTGGATAACGCAACGCTACAAAGAATGTACTGGGGTTTTTGCAAGCCATCATTTCCTGTTGTGCAAGTGAAACCAAAGCACACATAGTCATCATTCCATTTCCTTCTTTTTGACATGATGAAGGGTTAAGGGTAAAGAGAAAAATATGAGCTAATATGAGAAAAACTATCTAAGTCAGGGATGACCGCTTTACTCAACCAGACACGCCTATAGCAAAGTATCGCGAGAAATACGCTTTTGAATATTATATTACGGTATTACCTGCGGTTACGCCAAGATAAATCGTCAGGTGGAAATGCTACGGGGACGTGACGCGACTTATTAGGTGACTCTCTACTGAATTTACACACCTATTTCTGATGATTACCAGAGATATGAACTCCCATCACACGATTCAAAGTCCTCGGTGCTAACCATGATACCTCCTCAACTAACACAATTCAAAATTATCAACGATTCAAGAAAAAAACCTTTCAAGAGAAAAAATACCTTTGAAATTCAATAACTTCTTTAATGCATTGAGACAAATATGAATGAATGACTTCAGTTGGTTTTTAAAATTTTATAATTGAATAATTTACTTACTGTCTGCGATTTTGGTTTTAACGTGGTCGTTACTCGATGGTTGATTCGGAATGTATAAAGATTTTGGCATTATGAGATGATTTTTAACTCTGAGATGTAACCTTCTAGCTAACATTGATGAGACTCCTCAACTCTGACTCGGGCAGTGGGAGACTGGAGTGAGATTACGTCTCTCTCGACTCGGGCAGCGGGAGACGAGTGAGTTTATGTCTCTCTCAACTCGGGCAGCGAGAGACTGGAGTGAGATTACATCTCTCTCAACTCGGGCAGCAGGAGACTGGAGTGAGTTTACGTCTCTCTCGACTCGGGCAGCGGGAGACTGGAGTGAGTTTATGTCTCTCTCAGCTCGGGCAGCGGGAGACTGGAGTGAGTTTACGTCTCTCTTGACTCAGGCAGCAGGAGACTGGAGTGAGTTTACGTCTCTCTCGACTCGGGCACCAGGAGACTGGAGTGTGCTTGGAGCAAACGTTACTACCACTTCTCAAGGCACACTGGCAGCTGGCTGAGTGATGACTCGTGACTCGTCACTCAAGGACACAAGTCACTCTTTGTCACACCCCCTGGGGGTGCGGGCACCCCAGGTTGGGAACCCCTGGTTTAGATGTACTTTACCTGGAACAAAGATCAGGAGCAGCACAATATCGTAGCTATACAACCCCCGTGACCCAGGTTCGATCCTGACCTCGGGTGCTGTCTGTGTGGAGTTTCTCTCCGTTACTGTGCCTGTTTCTTCCGGGTGTTTCCAATTTCCTCCCACAAACAGGTTGATAGATTAATTGAAGAATCAGACAGGTTATTAATTAACTTATTTATCTATCTAATGAGATGCAGCACAGAATAGACCCTCCTGGCCCTTTGTGCCCAGCATACTCCAATTATCCCTAGCCTGATTGCAGGAACATTTACAATGACTCATTAACCCACTAACTGTTACATCTTTGGACTGTGGCAGGAAACCAGAGCACCACACATTCCAAGGGGACTCCTTACAGATGATGTCAGAACTGAACTCTGAACTCCGACACCATGCTCAACGCTACGCCACACTGTCCCACTGATCCATGTTGTAAAACCCTTTGTTTTGTGTTCAGATGCCACTCGGTTAGCCACGCCCACATGGGAGGAGTTCACAAACTCTACAAGCCGAGTGATCAGTAGAGTTCATTTGAACATCCTGCAAGGCTGGCATCCAAGATGGCATGAGCAATCGACGATTTCTCAGCTGACAGCTTTTCAATAGTCAATTATTTAACTTTTTCTCCACCTTCTACTTATTCTTTTTATCTTTATTGTGTTTCAGAAACTGTTGGAGCCGGAGGCTTACAGTTTGGGGTTAGATCGAGTAATCTAACGCTCTGCTGTCCCCAAGAAAATTCTAGGAGAGGATCCTGAGTATGAGTTGTCTTGAGCATAAGATCGGAGACAGAGACATGGCCGACTCCACCTCTCACCGATCGACGTGTCGAGGAAGATTGAAACACCCAGGCGAATGCGGAGGAGGCTCTCCACTTAGGCTGCATCGGGCAGGCAGTCAGGAGGCTGGTGGCCAGCAGTCACTCCCCAAGGAAGGACTGAGTTCAAGCTGTCACTCTCCTCGACGCTGAAGGAGGAAGTTTTTGAAATTCCGAGATCTATGTGATTATTTGTGTGGACTGTAGTTTAAATGGTCTTCTTCAGTTATTAGTGTTTTCTTTCTTGTTGCCGTTTTCTGGGTGTGCGAGGGAGGGGTTGGGGATTTGGGGTCTGAATGTCCTTCTTGGTGTTTGTTAGTTTTTTGTGTGTGGGAGAGGGGTTTGATGTTATTGTCACTTTTTTGTGTGGGAGAGGGTTGGGGGTTTGGGGTTTGATGTTCTAGCTGTAGTTTTCCAGGTGGGCAAGCTGTTAGTTTTTGTGCAAAAGAGCGGTTTGTTTCTTTTTCCTTTTCTTATGGGGAGGGTGGGTGTTATTGATGTCCTTTCTTTTGACGACTTTTTGTTTTCTGTATTTCATGACTATCTGGAGAAGATAAATCTCAGAGTTGTATTCTACATACAAGCTTAGGTTATAAAATGGACCTTTGAACTTTAAACCTTTGCTCTATCCCTCAATAACAAACACAATATGTTGTCAGAAGTGGTTGGTCGTCAATGAATTGGTGCTACAGACCAAGTAAGATCCCCAAGTAAGAAAGAATTTGCAATAAGACTTCTTGATCACATATACAATATCTCTGAAAAATATCCAGAGACTTATCAACTTAAACTGCCTGTGCTAGTTTGTTAGCTGAGCGGAGAACAGGGTTGCTAGACAACACCTTCAAGCTGCACCCAAAAGTGGATACATAGTAATAATCTATGGGGCCACTAGCCTGGGGAAGTGCACAGAGACACTGACACATCAGAGAAGTCAGTCAAACTCCCGGGGAGAGAAAAGAAGACTTTTGTGGTTCAAATAAGTACAATAATAAACAAACAAACAAACAAACAGGAAATTGGTGCAGAAAGCTGCAGTACCTATGTCTACTTACCTAATAAAGCCCTCCAAGACATTTGATTTCTCTAAACCAGGAGACTTTGAGAGATGGATCAGACACTTTGAGAGATTTAGGGTTGCAAGCAATCTCACTCAAACTTCAGAAGAGCATCAAGTAAGCACACTGATATACTGCATAGGGGACAAAGCAGATGACATCATGGGGGAATTAGGACTGACAGATGTTCATGAAAAGGAGTACAAAACAGTGCAGGGCAAATTCAAAGACCATTTCACAGGAAAGCACAATGTGATATGTGAGAGGAAACAAGGTGCAGTCAGAAAGACTATAGAAAGAGGAGACAGTAGAGCTTAGCTCAAACAAAACAGACAAATGAAACAAAAAGCAGGTAAAATGTCCAACGCAGTAAGTCTCCATTGCACGTCAAAGAGCTCTGTCCAGCAAAAGAAGTGAATTGCCACCAGTGCAATAGAGCTGGCCACTATAAAAGCCAGCGTCACTCAAAAACAGTTCTTCAGGAGTTCAAAGAAGACCATGTTTTAGATGAAGTGAGAGCTTTCCCTGGGGCCCTAAGTTCAAATAGACAAGGCTGGTGTACTACAGTTCAGTTGCAAAATGAGGCAATGCGGAAGAAAATTAAATTTTGTTCCCAAGCTTTGCCCAGGATTTGGGTCTTAAGGGTGACAGGATAGGACGCAGACTCTCTCTTGCTTGTGTGAGCTAACAATAGGTCATGTCAATAATGAGATATTGCTGACCTTTGTCCGCGTCTGTCTGGCTAACAGGGGAAGTGAATGTGCACATGCAGTCCTAATTTTGTGCATTGTGCAGAAACTTTTGTAGACTAGTTGATACCTAACAAGTGCTTCTTGACAAAGCATGTTTAGCTGTTGGCCATTACCCAAAGTTTACTGTATAAATTTAAGATGCAACCTGACATCGCTAGAGCCTTGGAACAGCTTTCCGTGATCTTGTATTAAAGGGTTAACCGTACACCAAGGTCCATGTCTTTATTTCTGCTTGATAATGGGGTAAAGTCTCTTACAGTAAATTGGTGATGAAATTCTTCGACAGGCAGTGACAATCAAAATGGACACAGAGGCAGATGTCACAGCCATCCCCGAACATCTGTTCACAAAACTAGCAAAGTAAACGAGCATTACACCAAACACAACAAAGAAAGTGCTCGTGGGGCCAGGGAAACAAACTCAGTGTGAAAGTAATGTTTATTACTTCCGTCTGTAAAAATGAGGAATCGTTAAAAGAAGATGTCTACGTTGTTCAGAATCTCTTCTCACCAGTACTGGGAAGGCATGTTATTGAGATGCTGAACTTCATGCAGGGTTGGATTCGCTGAAGGACGTTCAGCGGCAGGAGAAGTACCCAGAGCTGTTCACAAGCCTGGGGATTCTGAAAGAAGAGTACCTTATCCAAACGTGGACGGGAGTAAAGTCATTTTGTCTGACCACATTGAGACATATACCAGTCCCATTGCAGAACAAAGTCAAAGCTGGAATTGAGAGAATGGAGGTGCTTGACGTCATAACTAGAGTGAAAGGACCTACTGACTGGCGTGCGGGCGTTGTTCCTGTTCCCAAGCCAGATGGCACACTGAGGATCTGACAAAACTGAATAATGCAGTGAGGTGGGAGAAGTTTATTCTGCCCTTTGTTGAGCACACATTGGGTTTGCTGGGTGGAGTAAAGTTCTTCACCAAACTAGATGCAAACTCAGGGTTCTGGTAGATCCATTTAGCTCCAGAGTCACAGAAGCTCACAATCTTTATCACACCATATGGACACTGTGCCTTCAAGAGACTCCCTTTTGGCATCTCGTCAGACACTGAACTCTTTCAGATGAGGATGAAACAAATTTTGAAGGAGTAGTCTGCCACATGGATGATATACTCACCTTCAGAGACTCAAGTGAGGAACATGACGAAAGAGCGGAAGCTGCCTTGGAGAAACTGAAACAGGCTGGAATCTCCCTAAACAAAAAGAAATGCGAATTTGGAAAGTTGGAAGTGAAGTTCTTATGCCACAAACTGTCCTCAGAGAGAGTGCAACCAAATTTAGACGAACTGGCAGGAGTTCAGAACATGGAAAAACCATGAATGTATCAGAGACCTGCCATTTCCTTGGAATGGTAAACCACTGGGAAAGTTCATTCCGGATTTGACAGATAAAACAAAACCATTATGTCACCTCCTCTTTCAGAGAGATGTTTGGACCTGGGCCACACCACAGGAGAAGTAATTCTCACCACTTAAGGCCGAGCTTATTGCTCTGCAGGTCGGAACAGTGGATGGCTTACTTACGTGTCTGCAAAAATTCAGAACGAGGCTTATGCAACACTGTGTTGACATTGAACTTGTCCTTGGGAAATCTTTCACAACACCAGACTCTCAGTCGAGGACGCCATGCAAAAGTGAGTGGACGGAAGCTGACTCCACCCTCGTGGAAGATACTAACATCTACTTAGCTCATACGTGAAAGCTTTCCTGCACCACAGAGTAAACGGAATGAAATTCACACTGAGTTGAAAAAGGACCAAATCTGCAGTAAAGTCTATGAACATGGACAGCCAGCTAATCCAAAAGGAGCTCACAAACTCAGACTTCACTGGCTTGAGAGAGACACACTCACTATTCTTGATGGTTTGCTGCTAAAGGGCTCCAGACTCATCATTCTTGCTTCTATGCACACCAAAATCATCAGTCAAATCCACTAAGAACATCAAGGCATTGAAAAATGTCACCTAATAACAAGGTAATCTGTGTGGTAGCCTGGTCTGAGCACACAGCTGTGAGATTATGTAAAGCAATGTGAAACATGCAGAAAACTGCACAGAAATCATGCTGAACTTCTCTGTCCCCCAGAATTCCATGGAGAATTCCAGACATTTTTGATCTGAAAAGGGGCAAATATCTTTTCGCTGTGGTTACTACTCAAAGAATGGTTCTAGCTGTCTTCTACATCCTCAGCAGCAGTGATTCAGCACCTGAAAGCTGTATTCACTCACCATGGAATACCAGAGACACTTGTGCCAGACAACTGCCTGCAATTTAGCTGCTCAGAAGTCAAAGCCTTTGCTCAGGACTGTGAGTTCAAACACCAGACAAGCAGTCCAGTGTACCCTCAGGTAAATGGAGAAGTGGAAAGAGCAGTGCAAACTGTTAAAAGTCTCCCGCTGAAGGCAGAAGTCCCCTACAAAGCACTGCTTGCTTATCGGTCCACACCTCTTGCAAATGGCTACAGTCCATCAGAGCTGTCAGTGGGCTGGAGACTGAGAATAAGCCTGCCTGTTCTTCCTTTCCTTCTCCAACCTCACTTACTGAACTTAGACAAAGTGAGAAGTTTTGAGACAACACAGCATGAGAAAACGAAGAGCATGCATGATCTCAGGCACAGAGCAAAGTATTAGTTGCCGCTCAGGAGTGATGAAGCTGTTTGAGTTTCAGACTAATTCACCAGAGGAACAATAGTCTGGCAGTATGTACCATGATCATTTGTGATCAGAACATCACCAGGTGAAATCAGACGATAGAGGCATGTCTCGTGCACCTTCAAAGTCCACATAAGGTAGAGAAAGAAATAGAATGGGCTGATCTTTATGACGAGGACCACTTGCCTGAGGTGGATGCACTTGTTCAAGAATCTCCATCTGCTCCAACACTTCCAGGAACCTACACCGGATTGGGTCGTCTATCTGTCCCACCACAGAGATATATTCCATAGCCATGGCATATACTTATGGCTGAAAAAAGGCCGTAGTTGGGAGCTTAGCATCAAAGGATATACTTTGTATCAAAAGGACAAGCAGGAAGGCATAGGCGGTGGTGAGGCTCTGTTGGTAAGAGTTGGAATTACATCCTTAGAAAGAGGTGACATAGGTTCAGAGAATGTTGAATCTTTGTGGGTGGAGTTAAGAAACTGCAAGGGTAAAAAAAAACATTATGGGAGTCATATATAGGCCTCCAAATAGCAGCCAAGATGTGGGGTTGAGATTGCAAAGGGAGCTGGAAAGAGCATGTAATAAGGGCAAAGTCACAATTGTAATGGGGGTCTTCAATATCCAAGGCGATAGGGAAAACTAGGTTGGTGTTGGATCACAAGAGAGGGCATTTGTTGAATGCCTACGAGATGGCTTTTTAGAGCAGCTTGCGCTCAAGCCTACTAGGGGAAAGGATATTTTAGATTGGGTGTTGTGTAATAACCTAGATTTTATTAGTCAGCTTAACATAAAGGAACCCTTAGGAGGCAGTGATCGTAATATGATTGAATTCATACTGCAATTTGAGCACATATCAGTATTGCAATGGAATAAAGGGAATTACAGAGGCATGAGAGAGGAACTTACACAGGTGGATTGGAGGAGGATGCTGGCAGGGAAGATAGCAGCACAGAGGTGGCTGAAGTTTCTGGGAATAGTTCACAAGGCACAAGATAGATATGTCCCACAGAAGAAATTGTTCTCAAATGACAGGGATAGGCAACTGTGGCTGACAAAAGAAATTAAGGACGGCATAAAAACCAAGGAAAGGGCATGTAAGGTAGCGAAAGTGACTGGGATGCTTTTAAAATCCAACAAAAGCAACTAAAAAGCTGTAAGAAGGGAAAAGATGAAATATGAGGGCAGACCAGCTGATAATATAAAGCAGGATAGTAAAAGCTTGTTCCAGTTATATAAGGAATAAAAGGGAGGTGAGAGTTGATATTGGACCACTGAAAAATGATCCTGGTGAGGTAGTAATGGGGGACAAAGAAATGGTAGATGAACTTAAGTACTGCTTTTAGTCTTCACTGTGGAAGACACGAGCAGTGTGCCAGAGGTTTGTGAGTGTTGGGGAGCAGAAGTGAGTACCATTGCGATTATAAAGGAAAAAATGTTTGGCAAACTGAAAGGTCTTAAGGTGGATAAGTCACCTGGACCAGATGGACTACATCCCAGAGTCCTGAGAGAATTGCTGAAGAGATAACGGATGCATTGATCATGATCTTTCAAGAATCAATTGATTCTGGCATGATCCCGGAGGACTGGAAAATTACAAATGTCACTCCACTCTTTAAGAAGGGAGGAAGTCAAAAGAAAGGAAATTATAGGCCAGTTAGCCTAAACTCAGTGGTTGGGGTCTATTATTAAGGATGAGGTTTCAGGGTACTTGGAGACTAATGATAAAATAAGTCAAAGTAGCATGGTTTATGTAAAGGGAAAACTTCCCTGACAAATCTGTTATACAGTAATTCTTTGAGGAAGTAACAAGTTGGGTGGATAAACGTGAGGCAGTGGATGTTACTTACTTAGATTTTCAGAAGGCATTTGATATGGTGCCACACATGAGGCTTCTTAAGAAGATAAAATCCTATGGTGTTACAGGAAAGATACTGGCATGGATAGCAGAATGGCTGACAGGCAGGAAACAGCAAGTGGGAATAAAGGAGGCCTTTTCCAGTTGGCTGCTGGTGACTAGTGGTGCTCCTCAGAAGTCAGTATTGGGACCGCTGCTTTACACATGGAATTTAGGTAATGGAATTGATGGCTGTGTGGCAAAGTTTGCGGATGATATGAAGATAGTGGGAGGGGTAGGTAGTGCTGAGGAAGCAATGCGATTGCAGCAGGGCTTAGACAAGTTGAAAGAATGGGCAAAGAAGTGGCAGATGGAATACAGTGTTGGGAATTAAACAATGATGCAATTTGGTAAAAGGAACTATAGTTCAGACTATTATCTAACTTGGGAGAAAATTCAAACATTAGAAGTGCGAGGGGACTTGGGAGTCCTCATGTAAGACTCCCTGAAGGCTAATTCACAGGTAGAGTCTGTGGTAAAGAAGGCAAATGCAATGTTGGCATTTATTTCAAGGGGAATGGAATATAAAACAAGAAGATAATGTTGAAGCTTTATAAGACACTAGTCAGGCTGCACCTGGAGTAGTGTTGACAGTTTTGGGCCACATATCTCAGAAAGGATGTGTTGTCATTGGAGAGAGTCCAGAGGAGGTTCATGAGGATGACTCTGAGAGTGAAGGGGTTAAGATATGAGGACTGTTTGGCAGCTTTGGGCATATATTCACTGGAATTTAGAAGAATGCATGGGGATCTCACTGAAACCTACCGAATGTTGAAAGGACAAGATAAGGTGGATGTGGAGAGGATGTTTCCTCTGGTGGGGATATTCAGAACTAGAGGGCACAGACTCAAAATTGAGGGGTGACCTTTCAGAACAGGAGTAAGGAGGAATTTTTTTGTTAAAGAGCGGTGAATCTGTGGAATGCTCTGCCACAGACTGCTGCTAGAAGTTGATAGTTTCCTGATTAGTCACGGCACCAAAGGATATGGTGAGAAGGCAGGTGTATGGAGTTAAATGGATCTGGGATCAGCCATAATGAAGTGGTGCAGTAGACTCGATGGGCTGAATGACCTAGATCTACTCCTATGTCTTATGGTTTTATGTTCTTATGATCCAGCCGCTTAGGGCAAGTGACTAAAGAGGAAGAATAATCCT
This sequence comes from Hemitrygon akajei, assembly GCF_048418815.1. Classification (NCBI taxonomy): domain Eukaryota; kingdom Metazoa; phylum Chordata; class Chondrichthyes; order Myliobatiformes; family Dasyatidae; genus Hemitrygon; species Hemitrygon akajei. The sequence goes on from NC_133144.1 coordinate 20,031,852, forward strand.
CTCACTTCGCTGACCTTTCAGGTAGTCTGCCCTGACCTCCATTAGATTTAGTGTTTTTTTAAAAAAGAGTTGTAGTGTTGAAAACTTTTCAAAATGAGATTGTTCTTTAAAAAAAGGGAACTGGTGAAAAAAAAGAGGAAAACAAAGAGAGAGAGAGACTGTTAAAACAAAGAGAAAGTTACAACATTGACAATTCTTTTTCATGTTGATGCAAGGAGCAAAAGTTATGTGCGACATGTAAAGTGAACTGAATTGCTCAATTCCAGTGATTATAATTTCAGTGCATTTCTATGGACAAGAAGTACATACCTAGCTTTTCTTTTTTGTGGTGGTGGTTAACAGTGTTATTCCTCTGCTACACAGTCAGCCATTCCCACATGGTTCATATACTTCTCGAGCAGAGTGAACAATAAAGTTTGTTGAATATCCTGCATATCGTCTTCTCGTTGCTTCCAGGGAAGTGTTCACGGACCCTTCATTAATCTGATAGCAGAGGGGAAGAATTTGTGCCCGAAATGTTAAGTGTGTGTCTTTAGGCTCCTGTACTTCCTCTTCAATGAGAAGAGGACACGTCCTGGGTGGTGAGAGTCTTTAATGATGGATGCCCCGTTTTTGTGGCATCGCCTTTTGAAGATGTCCTGGATGCTTGGAGGTGTGGTGGTTGTTATGGGACCGGCTGAGTCTTCAGTTTTCTGTAGTGCCTCTTGATTCTGTGCAATGGCTCTAGTTTTGGTGATGCAGCCAGACAGCAAGCTGTCCCCAAACTCCTAATGAACTGGCATGCCTTCTTTGTGGTTCCATCAATACTGTTGTGCCCAGGAATCATCCTCTGAGATGTTGATGCAGCTCAATTTAGTCTGATAGTAAATTGCCCCTGGTGTTAGCTGAGGGGTAAAATCTGAGGGGGAAACTGAGGAAATATGGGTTAGGGTGGGAATGAAGTAAAAAATGTGTGCCTGACTTGGCAGGCTGAAAGGCCTGTTTCGGTGCTGCGTGAAACTCAGACAATTCACAGAGCTCTTGTACAATAGACCACTGTCAAAACCATTGTGAACTCGGACGAAGTGATGCACAAAAATACGAAGCCCGTTATGTTATTGCCACGGCTTAAAAATAGACCCCAAATGTCATTGGCCCCGATGGAGAAACTGAGAGGCTGCCTTTGATTCTGATTGGTGAAAGGCTCGGAGCCCGCCCCACGTGACCGGTGATCTCACCGTCTCGCTGACGTCGGGGGCGAGCCGGCCCCGCCCCTGCCCCTGCCCCTGCCCCTGATCAGGCTGACGCCGCGCGGAGCCGCGGACCGCTGTCTCTTCAGCACCATGTCTTCCGGGCCGGCGTACAACGACGAGAAGGGCTCGTCTCTGGGGGAGCCCGAGTACGGACACGACCCGGCCAGCGGCGGCATCTTCTCCAGCGACTACAAACGGTAACGGACGGCGAAACGTAACAAAAGCAGCTCGGGGGAAAGCGGCGGCGGTTGGCGCCTTTAAGAAGGGGAAAGGCGGGCGTGTGTACAGTCGGGCTGTTCCGGTGCACGGTTGAGCTTTGCACCTTTTTCCATTTGGCCGAATGCAGATTTTAAACGGAGATGCAAAGATGATGATTGATGGTGTGGGTCGCGGGGTTGCAAAACAAATCCCTTTCGGAGACTGCGGGAGATTGCAGCAAAGGTGGAGCGAGTTCGCGGGGAGGTGGGTAGGTTTGCACAGCCCATACGCCCTCTGAAGCATCCCCCCCCCCCCCCGCCCGCCTTACCACCCGGGCCAGTCTGGGATCCAAAGCCCCACCGGGCGGGACTGGCCGGGGAGGGCGAGCGCAGAACGGCACCGATTGCCTGTCCAAGCCCGGACTGAACTGGTGGGGCAGAAGTCGGCGGCATCACCTCCACCCTGTGCGGGGCTTTGTGGCGCTGACAGCGCCCTCGCAGCCCCTAGGATCTTGGCAACCACCTCCCTGAAAAAGCTGCCTTGCAGTCTCACACCGCAGTCAGTTCCTGTTGCATGACATTTCCTGTGAATGTCTCACTTTGCATCTGCTCTCCGCGCCGAACCGCTGCCATTGCCCGTGAAGGAGTTCCAGTCGCCGAGCCACATTTACATTTTAATAGCGCCTATCCAAATCTGAGCGGCCCAAACTGCCGCTGGAATACTAATGAAGCGCACTTGTGCTGATGCGGACATTTTATACAGAGCAAACTCCCAGAAATATTGATTCACAAAGGCATGGAGTCCAGAAACTGCCTTTCGGCCTAAATTGTCCCTACCGACCATCTAAGCTAGTCAGTCCCATTCTGCCTGCATTTGGGCCGTATCCTTCGAATTCATTTTTTTTTTAAATCCACGTACCTTTCTAAATACTGTGCATTTCAAATGTGCCAACCTGTGCTGCCTCCTCTGGTCGCTCATTCTATATAACTGCCCCTCAAATCCCTTTGGATTTTGGAGACACAAGAGACTGCAGCTGCTGGAATTCGGAGTAACAAACAATGTAGAGGAGGAACTCAGTGGATTGAGCAGCATTTGTGGCGAGGAATAGTTGATGCCTTGGGTCAAAACCGTGATGTAGACCTTTGATCTGAAACGCTTACAGTTCTGACCTCACAGGGATACTGCTTCACCTGATGGGCACCTCCAGCAGATTGTTTGCTGCCCTTCAGAATTTGCCCCTCTCACCTTAATGCTGTGCCTCTAGTTTTAGACTCCCTTATCCTGGGGAAAAAGGCTGGAACTATCCACCCTACCTACACCCCTCACAGTTGTATGCACCCCTGTGCCTTCTTTGCTCTAGGGAAAACAATCCCAGTTTATTCAATCTATCAAGAAGGCAAATCGACTGTTGGCCTTAATTGGCAGAGGGATTGAATTTAAGAGCAAGGGGGGAGGGGGTTATACTGTAACCAAATGTACAGGGTACTGGTGCGGATGCCTCTGGAGTACAGTGCAGTTCTGGTCTCCTCACTCGAGGAAAGTTGTACTGGGTTTGGAGGAGGTACACCAGCTTGATTCCGGAGAGATTCAGTCACTCGGACTAAACTCACTGGAATTTACTGGGATCTTAAAGAAACATAAAACTATGAAAGGGGGTAAATAAGAAAAAGGCAGGAAAGTTGTTTCCACTGGTAAGTGAGATTGAAACTCGGGGCTATCACCTCAAAATTATAGGGAATAGATTTAGGATGGAGATAAAGAAGAGCTGCTTTTCCCAGAGATGAATGAATCTGTGGAATTCTCTGCCCAGGGAATTATTAAGTTATTAAGTACATTTAAGACTCAGATTTTTGCAGAGCAGGGGAATCAGGGGTTATGGGGAAAGTCGGATAGGTGGAGCTGAGACCACAGACAGATCAACAATGATCTTATTGAATGGTGGAGCAGGCTCGGTGGGCCAGATGGCCAACTTCCTGCTCCTAGTTCTTATTGCTCCTTAATGTGGTGATGACTTTGCTTCAGGGATGCTAACTGAGGGAGAAGTGGGGAATCTCTGCAATGGTTTGATTCGATCTTGTGCCTGCTGTCTCTGGAGCAAGGCTTCATTTGATAGGGTTGTACTCTCACAGTGTGAGCCAGGACATTGGCGACCAATTTTGTGGATGGTCTTGGACCGCACCGTGTGGTAAGCATAGTAACCCACACAAGATGCTGGAGGAACTCAGCAGGTCAGGCAGCATCTACAGAAAGTGTACCTCTATGGAATAAATAGTCAACGTTTTAGGCGAGGAATGTTCATCAGGACTGGAGCAGGAGGGGGAAGAAGCCGGAATGAGAAGGTGGGGGAAGGGGTAGAAGCTGGAAGGTGATAGGTGAAACCAGGTAGGTGGGTGAGGGGCAATGAAGTAAGAAGTTGGAAAGTGATAGGTGGAAAAGGTAAAGGGCTGAAGAAGGAATAGATATGCAATGGCAAGCATTTAAAGATCGCATGGATGAACTATAACAATTGTTCATCCCAGTTTGGCAAAAGAATAGACCAGGGAAGGTAGTGCACCCGTGGCTGACAAGGGAAATTGGGGATAGTATCAAGTCCAAAGAAGAAACATACAAATTAGCCAGAAAAAGCGGCACACCTGAGGACTGGGAGACATTCAGAGTCTGGCAGAGGAGGACAAAGGGCTTAATTAGGAAAGGGAAAAAAGATTGAGAGAAAGCTGGCAGGGAACATAAAAACTGACTGTAAAAGCTTTTATAGATATGTGAAAAGAAAAAGATTGGTTAAGAAAAATGTAAGTCCTTAACAGTCGGAAACAGGTGAATTGATCATGGGGAACAAGGACATGGCAGACCAATTGAATAACTACTTTGGTTCTGTCTTCACTAAAAAGGACATAAATAATCTTCCGGAAATAGTAGGGGACCGAAGGTCTAGTGAGATGGAGGAACTGAGGGAAATACATGTTAGTAGGGAAGTGGTGTTAGGTAAATTGAAGGGATTAAAAGCAGATAAATCCCCAGGGCCAGATGGTCTGCATCCCAGAGTGCTTAAGGAAATAGCCCAAGAAATAGTGGATCCATTAGCGATAATTTTTCAAAACTCTTTAGATTCTGGATTAGTTCCTGAGGATTGGAGGGTGGCTAATATAACCCCACTTTTTAAAAAAGGAGGGAGCAAGAAACCGGGGAATTATAGACTGGTTAGCCTGACATCGGTGGTGGGGAAAATGCTAGAGTTAGTTATCAAAGATGTGATAACAGCACATTTGGAAAGAGGTGAAATCATCGGACAAAGTCAGCATGGATTTGTGAAAGGAAAATCATGTCTGACGAACCTTATAGAATTTTTTGAGGATGTAACTAGTAGAGTGGATAGGGGAGAACCAGTGGCCACAAACCAGGCACGCCCGGGATCCGCTTCAGTTTGCGTATAAGGAGAAGGTGGGAGTGGAGGATGCTATCACGTATTTGCTGCACAAATCACTCTCTCACCTAGATGGGGTCAGTTGTGCTGTGAGGATTACATTCCTTGACTTCTCTAGTGCCTTTAACACCATCCAGCCCAAGATCTTAAAGCACAAACTAACGGAGATGGGAGTAGACTCTCACATGGTGGATTGGATAGTGGACTACTTGACAGATAGACCTCAGTATGTGCGGTTGGGAGACTGTAGGTCTGACACAGTGGTCAGCAGCACAGGAGCGCCACAGGGAACCGTACTCTCTCCGGTCCTGTTCACCCTGTACACATCTGACTTCCAATATAACTCGGAGTCCTGCCATGTGCAGAAGTTCGCTGATGACACGGCCATAGTGGGGTGTGTCAGGAATGGACAGGAGGAGGAGTATAGGAAACTGATACAGGACTTTGTGATATGGTGCAACTCAAACTACCTGCGTCTCAATGTCACCAAGACCAAGGAGATGGTGGTGGACTTTAGGAGATCTAGGCCTCATATGGAGCCAGTGATCATTAATGGAGAATGTGTGGAGCAGGTTAAGACCTACAAGTATCTGGGAGTACAGTTGGACGAGAAGCTAGACTGGACTGCCAACACAGATGCCTTGTGCAGGAAGGCACAGAGTCGACTGTACTTCCTTAGAAGGTTGGCGTCATTCAATGTCTGCAGTGAGATGCTGAAGATGTTCTATAGGTCAGTTGTTGAGAGCGCCCTCTTCTGCGTGTTGGGGAGGAAGCATTAAGAAGAAGGACGCCTAAGCTGATAAGGAAGGCGGGCTCTGTCGTGGGCAAAGTACTGGAGAGTTTAACATCGGTAGCTGAGCGAAGGGCACTGAGTAGGCTACGGTCAATTATGGAAAACCCTGAACATCCTCTACATAGCACCATCCAGAGACAGAGAAGCAGTTTCAGCGACAGGTTACTGTCGATGCAATGCTCCTCAGACAGGATGAAGAGGTCAATACTCCCCAATGCCATTAGGCTTTACAATTCAACTGCCAGGACTTAAGAACTTTTTTTTAAAGCTATTATTAATGCTTTTTGAGTTAGTGATTTAGATGCATATCATATTATTACTGAGTTAAGTATTGTATGTAATGAGTTTTTGCTATAACAAGTGTATGGGACACTGGAAAAAATGTTGAATTTCCCCATGGGGATGAATAAAGTATCTATCTATCTATCTATGTGGTATATTTGGATTTTCAAAAGGCTTTTGACAAGGTCCCACACAGGAGATTAGTGTGCAAACTTAAAGCACGTGGTATTGGGGGTATGGTATTGATGTGGATAGAGAATTGGTTGGCAGACAGGAAGCAAAGAGTGGGAATAAACGGGACCTTTTCAGACCCCAACTGGGGTCCCAGCACTGAGCCTTGCAGTACCCCACTAGTCACTACCTGCCATTCTGAAAAGGTCCCGTTTATTCCCACTCTTTGCTTCCTGTCTGCCAACCAATTCTCTAACCACATCAATACCATAAAATGGGCAAATTCATGGCAAATGCAATTTAATGTGGATAAATGTGAGGTTATCCACTTTGGTTGCAAGAACAGGTAAGCAGATTATTATCTGAATGGTGGCCGATTAGGAAAAGGGGAGGTGCAACCAGACCTGGGTGTCATTGTACACCAGTCATTGAAAGTGGGCATGCAGGTACAGCAGGCGGTGAAAAAGGTGAATGGTATGTTAGCATTCATAGCAAGAGGATTCAAGTACAGGAGCAGGGAGGTTCTACTGCAGTTGTACAAGGCCTTGGTGAGACCACACCTGGAGTATTGTGTGCAGTTTTGGTCCCCTAATCTGAGGAAAGACATTCTTGCCATAGAGGGAGTACAAAGAAGGTTCACCAGATTGATTCCTGGGATGGCAGGACTTTCATATGAAGAAAGACTGGATCGACTGGGCTTATACTCGCTGGAATTTAGAAGATTGAGGGGGGATCTTATTGAAACATATAAAATTCTAAAGGGATTAGACAGGCTAGATGCAGGAAGATTGTTCCCAATGTTGGGGCAGTCCAGAACGAGGGGTCACAGTTTAAGGATAAAGGGGAAGCCTTTTAGGACCGAGATGAGGAGAAACTTCTTCACACAGAGAGTGGTGAATCTGTGGAATTCTCTGCCACAGGAAACAGTTGAGGCCAGTTCTTTGGCTATATTTAAAAGGCAGTTAGATATGGCCCTTGTGGCTAAAGGGATCAGGGGGTATGGAGAGAAGGCAGGTACAGGGTTCTGAGTTGGATGATCAGCCATGATCATACTGAATGGCGGTGCAGGCTCGAAGGGTCGAATGGCCTACTCCTGCACCTATTTTCTATGTTTCTATGAATCTGATAGGAGAGGTGATTGGACCATGGGAGAGAGGGAAGGAGGAGAGGTAACAGAGGCAGGAGATAGGTGAGGAAAAGAAGTAAGAGGGGAGCCAGATGGGGAATGGAAGAAGAAGGAAGGGAGAGGGGGAAATTACTGTAAGTTAGAGAAGTCAATGTTTGTGCCATCAGGTTTGAGACTATCCAGATGGAATATGAGGTGTTGCTCCTCCAGCCTGAGATTGGCCTCACTATAGCGGGAGTGGAGGCCATGGACCAACATGTTGGAATGGGAATGGGGATTGGAATTAAAATGGTTGGCCGCTGGGAACTCCTGCTTGTTGTGGATGGGCCAAAGGTGCTTGGTAAAGCGGTTCCCCAGTCTATGTCAGGTCTCACCGGTGTAGAGGAGCTGCATCGGGAGCACCAGGTACAGTAAATGACTTGCCTATATCTTTTATAAACCTACTGACCCTCACAGCTATCTTGACCATACCTCCCATTCCTATAAAAATGCCATCCCCTTTTCTCAGTTCCTTCGTCTCTACCACACCTGTTCCCAGGATTGGGCTTTTCATTCCAGAATGAGGTTTTCCTCCTTCCACCATTGACGCTGTCCTCACCGGCGTCTCCTCCATATCCCGGACATCCGCGCTCACCTCATCTTCCTGCTGCCTTAACAGGGATAGAGTTCCTCTTGTCCTCACCTACCACCCTATGAGCCTCCGCATCCAGCTCATCATTCTCTGCAACCATCTTCAACAGCATCCCACCACCAAACTTATCTTTATCTCCCTCCTTCTTCAGCCCTTTGCCTTTTCCACCTATCACCTCCGAGCATCTCATTTCATCCCCTACACCATCCGCCTTGCACTCTCGACCCCCTCCCACCTTCTAATTCTGCTTCTTCCCCCTTTCCAGTCCTGAAGAAGGGTCTCACCCCCAAACATCAACTGTTTGTTCATTTCCATGGATGCTGCCTGGCCTGCTGAGCTCCTCCAGCATTTTGTGTGTGTGTGTGTGTATTACTCTGGATTTCCCGCATCTGCAGAATCTCTCGTTTTTACAGTGTGGCGAGTAGGGCTACTGCTTCCCTAATTCAGTGACCCGATTTTGAATCCAGACCTCAAGTTCTGACTGTGTGGAGTTTGCACGTTCTGTGATTATGTGGGTTTCTTCTAGGTGCTCCTAGAAATAAAGACGTGCATGACTGTGGGTTAATTTGCCTCTGTAAATTGCCCCTAGTGTGTAGGTGAGGGGTGGGATCTGGAGAGTGTTGATGAGGGTGAGGGGAGAATAGTGTAAATGGTTAACAGACTCAGTGGGCCAAAGGACCTGTTTGATTGTCTATTCTATTTCGTTTAGAAATACACTGCATAATAGCCTTTTCTGGCCCAATCAGCCACACCGCTCAGCAACCCACTTACCTCACCCTCGCCTAATCACAGGACAATTTACAATGACCAATTAATCTATAACTGGTAGGTCTTTGGTATGTGGGAGGAAGCTGGAGCACCTGGAGGTAACCCACATGATCAAGGAGAGGATGTGCAAAGGCCTTATAGACGGAGCTGGGATTGAATTCCCGACTCTGCACCCTGAGCTGTAATAGCGTCCCACTTTGCCGCCATGCTGCCGCGTTCTTGTATTGTGTGACTATAATACTTATGAAGTGTAACCGCTGATATGACGAAGGCATGCAGAAGCCAACTTGTGCAAGGAATATCCCGTAAACAGCAGCGTGACCTGGCCCAGGTAATCTGGTAATAGTTGACAGAATTCCACTGCCCCTCTGAAATGGTGCCGTGGGATCTTTTAGAAGGGTGGTCATCTCTCCCATCGTGCTCAGGTTGATGGGAGAGTGGGGAGAATATTTGACACTGAACGTTAGTGGGCAATTGGATGGCTTCATGGTCTCCTATGTCATAAAGAGGTATGGATCATTAACAGTCAAAAAAAGTTCCTGCCTCAATGGGGAACATCACTTGATGTTCAACCATTGCTACAACGTCATAGACTGGTACTCATCCCTATCTGTAGGGAGCAGAGAACAGAACATCTCAGTACAGGCCCTTCAGCCCACAATGTTGTGCTGACCCATATAAATTAACTCCACAATCGGTGTAACCCTTCCCTTCTACAGCCCATTACCCTCCATTTTTCTTTCATCTCTCTGCCTATCTAAGAGTCTCGTAAACGTACCTAACGTATCTGCCTCTACTACCACCCCCGACAGTGCATTCCAGGCTCTTATCACTCATTGTATGAAAAGTCACCCACCTCTGACATTCCCCTCAACCTTTCCTCCACTCACTTTAAGCGGCTGTCATTTAAATCCGTGCCACCCCAGTTAGGGCTGGGCTGAGAAGTGGTGATGTGAGAGGATGGAGGAAATACTTACGCATGTGGTTCAGGGAATGGGTGAGGAACTGCAATAATGCTGGGCAGAAGTGGGGGTAAAATGGAGGAAACGCCGTGGAGACACATCGAGAGCCCAGACGACAGAGGATTTTGAACACGCGTGAGGTTTCTGTGCTGTTGTTAGCTTGTTCATTCATACAATGTAGATATTGTTGGCGGTTTCTTGTGTTTCATATATTCACTTGTGGAACATGGACCTGCTGGCAATGCCAGCATTTATTATTCATCCTTTATCGACCCTGAAATTGAGAGGCGCATAGGATTCAACCACAATAGTCAGTCTGTTGCCACACGGAGTCAGTGAGAGTTGCAGATTTCTTTCTGCAATGTTGTCACGTTGCTGAGGTTGCCTTTGCTTTTGAATTATTTAAGTAGTGCTGTTACCCTGGTGGGGTTTGATTCTGTGTCTCTGGATCGGTGGTCGATAGACCATGGTTATTGGTGTTTGGGAATCGGGAAGGTTGGGTGAGGGAATACCAATGGGAGATTCTGGATTATTAGAGGTGCAAGCACAGTTATTCGAGCTTCGGATGATCAGAGTTAATGGAAGGTAGAAAAACAGGTCCTCCAAGAGGACCACAATCTTGTAGGGTTTGGAGGCTTGTGTGCCTCAATAACCCAGAGAGCTATGTTGGCTGGAGTCAGTGCCTTGTGCTTTGGCTCTTGGTGGGGTCGCTCATGCCAAACAGGTCAAATGATACAGGCCAGACTAAGAGTGGTCCACCGGTCCTACAGGGTCAGGGGTTCGGCTCATGGCTAACAACCCTGATTAGTAAAACACAATTGTTTTGGAAACAACAATGAAGAATCTTTCTACATCTGAGTGTAACTGTATTCCTGAACCTCCACCTGGAGCTTGCATGACTGATAGTAGTGAGAACCAAGAGGAAGCTACTGACATGATGAAGGAAGCTCTGAACACTGCCAGAGATGGAAGACCGTCATTACTCCCCTAAAGGCCAGTGGTGTAACGGGCAGTAAGTAAGAAGGTGTAGGTCTGTGAAGGGTCAACTGTGCAACAGTCTAAAACCTCTCGAAGGTCAAGTCCCGTTCTAGGACCTCGTCCACAAGGCCCAAGGCTGATGTTCCCAGTTACTGTTGAGGGGATGCCTTGGTACTGTCTTGTGGATGAGAAACTGGACTAAGGTCCCTTCTGCTCTCTGTGGGTTGAAGACATCCTAATGTAGTTTTCTGAAGAATAACAGTGGCTTTCTTGTGTTGGGATCCAAGCCAATGTAAATCTTTAACTAAACAGAGACTAACCATTGTCATGTTGCTTATGGGAGCTTGATGGCCATTTCACACAGCCACATTCTGACGGTGACCACACTCCAAGGGTAAATGGTTGGCTGTGGTCATCTCTAGAGATTCTGAAAGGTGTAACAGGTTTCTTCAGTGAAAACAGGATGTGATGAAAAGGGTGATGGTTTGGAGGTTTGTGATATAATGGCTAATGGCCTTAGTGATAGAGCAGAGGGTGGAAATTTCACTTGGAATTGACCTGTGCAGATTGAGCTGAAACTGTGAGTGGGTGGGCGGGTGTCTGCACTGTTCTGGAGCAGGTGAGAAGTGGGGAAGGAGGTATTGTTAAATGGTGGGACTCTATGGGAAAGTGTCTCTGGCAGAGGCCGTGGGGGTGGCTGGAGACTGAACCAAGTGGTCTTCAAGTCAGTTCCATTTTTCATGATGTTGGATCTGGAGATGATATTGTCCAGGCGGTTCTGCGGAAGTCAAGAATGAGGTACAAATCTTAACGTAATAGCTGTTTTAATTGATGTTCATCATGATACAGATTAGGCAGTGTCAGCTGAAGCAGTAAGTAACACAAAATAAGTGCAGTCAGAAACAGCAAGCAACAAAGGACTGAAGACATTGCATTCTCTCCATACTACAAAGTAGTTTAGGCTGGTTAGTTAAGGGAACCTTCTCTGATCAGAACAGTCTATGAATAAGGACTGTCTTGATTTATGCTGTTGTGACATCTCAGGCTTACACACAGATATTTTAAAATCTACTACAAATTTACAGACAAATAGGTGACCTGGTTGCACTACTTATTTATATTTACAGGTATATTTATTTTAATTATACTATAAATTACAGGAAGAAGTACATATATACTTAATATATTGCACTGTACTGCTGTCACAAAACAACAAATTTCATGACATATGTCTGTGATAATAAACCTGATTCTAATTAAACAAACATAAAGAAAGTTAAACTACAAGAAAATAACTATTTAAGTAGCAATTTAGACCCTAATCCGACAATGATGAAGTGACCCACTGTTGGTTCTGCTGGCTAGTCTTCAAGGGGAGGTGAGGGTACAGATCAGAAAGATGAAGGGCAGGGGTGGAAATCTGACCTTGCCCATCCCAATCCGTTTTCTGATTCCTGGGACAATCACCAGTGGCAGTGGGATCTGCTTCCCACCTGTCTCCATCAGAAGAATACGCTTGTTCTGGGCATAGTATGAAGGTTGTGGTTAGATCAAGAGGAAGCCTTGTCATTTTAACCACTTCCCTCCTCCGAGCGGCACACAGGATGCTGGAGGAACTAGGTGAGACCTGAAACCTCGATTGTCCATTTCCTCTCACAGATACTTGCCTGACCCACTGAGGTTGCTCCAGATTCCAGAAACTGCAGTCTCTGTGAAGCTCTCCTCCTTAATTAAATAGGTATTATTGTGCCCACACATCTTCATTTATGATATTTATTTAGATACTCTATTGTGGTCATGGTCTTGTATACCTCCTTTGTTATTACACCAACACAGCTCTCTGAAATTCAAAATTGAGTTCATTGTTGTATGTATGCACAGCTGCGATTAAAAGCTTACTTTCAGCAGCATCACCGGCACAGAGCATCAGATAAGCAGCATTCACAAGAAAAATGTAAATTAAACACAAGTCTTTTAAATGCCCCTATTTAAAGAATTCTTAAAAAACATAAAAGAAAAAAATTAGCTAAGCAGGTGGATGACATAAAAATGGAGGACCACATAGGAGGGAAGGGTTAGATTGATTTTGGAGGAGGTTAAAAGATTGGAACAATATTGTGGGCCGAAGGGCCTGTAGTGTTCCATACCCAATTTTCACAAGAAAGAACACAACTAGAACAAAAAAGAGCATAAAGTTAATTTTAGTGTAAATAAAATAGAAAGCAAAACAGTCTCCATTTTTTCACCAGAAGGTCAACGTTATCTTCAGGTGTTTGGAGAAGAGCAACAAAAGATAGATCTATCAGCCGCACAGTGATTTTTTTGTCTGGGAAGTTTAAGTATGGAGTTTGCTCACAAAAGTTAATTAAAGCAGTGCAGTGTAAAGCCCGAACAATTGAAAGTGCGGGTGGGATTCAGCCAGTCAAGCAGCATTTGAGAAACCAGTCAACGTTTGGAGCAGAGACCTTGTATCAGATCTTGGGGAGAACGGAGGGGTTAGAGTTTTCAGAGTAAGGTATAAAGTAAAAGATTATGTGAGGATTGGTTAAGACTGGTCAGGAGCATGAACATTGATCATTAGGAAAGCACTTTATAAAACGGGATGAGAAAGGGCCATTAGCAGGATAAAGGGAAATGAGGCCAGTTAACATGAAGTTGGAAAATCAGATGTTCAGTCCTGACAGCCACAAAGGAAGAAAAGGTGTTTTTCTGGTTTACCTTGGACTTCCCTGCTTAACGAATCTAATTTGCCTCAGTCCTGCTGAAGGGTCTCAGCCCAAAACATTGACTCTTTATTTCCCTCCATAGTTGCTGCCTGACCTGTTGACTCCCTCCAGAATTTTTTGTGTTACTCTGGATTTCCAGCACCTACAAAATCTCATTTGCCTCTTTTATTTTGGTGGGGGAGGTGTTTGGGGGCTCTATTTGTAGTTTGGGAAGCAGCTTTAATTAATCGGTTGACCTTTGCCTGTACATCACTCGATATGTTTGGACTATTCTTGAAATCAAACAGCATATTGTCATGTAAAACATATCCAAGGATCATTTTAATAAATATGTGAGTCATATCTCCCTTCTTCCTTTGACAATGGATTCATTGATCTTGAATATTGATTGACATCATTGTTTTTGCTTTTCACTGAAGGTACTTTCTTCACAAAAATTGGGCTGACTTCCAAATTGCATTTCCCTTTGACTTGCTACCGTTGTAATCTGGTTTGAAAAGGTTGTGAGGTGAAATTTCTGTTCCCTGCTATTGTGGAGAGTTCCCTACACCATTCATCAGCCTTTCTCTTTACATACTCAAATATCCAACCTGCCTACAAATTCGCCTGGTCCATCTCCAACATTTCTCTCCCCTTTCTCGATCTCACTGTCTCTATCTCTGGAGACATCTTATCCACCGATGTCTATTATAAACCAACGGATTCTCACAGCTAGCTGGACTATACCTTGCCCCACCCTGCTACTTATAAAAATGTCATCCCCTTCTCTCAATTCCTCTGTCTCCACCGCATCTGCTCTCAGTTTATTCTAGAAGGAAGGAAATGTCTTCCTTTTTCAAAGAAAGGGGCATCTCTTCCTCCACCAAAAACACTGTGCTCAGTTGCATCTCTTCCATTTCACGCATGTCTGCTCTTAATCCTCCTGCCACACTGCCAGAGATAGGATTCCTCTTGTCCTCACCTACCAACCGAGCAGCCTCCACACCCAGCACATAATTCTCCATAACTTCCGCCACCTCCAACTGGATCCCACCACCAAACACATCTTTCCCTCTTCCCCCCCCCCCCCACTTTCTGCTTTTGGCAGGTATCACTCCCTATACGACTCCCTACTGATCTCCCTCTTGGCACTTATCCTTGCAGGTGGAACACTTGTTCCACCTGCCCCTACATCTCCTCTCTCACTACCATTCAGGGCTCCACAGTCCTTCCAGGTGAGGTGACATTCCACCTGTGAGTCTGGGGTCATTTAGTGCATTCAGTGTCCCGTTATGGCCTCTTGTATATCGGTGAAACCCGACGTAGATTGGGAGATCGCTTTGCCGAGCATTTGCACTCCGTTAGGCAGAACAAGCAGGATCTCCCAGTGGCCACCCATTTTAATTCCACTTTCCATAGTCCATCCATGGCCTCCTCCACTGTCGGGATAAGGCCACACTTAGGTCGGAGGAACAACACCTTGTATTTCGTTTGGGTAGCCTCCAGCCTGATGGCATGAACATCAATTTCTCAAACTTCCAGTAATGCCTCCTCCTGCCCCCTTCACCATTTCCCATCCTCTTGTCCCTCTCTCATGTTATCTCCTTGCTTGCCCATTGCCTCCTCAGGTGCTCCCCCTTCCCTTTTTTTCCATGGCCTTCCATCTCTTTCACCAATCAACTTCCTAGCCCTTTGCTTCATCGCTCCCCCTCCAAGTTTCACCTGTCGCCTGGTGTTTCTCTCCCCCCTACCCCCACCTTTCAAATCTACTCCTCAGCTTTTTTTTTCTCCAGTCTTGCTGAAAGGTTTCGGCCAGAAACATCGACTGTACTTTTTTCCATAGATACTGCCTGGCCTGCTGAGTTCCTCCAGCGTTTTGTGTGTGTTGCTCGGATTTCCAACATCTGCAGATTTTCTCTTTTGTACATACTCTGTACTCTACACAGGTTGCTGGCAGCAATGAATCAGGATCAGGTTAATATCACCGGCATTTGTCGTGAAATCTGTTAACTTAACGGCCTCAGTACAAAGCAGCACATGATAATATAGAGAAACATTATAAGTAAGTCAGTAAATCATTACAGTAGGTGATATATATACTGTAATGATTTACTGATTTACTTAATCGAGATATATATATATATATACACACACACACATACACACAAATTAAATAGTTAAATTTAAAATAGTGCAAAAATAGAAATAATATAAATACAAAAAAAGTGAGGTATTGTTCATGGGTTCAATGTCCATTTAGCAATTGTATGGCAGAGGGGAAGAAGCTGTTCCTGAATTACTGAGGCTTCTGTACTTCTTTGATGGTAAATGAGAAGAGGGCATGTCCTGGGTGATGAGGATACTTAATAATGGACGCCGATCCTTGAAGATGCTCTGCTCCTTGAAGATATCTTAAATACCTCAGAGGCTAGTACCCAAGATGGACTGACTAATTTTACAACTTTCTGTGGCTTCTTTCGATCCTGTGCAGTAGCCCATCACCACCACCCCCATACCAGACAGTGATGCAGCCTGTAGGAATGCTCTCCACACTACATCTGTAGAAGTGTCCAAGTGGCAGAGCTTGCTATCGACCAGACAACAAAGGTTTATTCTCATTCTCGGTCCCCCCCCCCCCCCCCCCCCTTGCTCCCCTGCCGCTGCCCCCTCTCGCTCTCTCTGTTACAGATGTGTAGGATGTATTGCCAGCAAAATTAAAACAGCCGGTTATGTTGGGGACAATGTTGAAACCACTGATGTGGACAAGAAACAATTTGTGGCGCTATAGGCAAGTGGTCTTTAGGAACTTTGGAGTGCAAAAGTAGAGAAGCTGGGTACAATTGTCTGGAAAGTTGGTGAGGTTGCATCTGAGGGACTGCAGACTGGATTTCTCTCCTTTATTTAGGGCGGTGTTGTCATGGAGGTGGTGCAGTAAATATCACACATTACTAGAATAAAGGCATTGTTTACTGAAGAACCTTTAGTAAGATGTGCTAACATTTTGCACCTTACAAGATTGATGGTTGATTGTACTGAAGACATAAGAGACTACAGATGCTGGAACGTGGAGCAAAATATACCCCCATCTCTTCCTCCGCTACATTGATGACTACATTGGAGCTGCTTCATGTATCCTTGCTGAGCTTGCCAATCTTATTAAATTTGCTGCTATCTTCCATCCTGCCTTTAAATTCACTTGCTCCATTTGTTGGAACATGGCATACTGAGAGGGCTAGATATTTTGGGTGACAGACAGGGAATCCAGGGCAGGTAGTATATTTCAGAATAAGGAAACCATGGGCATGTCCGGGCCATTTGGCCTTCCGATCATTCTCTGCCATTCAGTACAATCATGGCAGGAGCAGTTATCTCAATACTGTATTACTGTACTCTCCCCATACCCCTTGATATCTTTTTCTCTGAGAATATGCTCTGTTTTATGTCCTCCTCATAACTCACAATCCAGCATTTTATTATGATCAGCAAACTGAGAAATAAAACACTTAATTCCCCTATCCAAACTATTGATGGATGTTGTGAATAGTTGGGGCCTAAGCACTGATCCATTTCTTTAAGATTGAGATGATGATAATAAATTTCTTCTGAATCTTTGTAATTCTCTACCCCAGAGGGAGGCTGAGTCACTATTCAAAGTTCGAAGAACATTTATTATCAAAGTATGTTACAGTATATACACCTTAGAGAGTTGTCTCCTTATGGGCAGCCACAAAACAAAGAAAACCAATAGAAGACCGTCCAACGCCAAATGTGCAGGAAAAAAACAAGTCAATCAAATAATAAGAGTAAACAAATAACATTCAGGACTGATATTCCTGAAAGTGAGTCCACAGCCGTGCAGCCAGTCATCCCTGCAGCTGATCCAGGTGCCCGTTAGTTGCAGGCCGCAGCCTCAGTTTAGCACAGAGATGAGTTAACCTTGTGGGGCAGCGAGATGAACACCAGCCCGTCCCTCTCCTCCAGCCCTGACACCCTGACTGAATCACCTTGGCCCAGCCCTTAAATCAGCCAAACCTCAGGTCATTCTTCACTCTTAGACCCGGGCCCTTCTGCTTCCATACTCTCTCAGGCCTAGGCCCCGCCACCTAGATTCAGCCTGTACCTGACCTTTCCAATCTGGCCCGACGCTTAAATCGACCAAGCAGTGGGTCATTCCTTACTCGAGTCTGGGCCCTGGCCCAGGCCTTGTCGCTTTGACATGCTGGGATAGATTTTTAGGTGACAGTAGATCCGGCAGAAAAGTAGAACTGAGACTAATAATCAGATCAGCATTGAGTGGCACAGTGAGTCGAGCTACTAGCTCAGAGCGCCAGGGACCCCTGTTCAATCCTGACCTCCACTGTCTGCGTAAAGTTTTTGCATTCTACCTGTGACCGCATGGGTTTCCCCCGTGTACTCTGGTTTCCTCCCATAACCCAGGTTGCTGAATTATTTGGCTGTTAGTGTGCAAGTAAGTGGCAGAATCTGGTGAGGTGTTGATGGGAATGTGGGGAGAAGTGAAATGGGATTGGTGTAATTGGTGATTGACAGCATGAATACAGTGGGCTGAAGGGCCTGTTCTTGGTGCCATATGATTCTATAAATGTAAGAAATAGAGACAGGAACATCCACTCAGCCACATAAGTCTGCTCCACCAGTCAGTGAAATCATTGCTGATCTGACCTTGGTTTTGGCTTTATCCTCCCGTTCTCCATAACCTGTAACTCACCAGTGGACTACAGATCTGTCCGTCTTGGACTCAAACATCTTCACTGTACCAGCTTTGACATCCTTGGAACTTGAGAATTCTAAAGGTTCGTAATGTTCTGAGCAAAGATGTTTCTCCTCACGTCCATCTTGTGGACTGCACCCAATTCTAAATTCCCCTTACAAGGGGAAACACCTTCTCCTTGTTTATCCCATGGATCCCCATCAGGACTTTAGTTTCATCTCTGAGCTTTGGAAACTTCATTGAGTTTAGGCCCCGACCTGTCCCCATGTCCCAATGCCTTCAGTAAGCCAGTGAATTTTCTTTGCATTGTCTCCAGTGCAGGGGCTTTGGTCAGAATCAGGTTTCTGTTGTGAAATTTGTTGTTTTGTGGCAGCTGTACAATGCAAAGGGGTGAACTTACTATAAATTCCAACATAAATAGTGTAAAAAAAAACAATAGTGAAGAGATGGTCATAGGCCATTCAGCAATCTGACGGCAGAGGGGAAGAATCTGTTTGAATTGTTGAGTGTGGGTCTTCAAGCTCCTGCGCCTCCTCCCTGATGGTAGCAATGAGAAGAGGGTGTGTCCTGAATAGTGAGGGTCCCTAAGGCAAATGCTGCCTTCTTGAGGCCCTACCTCATGAGGATGTCCACGGTGGTGGGGCGGGTACTGCCACTAATAGAACTGAGTCTACAATCCTCTACAGCCTCTTGTCATCCTGTGCAGTGGAACCTCCATACCAGGCAATGATGTAGCCAGTCAGAATACTCTACATTGTACATCTGTAGACTGAACCAAATCTACTCAAAGTAGAGCAGCTGGCGTGCCTTCTTCATGATTACATCAATATGTTGGGCCCAGGATAGATTCTCTGAGATGTTGACGTCCAGGATATTAAAAGATGCTCACCCTGCTGGATTTTATGGGTCATTGGATGCTACTCCCTATTCATACCCAAGTGCTCACTTACCACTCAGTGGCCATTTATGTACACCCTTATTCCTGCTTGTTAGTGCAACTACCTAATCAGCCAATCATATAGCAGCATCTCCACGCATAAAAGCATGCAGACATGGTCAACGGGTTCAGTTGTTGTTCAGACCAAACGTCAAGATGGGGAAGAAATGTGATCTAAGTGTCTTTGACTGTGGATTGATTGTTGGTGCCAGATGGGGTGGTTTGAGTATCTCAGAAACTGCTGATCTCCCGGGATTTTCATGCATAGCAGTCTCTAGAGTTTACAGAGAATGGTGCAAAAAAGATTCAGTGTGCAAAGTTCTGTGTCTGAGAGAGGTCAGAGGAGTATGGCCAGACAAGTAGCAAATAATGAGATAAGAAAGGTTGAAAGGGAAGTAAAAGCCAAATGCAGGCCAGTGACACTCGATCAGGCAGACATTGGTCAATTCAAAGTATGGATGAGATGGGCTGAAGGGCCTACTTTTGTGCTGGAAACTGTGACTCTAAAGGCTGTCTGCTAAGTAAAGACACAGTTGGCATGGGGATAAGCTGCTGTTGAAGGGGTTACTCAGAGACTCCATGCAGTCACGGAGAAAGATCCAAATTCCGCACAGTCAGCACCAGAGGTCAGGATCTAACCAGGGACGCCACTGCAACATTAGCACCACTTTCGGGTTTCCTTCAGAACCCTCGTGTTTCGATTTGAACGAGTACTCGAAAGGCAAATACAGATTTCCATTTAGACTGAGAGTCAGTGCGTTAATTGATTGAACTATTTCCATGAAGGAAAATCAATCCAGATGTAAATTGTTGGAATTTATTCCCAGTGCTGAGATTTAATGTTGAACTTTATGCTGCATTTGTTACATTTCTTCTGGTATGGGTTTAGGTATTTTTCTTCTGACAGTTTGTATTTTTTTGCTCTGGAATTGGAATTGTTTGATCAATACCACTTTTTTATATTATTTGATTCTCTCAACATACAAAAATCTTGGGTGATGGATATATTCTTGCATTTTATCTGTGGGCTTATTCAAGGTCTAGCTGGCCAAGTGAGAGAAAGTGCATGCATGGGGAATTAAATGAGAGAATGGGATTGCAGCATACCCTCAGTGGGCTGAATAGCCTCAAGTTGTGAGAGAATATGAAATCAGCATACTGTGACATGAAGTCACTTAAAGACAATTGGACAGGTGATTGTATGGGGAAGATTTAGAGCAGAAGGTTCCCAACTTTTTTTTATATATATCAAGGACCCCTACCATTAACTAAGGGTTGGTGGACCCCAGGTTGAAAGCCCCTGGTTTAGTGGGATATGGGTTAAATGTAGGGAAATGAAAATAGGTTGGCACTGTGGTTGGCATGGACCAAATGGGACTAGATTGGCACCATGGTTGGCATGGACCAAATGGGACTGGATTGGCACCATGGTTGGCATTGACCAAATGAGACTGGATTGGGATCAAGGTGGTCATGGACTGAATGGGACGAGGTTGGCACCATGGATGGAAGGGCCTGTTTTTGTACTGCGGTCCTCTGACTCTTACAAAGAAGGACACTGTAAGAGACCGTTTGGGTATCCTGTTGTCATTGGGACTTGGTGATGTTCTGTTTCGGTGATGTTGGTTGAGAGAGACCTGTTGACAAAGGGTGACTTGTTATGGGACCAGGAATATCTCATCACTGTTGACTCTCAAAGCACCTTTAGGAGGCTGCAGGGAGAGAGAGTAGTTGCAGATCTGGACACCACAATGCAAAGGGAGGAGAGGTGGCCCCGGGGTCTGTACCCAGGGAGGGTGGAGGACTGGTAATGTTTCCAGTTCAGTCTGTGGAGGGGAGCCTGCATGTGACAGTGTTACCATGGTGGGGGCGGGTGTTAGCATTAGGTATTGAAGACTCATCTTTCTTGGGTTAATATAACTGCCCCCTCACCTGGGAGGCACTGATCTATCACAGGGCTGGGGGTCCCACCAACAGCCTCCCCACTGCTGGGACAGGCCAGGTCTCTGAAATCTCCACTGCTGTCTGTTACACCCACCACTCTGCTTCCCCTGGGCTGGGTCCACATGAGGTGGACCTGCTGCACCATCGCCGCTGTCACTGCCCCCTGGACCAGATGCCTTGAGCAGTGGGAGAGGGTGAGGGTATATCTGAGTGACTCGGGGAGAGTGGGGTAACCCTCGGTGCTGATGGACCCAGATTGAGGTACTGCCCAGTTCAGGGTAGCAGAATCGCCGTCCTCTTCACAATCACCGGTTAGTTCCAGCTTCGACCAGCGGGTCATTGTTAACTTATCAGTGAGCCCGAACTGCGCAAATTGACAGCTGTCCCTCATAGGCTGTGGAGATAGTTCTCATTCTCACCACCATCTTCACTCCCCACACACTTTCTCCCCATTCCCCTCACTCCGCACGCACGTCCTCCCCATTCCCCTCGCTCCCCACGCACGTCCTCCCCGTTCCCCTCGCTCCCCACGCACGTCCTCCCCGTTCCCCTCACTCCCCACACATGTTCTCCCCCGTTCCCCTCACTCCCCACACACGCCCTCCCCGTTCCCCTCACTCCCCACGCACGCCCTCCCCGTTCCCCTTGCTCCCCACGCACGCCCTCCCCGTTCCCCTCACTCCCCACGCACGCCCTCCCCATTCCCCTCGCTCCCCACGCACGTCCTCCCTGTTCCCCTCGCTCCCCACGCACGTCCTCTCCGTTCCCCTTGCTCCCCACGCACGTCCTCCCCATTCCCCTCGCTCCCCACGCACATCCTCCCTGTTCCCCTCGCTCCCCACACACATCCTCCCCGTTCCCTTGCTCTCCTCACATAGCCTCACCACTATCTTCACTCCCCACGCACGTCCTCCCCGTTCCCCTCGTTCCTCACACTCGTCCTCCCCGTTCTCCTCACTCCTCACACTCGTCCTCCCCGTTCCCCTCACTCCTCACACTCGTCCTCCCCGTTCCCCTCACTCCCCACACACGTCCTCCCCGTTCCCCTCACTCCCCACACACGTCCTCCCCGTTCCCCTCACTCCCCACACACGTCCTCCCCGTTCCCCTCACTCCACACACTTCTCTGGCTGCAAACAAACCTCCAACTCTGAACCTCTCAGTGGACTGGTTTCCTCTGCCCGGAGAGTACCTCAGCACAAAGCCAGCTGCGCTGTTGACAGCCACATCGAGGGAATGGTAACCCTATGTACTTCGCAGACAGACCCACCCGTTGTGAAGTACACAACACGTGAGCACCAACTCCACTAACATGTGGCAGGCCGCGACTGCTTCATGCTCCTTCCTGCTGCAAGGCCTTCACATTGCATGGACGGGTGCCATTCAGACCGTCGCTTCCATTACTAGCCCCTCAACTGATCTACTCCTACATTTCCCTGCAGCTTCCACCTTTCACACCCATCAACTTCTCACCCGCTGACTGACACTGGGGAATTGACATGGGGAGAGCTGAGCACCCGATTTGGAATGGGGAGGTTAGGTTTGCACAACACAGTCACAGAGAGAACCTGCAAACTCCACATGGACAGCACCTGAGGTCAGTATTGAACCTGGGTCACTGGATCTATGAGGCTTTGCCACTTTTACACACCATAAACTGGTTCAAAGTTAAATTAACTATTCCGATTTGAGGTAATGGGTTAATTTGTGTTTTCTCCTTCTTGCTAGTCTTCCTGTCAGCTGACCCTTGCCTCTGATCTGATGTACTCTCACAAGCCTGTGATACCCCCTCCTAAACTGGATGGAATGTCCTCCCCAATTTAGCTTGCTACTTTATTTCTAGCCATTAGATCTCACTACTTAATTGTAAATTTACCGTTGTTGATTACTTATTATTACGTTGTTAAGCAATTAACCTTTGACATCAGGTTGGCCATTAGATAATGGTTTGCATATATATTCATTAGTCAGAAGCACCTTTATGAGTCGAAAGATTTTTAATCAGTATTTAAATTTAACTTCCATGAGAACATCAAGTAATACTGTCCTTTTATTGAGGTCCATGTGTACTGTAATGTGTTGGTGAACAATAAAACTGCCTTCAAACTACAACTACATGGGGACTGGAGTTTACATTTCTGCCCAGCTTAAGAACACGGGGAAACTCTTGAACAAGGGCAGAACACCAGACTCTGAAGGTCCTGTTCCACTCTGGGACATCTCTGGTCTCTGAGCCAGTCAGTAGCCTTTGGCTGCTGTCCCAGGAATAGATTATTTCCTTGTTAGCAGATTTCTCTTTTTGTGTGTGTGTGTGTGTGTGTGTGTGTGTGTGTGTGTGTGTGTGTGTGTGTGTGTGTGTGTGTGTGTGTGTGTGTGTGTGTGTGTGTGTGTGTGTGTGTGTGTGTGTGTGTGTGTGTGTGTGTGTGTGTGTGTGTGATGTGTGTATCTGTTTCCTCTGCTACAACAGGGACCACATTGCCAAAGTGCTTTGCTTTGTGGAGTTAGAAACATAGAAGCATAGAAACATAGAAAACCTGCAGCACAATACAGGCCCTTCGGCCCACAAAGCTGTGCCTAACATGTCCCTACCTTAGAAATTACTAGGGTTACCCATAGCCCTCTGTTTTTCTAAACTCCATGTACTGTACCTATCCAAAAGTCTCTTAAAAGACCCTAACGTACCACCTCCATCACTGTTGCCAGCAGTCCATTCCACGCACTCACCATTCTCTGTGTAAAAAAAAAACTTACCCCTGATAGCTCCTCTGTACCTTCTCCCAAGCACCTTAAACCTGTGCCCTCTTGTGGCAGCCATTTCAGCCCTGGGAAAAAGCCTCTGACTATCCACACGATCAATGCCTCTCATCATCTTGTACACCTCTATTAGGTCACCTCTCATCCTCCATCGCTCCAAGGAGAAAAGGCTGAGTTCACTCAACCTGTTTTCATAAGGCATGCTCCCCAATCCAGGCAACATCCTTGTAAATCTCCTCTGCACCCTTTCTATGGTTTCCACATCCTTCCTGTAGTGAGGCGACCAGAACTGAGCACAGTACTCCAAGTGGGGTCTGACCAGGGTCCTATATAGCTGCAACATTGCCTCTCGGCTCCTAAATTCAATCCCACGATTGATGAAGGCCAATACACCACACACCTGAGTTATTGTGCTGAATTGGTTTGGCTCAGGAGTCGGTGCAGTAGAATCTGCCTCGGTTGCTTTCTGGAGGTTTTCCCAGAGGCTAGGACAACACCAAGCTGAGGCTTCTATCCTGCAAATCTCAGTGATGAGCACGGTGAAAGGTTTCACCGGGACATTGCAGTCATGGAGAAACAGTATCAGGGCAACTGGAATCCGTCAATACTGGCTGATTATTGTTGGACACTTAAGTGAGAAGCCTCAGACACGAGTGCAAATGAAAATCATCAACAAAGTATTTAGTGTAGTTGAACTATTGCAAAGCATCAGCACCGTTATGCAATTACACACATTATAGTCAATGAAGGGTAATTTCTCGTTTCTCCAAATTCCTATGTGATACAAGTAGTTGGAAATTATATTTCTATCCAGCTTCAAGTGGTCTATCATAAGCACAAACATTTTCTGAGGAAGCAACACTTTTGGAAAAAAAATTGTTGTCCAGTTTTAGTGGAACTGTGGGTGCATCCAGAGCTGGCAAGCCAGAGGTGCTGTTCATGTGCCCACCACACTACGGGCACATCCCTCGCCCCACCATCAGAAATATCTACATGAGGTTCTGCCTCAAGGAGGCAGCAGCCATCAGAGATCCCACTCTCCGGACCCTGCCTTCTTCTTGGAGCTACCAATGGGCAGGAGACACACAAGCCAGAAGTCCCACATTGCCAAGTTCAAAAACAGCTACTTCCCTTCAACTATTTGGTTCCTCAGCCAACCAGCACGGGCTTAATCACTATCTCAATATGGCCACATTCTGATCACTTTGCATCCCAGGAGATTTTGTTCTAATTTTTGTTTAATTTAAAATTTTTCTTGTGAATGTTGTATCTCCAATGCGACATGGTTGTGATGCTGTTGCAAGTATCGGTATAGGTTATTATTGTCACAGTTTTCAAAATACTGTGAAAAGCTTGTCTGCATACTGTTCATACAAATCAATCTATTATACAGTGCATTGAGCTAGAACAAGGTAAGACGGTAACAGTGCAGAATCAAGTGAAACAGCTGCAGGGAAAGTGCAGTGCAGATAAACAGGAAGGTGCAAGTTCCTAATGAGGTAAATTAAGGGGCCAAGAGGTTTGTGCAAGAGTTTGAAAACAGCGGGAACAAATCTGTCCTTGAGCCTGGTGTACGTGGTTTCTGGCTTCAATATCTTCTGCCTGATGGGAGTGGGGAATATAGAGAATGTTCGGGGTGGGTCTTTGATTATCCCGGCTGCTTTACTGAAGCAGCGAGAAATAAGTTTTTCATTTCATCCGTTCATACACGTACTTATGCTCATGACAGGTACACTTGACTTGGGTACACTGGGAGCTCCCCGGGTCACCTCCAAGATACACTTGTATGTCTGTTTTTATTTGTTTTGTGGGAGCTGGGCTTCACTGAAATCCCTAATGTTTCCTTGCCATAGGGCAGGAGTCTGTTCAGCCCATCGAGTCTAGATGGGGAATCAAGTTCGCATTTATTGTCATTCAACCATACATGTGTATGCAACTAAACGAAACATTGTTCCTCTGGGGCCAGTGCAAAACACAGTGCATACAGCTGAGTTTCTGGAAAGTTAGAATTCCCCTCCCCCCAATCCCACCAGCTGTAACCCATTCCCTGTATTTCCCTGTTACCCATTGACTTCGCATGTCCACCATCCTCTCCCCCTCTGATTTTCCTGCCCACGTTCTATTTACATTGCCCATATTTGAGATGTTGGAGGAAACTGGGGGGGGGGGGGGGGGTGAAATCAACTGGGAGGATTTGCAAACTCCACTACTATTTGGGAATCTATTCCCACTGTTCCGTTGGGGAAGAAGTTCTGGGATTTAGCCTCAGCATTGATATATTTCCAGTTCAGGATGATGTGTGGTGCCCCCCCCCCCACTTGCTTGTATGGGTAACAGAGGTGGTGGGTTTGAGAGATGCTGGCAGAGTGACACCCACACAAAATGCTTGAGGAACTCAGCAGGTCAGCCAGCATCTATGGAGTTGAATAAACAATCAACATTCCGGGCCAAGACCCTTCCTTCGTCAGGACTGGGAAGGAAGGGGGCAAAAGCCGGAATAAGAAGGTGGGGAGAGGGGAAGAAGAACAAGCTGGTACGTGATAGGTGCGGCCAGGTGTAGCCCGAAATGCTGACTCTTTTATTCCCCTCCAGAGATGTTACCTGATTTGCAGAGTTTCTCCAGCATTTTGTGTGCATTGCTGTAGATTTCCAGTGTCTGCAGGATTTCTTGTGCTTATGGTTTGCTGCCAGAGTAGCCTGGGTGTGTTACCTGTGCGTGTTGGGCACTGCACTGGTGACGCAGAGGGGTGAGGTGCTGATTGAGAAGGCCAGGATGGCGCTGAGCTTTTTTGAGAATGATTGGAGCTGCACTCATCCAGGCAAGTGGACAGTATTTCATCGCCCGCCTGACTTGTGCCATGTAAATGGTGAAATGGCTTTGGCATTCTGCAGCACACACTGTAGTTCCTTGAAAACGGTGACACAGGCAGATGGGGTGATGTAGAAGGCATTTGGCCCTCTTACCTTCATTGGACAGGAGTTTGGGTACAGGACGTTGGTATGGTCACATTTGGAGTGTTCTGTGCAGTTGTGGTCACCCTGCTATAGGAAGGAGGCCATTAGAGTGGAAGAGGTGCAAACAATGAAGATGTTGCTGAGATTGGATGGTTTGTGTTTTCAGGGGAGGCTGGAAAGGCTGGGATAGCTTTCCCTGGAGAGTAGGGGGCTGAGGGGTGACCTTGGAGAAGTTTATAAAATCATGAGGGGCATTGGTAAGGTGAATGGTCAGGCTTCTCCCTAGGTTCAGTACTAAAGGTCATAGATGATTGGGGAAAAGCTTAAAAGTGAGCAGGGAACCTCTGCTTTTGTATTCTGGCCTCCTCCCCTTTCCTCTGCCATTTTATTCTGGCTTTGATCCCTTTCCTTTCTAGTCTTGATGAAAGATCTTGTTTATTCTCCTCCTTTGCTGTTTGACCTGCTGACTTCCTCCAGCATTTTGTCTTGTTTTCTCTGTATGAGTCATAGACTGTCTTCTTTTGGGTTAAAATGTCAAATACTAGGGAACGTGTAGTTAAGGTGAGAGTGGGAAAGTTTAAAGGAGATTAGGAGGCTTTACAGATGGCGCAGAGAAGATTTACCAGGATGCTGCCTGGGTTGGAGAGCATGTCTCCAGGGGAAAGGTTAAGCTTGGTGGAGTTTTTGGAGTGAAGGAGGATGGGATTTGACTGGATGGAGGTGTATAAGATGATGAGAGGCATTGATAGAGTGGACAGCCAGCACATTTTTTTCTCAGGGTAGAAATGGCTAATACGAGGGACCATAACTTTAAGATGATTGAAGAAAAATCTAGGGCGAATGTCAGAGCAAGGTCTTTTCATGGAGAGTGGCGGGTGTGTGGTAGTGGTGGCGGTAGAGGCAGATGCATTAGGGGCATTTAAGAGACTCATGGATGTTGGAAAACTGGGAGGTCTATGCAGGAGGGAAGTGTGAGATTGATATCAGAGTTGATTAAGAGGTCAGCACAATATCATGGACTGAAAGGCCTGTATTGTATTGTACTGTTCTGTGCTCTGAGTTGTGTGGTGCCTGCAATGGGCTGCCTGGGGTGCTGATGGAAGCAGATCATTGGTGGTGTTTAAGAGGCTTTCAGATGTTTGTGTGCTTACCTCTCACGGTACTGGCGTTTGGGGCAGCAATGAAGTTCTTCCATCTTTGGCAGTGTTCAGGGCTTCCTTCATCCTCTCAGTAGCTTCCTCTCTGTTTTCACTACTGTCAGTCATGCAAGTTCTGGGTGGAGACTCAGGAATACCATCACACTCAGATGAGGGAGGATTCTACAGTTTTATTTTACCCATCGGAGTTGTTAGCCCTGAGCTGAACCCCCGAACCTGGAGGACCAGTGGACCACTCTTAGTCTGGCCTCTGTCCTTTGACCTGTTTGGCATTGGTGACCCTACCAAGAGCCAAAACACAAAACCCTGACTCCAGCCAGTATAGCTCTCTGGGTCACTGAGGCACACAAGCCTCTGAACCCTGTGACAAGGCTGTGATCCTCTTGGAGGATGCATGCTTATCTAAAAGCCTCTTAAACTCCTTCATATTAACTTACCCCAACACCTCAGACACCCTCCACTCTGTTTAAAAAGAACAACTTTCCTCACACATCTCCTTTAAACGTTCCCACTCTCCCCTTAAACTCATGCCCTCTAATATTTGACATTTCAACCCAAGAAAAAGACTGTCAGCTCTTATAATTGTATAAGTATTTCAGCCTCTGACATTTCAGAGGAAGTAGCCCATATTGGAAGGAGATTGAAAATATGGCTGAGTTGGCCTGTCCTGGGTCCAGCACGTAAGTACAATTACAAAGAAAGCACAGGAGCACCTCTACTTCCTTAGAAGTTTACAAAGCTTCAGCAAAATATCTAAAACTTTGACAAGCTTCTGTAGATGTTTGGTGGAGATGTATTGACTGGCTGTATCACAACCTGGTTTGGAAACACCAATGCCCTTGAATGGAAAATCCTACAAAATGTAGTGGATATGTCCCTGCCCATCACAGGCCAAGCCCTCCCCACCATAAAACACGTCCACATGGACTGTTGTTGCAGGAAAGCAGCATCCACCATCAGGGACTCCCAGGTCTCACTGCTGCCATCAGAAGGTGGTGCAGGAGCCTCAAGACCCACACCACCAGGTTCAGGAACAGTTGTTACCCCTCAACCATCAGGCTCTTGACTCAGAGGGAATAACTTCACTCAACTTCACTGAAATGTTCCCACTTTCAAAGTCTCTTCATCCCATGTTCTCAATATATATTGCTTATTTATTTATTTATTTATTTATTATTTTTTCCCTTTTTGTATTTACATAGTTTGTGGTCTTTTGTACACCGGTTGTCTGCCCTAGTGATGTGGTCTTTAATTCTTTTATGGTTAATTGCCCACAAAAGTTGTATCTCAGGGTTGTACTGTATATGAAGTGGTCCTTGTGCAATTGGCGATCCTGGCAGCAGGTGGCAGCAGTGAGCTGTAGCTAGCAGAGAATTGTTCACAGCAGGTTTCCCAGTCAACGCACACAGGTAGATGGAAATGAAAAAATATGTTTCAGGCTAAGGCCCTTCATCAGGACTGGAAAGGAAGAGGGAAGATGCCAGAATATGAAGGTGGGGGAGGAGAAGGAGGTAATAGGTGAAGCCAAGTGGGTGGGGGAGAGGGGATGAAGTAAGAAGTTGGGAGGTGATAGGTGGAAAAGGTAAAGGGCTGGAGAAAAAGGAATCTGATAGGATAGGAGAGTGGACCATGGGAGAAAGGGTAGGAGGACGGGTACCAGACGTAGATAATAGTCAGGTGAGGAGAAGAGGTAAGAGGCCAGAGTGGGGAATTGAATAAGAGGGAAAGGGGAGGAGGAAGATTACCAGAAGCTGAAGAAATTGATACTCATGCCATCAGTCTGGGGGAAGAATATGAGATGTTGCTCCTCCATCCTGAGAGTAGCCTCATCATGGGAGAGGAGGAGGTCATGGACTGACATGTCAGAACAGGAATGGGGTATTAAAATAGTTGGCCACCGGGAAATCCAGATTTTTGTGGATAGACTGAAGGTGCTCGACAAAATTGGGTCAGTCTATGCTGGGTCTCAACAATATAGAGGAGGCCACATCGGGAGGACCAAGTAGAATAGATGACCCCAACAGATTAGCAGGTGAAGTGTTGCCTCACCTGGAACGACAATTTGGGGTCCTGAATGGACGTGAGGAAGGAGGTGAATGGGCAGGTTGGAATTTCTGTTGCTTGCAGGGATAAGTGTCAGGAGGGAGATTAGTGAGGAGGGACAAATGGACAAAGGAATCACGGGGGGTGGGGGGGGAGCGATCTCTGCGGAAAGTGGAGAGTAGGGGGAGGTAAAGATGTGTTTGATGGTAGAGTCCTGTTGAAGGTGGCGGAGATTGCGGAGAATGATGTCTTGGATACAGAGGCTCATGGGGTGGTAGGTGAGGACAAGTGGGTAGATGGGTTGAGCGTGGATGTCTGGGAAATGGAGGAGACGTAGGTGAGGGCATCATCAATGGTAGAGGAAGGGAAATCTTGTTCTTTGAAGAAGGAGGGCATCGTGGAAAGGAAAGCCTCATCCTGTGAACGGATAGAGCAGAGACGAAGGAACTGAAAAATGGGAATCACATTTTTACAGGAGACAGGGAGGGAAGAGGTATCGCTGTGAGTATTGGTAGGTTTATAAAATACATTGGTAGACAGAGAGATCAAAAAAGACAAGAACAGTGTCAGAAATAGACCAAGTGAATTTAAGGACAGAGTGGAAGTTAGATGCAAAGTTGATGAGATCGATGAGCTCAGCAGGGTGCATGAAGCACCCAGTCTGTCAGTCACATGTCAGTCTCTCAGGATTTGCCGACATGCCAACCTAGTGGGTCACTGGCCGGCATGCCCCCTGCTCACGTGGACATCCCATCCCATGACGCACTCACAGTGATCCAGTGCTCGTTCTCTCTGCTGCTTATCCACATTGTTTGCCAGCTTCGCTTCCACAGATGTCCGTCACACATCCCCATGGCTGACCTTGGAAACTGGAGCTGAGGCCTAGACTCCGGCCTGACCTCTAGCTCCTCCACATCCCTAGCTTGACTCCTAACTCCCCTATATGTCCCAAAAAAACATTCCTATAAACTTAAACAAAACCTAACTCTGAGCCATGACCTCGACAGAGATAGCTGAGTGCCATCTTGAACAGAGCTGTAGAGCTCTAGGACATTATTGACTGCTGAAGGAACTCAGTAGTCAGGTAGTATCTGTGGAGGGGAATGGACAGTTGATGTTTTGGGTTGAGACCCTTCATCTGAGCTTCTCTGACGATGCTGGACCTTGGCTCTGTTTCATGGTTTGGACCAAGGCTGAGATGAGATCTGGAAGCGAGTGGACCTGACAACATCAGACCCAGCCCTCAGTGAGTGAGTGTCCTTGTTCAGACTGTACAAGGTCACGCTGCCCGGCTTAGATGAGTTGGGATAGACAGACTGGGTTGTAATTAGCAGGACTGGATGTGTCCTCCTTGTAATGCACAGGACTTAATTGGGCAATTCTGCTCACTCTCCCATGGATGTCAGTGTTGTAACTGTACTGGAACTAGAGGTACAGTTGGTTTTGGAGCACAGATATGCAGTAAAATTGCCGGTTGCTTCCACTGGTGGTGTAGCCTTTAATATATCCGGTGATCTCAGCCCCTTTCTAATATGCAGAGTGAATGGAATTGGCTGGGACTGGTTTCCATGGCAGGGGTCTCGGAGAAAGCATAAGAGGGCCAGAAGCCGACCATAAATGTTTCACCTCTGCTCTCGCTCCACTGAGGATGAGGATGTTCTTGGATCCTCCTCTTCCCATTGGCTGTTTCTGAACATTCTAGATGGGAGCAGGAGTGAGGCCACTTGGCCCCTCGTCCACCCTGGCATTAAACAAGATCATGTCTGATCTCACAGTCAAAGTTGAGTTTATTGCCACGTGCACGAGTGCACGTGCGGAGGTGCAGTGAAAAACTTACTCGCTAGATGCATCACAGCACATCGTATAAACTGCACTCACGAGAAAAGCCTAAATCAAATATAAATAATACACAAAAGAATGCAATTGGAGCTAAAAAGGTCCATTTACTGCAAAGTGATGAAAGTGATCCTTGTGTTACTGTGCTGAGGTAGTGATTAGGGTTGTGCCAGTTGGTTCCAGAACCGGATGGTTGAGGAGAGTAGCTGTTCTTGAACCTGGTGATATGGGACTTAAGGCTTTTGTACCCCCTGCTCGTCTGGTAGCTATGAGAAGTTGTCATAGTCTGGATGGTGGGGATCTTTTGAAGGATGTTGCCTTTTTGAAGCAGTACCTACTGTAGATACTCCCGATGGTGAAGAGCAATGTGCAAGTGATGTATTCCTCTCCGCAGCTACTGGGAATAATCTCTAATCCATCTGTACGTGGTAACCTTTCACACTCTCAGCCCTGCTTTTCAAGGACATCCTGTAAACATAGCCTTATGCTACTTTGGGAAAGCAACAAACATAATCAAGGACCCCTCCCACCACAGTCCCCCTCTCTCTTCCCCTGGTGGGCAGAAGATGGAGAATTTAGAGACATGTGTGACCAGTCTCAAAGGCAGCTTCAATCCTGCTCTTATCAGACTCTTGTATAGACCTTTTGTCCGGTAGAAAGGAAGACTTGATCTCCCAGTCTACCTCGTTGTGACCCTTGCACTTTATTTGTCTGCCTGCACTGCATTTTGTATCTTTTTTTCTACTGCACTGTATTTACATGTGGAATGATCACCATGTTTGGCTGCATTTCGGTACACATGACAGTAATAAACCAGGGTATTAATCTATTGTGGGGGAGTCTCAGACCAGAGGACACAGCCTCGGAATACAAGGACTCCCCCCCCCCCCCCCTTTAGAACAGACATGAGGAGGCATTTCTTTAGCCAGAGGTTGGTGAATCTGTGGAATTCATTGCCACAGACAGCTGTGGAGGCCAAATTATTGTGTATATTTAAAGCGGAGATTGATAGGTTCTTGATTAGTATGGGCATTAAATGTTACAGGGAGAAAGCAGGACAATGGTATCGGGAGGAATAATAAATCAGCCATGGTGGGATGGCAGAGCAGACTGGGCTGAATGGCCTAATTCTGCTCTTATATCTTATGATCTTATGGTACATTATTTTTCACTTACTCACTTACCAAGAATATCCTGTCTTAAATCTATTCAAAGACTCTGCCTCCATCCCTATTTGCTGGGAAGAATTCACAAGGCTAATGATCTCTCTGGAAAAGTATTTCATCTCATCTCACCTTAGTGCAAAGTGAGGCCACTTATTTTTAAACAGTGACAACCTCGCTCCTTGTTGTAGACTGTGTCACAAGACCAACCATCCCCTGCAAATCCATCCTCTCAATACCCTTCATGGTCTAGTGTTTCAGATAAATCCCTCTCACTCTTTTAAACATAAGGCGATGAAAGCCTGTCCGGTTCCTCAGAAGACAAACCACCAGTTCTAGGTCATTAGTTCAGTAATATCCTCTGATATCCTGGTCTCCAGGGGACAGGGACACAGGGCTTCCATTTGACCTGGTTCAAAGTAAATTTATTATCAAAGTACACCATATACAACCCTGAGATTTGTTTTCTGGCAGGCATTCAGAGTAATTTCAATAAACACAATAACGTTGAGAGTTCAAAGTAACTTTTATTGTCAAAGTACATATATGTCACAATATATTACCCTGAGATTCATTTTCTTGTGGGCATACTCAGCGGATCTATAGAACAGTAGCTATAAAAGGATCAATGATAGATCAGCCTGTGTCCAGAAGACAACAAACTGTGCAAATGCAAATATAAATAAATAGCAATAAATAACAAGAGCATGAAATAATGAGATAAAGATGAAAGACCCTACCCAATAGGAAGGACAAGCAACCAGTGTGCAAAGGACAACAGATCTTCGGTGTTCACTAAGGGGAAGGATATTGAATTGTGTAAGGTAAGGGAAACAAGTAGGGAAGTTATGGAAACTATGACAATTAAAGAGGAGGAAGCACTGGCACTTTTAAGGAATATAAAAGTGGATAAATCTCCGGATCCTGACAGGATATTCCCTAGGACCTTGAGGGAAGTTGGTGTAGAAATAGCAGGGGCTCTGACAGAAATATTTCAAATGTCATTAGAAACGGGGATGGTGCTGGAGGATTGGCATATTGCTCATGTGGTTCCATTGTTTAAAAAGGGTTCTAAGAGTAAACCTAGCAATTATAGGCCTGTCAGTTTGATGTCAGTGGTGGGTAAATTAATGGAAAGTATTCTTAGAAATGTTGTATAGAATTATCTGGATAGACAGGGTCTGATTAGGAATAGTCAACATGGATTTGTGTGTGGAGGGTCATGTTTGACAAATCTTATTGAATTTTTTGAAGAGGTTACAAGGAAAGTTGAAGAGGGTAAAGCAGTGAATGTTGTCTATATGGACTTCAGTAAGGCCTTTGACAAGGTTCCGCATGGAAGGTTAGTTAGGAAGGTTCAATTGTTAGGTGTTAATATTGAAGTAGTAAAATGGATTCAACAGTGGCTAGATGGGAGATGCCAGAGAGTAGTGGTGGATAACTGTTTGTTAGGTTGGAGGCCGGTGCCTCAGGGATCTGTATTGGGTCCAGTGTTGTTTGTCATATACATTAATGATCTGGATGATGGGGTGGTAAATTGGATTAGTAAGTATGCAGATGTTACTAAGGTAGGTGGTGTTGTGGATAATGAAGTAGGTTTTCAAAGCTGGCAGAGAGATTTAGGCCAGTTAGAAGAGTGGGCTGAACGATGGCAGATGGAGTTTAATGCTGATAAGTGTGAGGTGCTATATTTTGGTAGGACTAATCCAAATAGGACATACATCGTAAATGGTAGGGTGTGGAAGAATGCAGTAGAACAGAGTGATCAAGGAATAATGGTGCATAGTTCCCTGAAGGTGGAATCTCATGTGGATAGGGTGGTGAAGAAAGCTTTTGGTATGCTGGCCTTTATAAATCAGGGCATTGAGTATAGGAGTTGGGATGTAATGTTAAAATTATACAAGGCATTGGTAAGGCCAAATTTGGAGTATCGTGTACAGTTCTGGTCATCAAATTATAGGAAAGATATCAACAAAATAGAGAGAGTACAGAGAAGATTTACTAGAATGTTACCTGGGTTTCAGCACCTAAGTTACAGGGAAAGGCTGAACAAGTTAGGTCTTTATTCTTTGGAGCGTAGAAGGTTGAGGGGGGACTTGATAGAGGTATTTAAAATAATGAGGGGGATGGATCGAGTTGACGTGGATAGGCTTTTTCCATTGAGAGTAGGGGAGATTCAAACAAGAGGACATGAGTTGAGAGTTAGGGGGCAAAAGTTTAAGGGTAACACGAGGGGGAATTTCTTTACTCAGAGAGTGGTAGCTGTGTGGAACAAGCTTCCAGTAGAAGTGGTAGAGGCAGGTTCAGTATTGTCATTTAAAGTAAAATTGGATAGGTATATGGACAGGAAAGGAATGGAGGGTTATGGGCTGAGTGCGGGTCAGATGGACTAGGTGACTGTAAGCGTCAGCACGGACTAGAAGGGCCGAGATGGCCTGTTTCCGTGCTGTCATTGTTATATGGTTATAAATGGTGTAAGTATGAAAGAGTAAATAAATAAATAAGCAATAAATATTGAGAACATGAGATGAGAGTCCTTGAAAGTGAGTCTATAGGTTCTGGGGACAGTTCAGTGATGGGGCAAATGACATTATCTTGAACTCTTTGGTTCAAGAGCCTGATGATTGATGGATAATAACTGTTCCTGAACCTGGCGGGGTGAGTCCTGAGGCTGCTGCACCACCGTCCTGAGGGCAGCGGTGAGAAGAGAGCATTCTCTCTGGCTGGGAGGGGTCCCTGATGATGGATGCTGCTTTCCTGTGAAAATGCCCCATGCAGATGTGCTCAATGGTGGGGAGGACCCAGGAAAGATCCTCTGAGATGATAACAACGAGGTATTCACAGTTGCTGACCCTCTCCACATCTAATCCCCCAAAGAGGATTTGCACACAGACCTTAAGTTTCCTCCCCCTGAAGTCAATTATCAGCTCCTTGGTCTTGCTGACATTGAGTGAGAGGTTGTTGTGGTGGCATCACTCAGCCAGATTTTCAATCTCCCTTCTATCTGCTGATTCATTACCACCCTTGATTTGGCCACAACAGTGGTGTCATCGGCAAACCTAAATATAGTTTTGGAGCTCTGCATAGCTTCACAGTCCTAAGTATAAAGTGAATAGAGCTGGGGGCTAATCACACAGCCTTGTGGTGCACTGGTGCTGATGGAGGCTGTGGAGGATATGTTGCCAATCCAAACTGACTGGGGTCTACAAGTGAGGAAACTGAGGATCCATTTGCACAAAGAAGTATTGTGGCCAAGGTCTTGAAGCTTATTGATTAGTTTTGAGGGGATGATAGTATTGAATGCTGAGCTGTAGTCAATGAAGAGCATCCTGATGTGTGTATCTTCACTGTCCAGACGTTCCAGGGTTGAGTGAAAAGCCAGTGAAATGGCATCTGTCGTTGACCTGACGTGATGGTAGGCTGATTGGAGTGGATCCAAGTCACTTCTCAGGCAGGAGTTGATTCATTTCAAAGCACTTCTTCATGTAAGTGTTTCTGGATGATAGTCATTGAAGCAGGTTGCCATGTTCTTCTTAGGCACTGGTGTAATTGAAGCCTGCTTGAAGCAGGTTGCCATGTTCTTCTTAGGCACTGGTGTAATTGAAGCCTGCTTGAAGCAGGTTGGCTCTGTCCGTTGCATTCAGTTTTCCGCATTTTATCCTGCAGTATGTAATAACAGCTGCACCACAACTGGTAGAGCTGAGGCTTCACAGCTCTGCTGACTCCGGTTCGACCCCTGACTTGGCTGCTGTCTGTGTGGAGTTTGCATGCTCTATGATTGTATGGATTTCAATCCAGGTGCTCTGGTTTCCTTCCACATCCCAAAGATGTGGTTGGGTATTCATCCTCTTTAAATTACTCCTCATGTGTAGGTGAATGGGGGGTGGGGGTTGATGGGAATGTAAGGAGAATAAAATGGGTGGTCAATGGTCAGCATGGACTCAATAGGCTGAGTGGCCTTGTGGTGTGACTCTATGATACCTCAGTTTTAGACCCTTGTGTTCCTGTAGATGGTGTAACCTCACTGTGCTACTCTAATTCGATTTCTACTCAGAGACATCTGCTTTAATATTTTTCTCCTCTGATCTATGTCATTTCTAGTTTTATAAGAGGTGCAGATCTTTCTTCAGCCTGTATTGGCCACTGTCAAATGATCCAGTGTTCATATCCTCTCTGTAACATTCCTTGAATTTTCTGGTGAACTAGCTAAACTTGTGCTCCCTGTGATAGAATTACCAAGCATAACACTATCTATTACTCCTGACCCAACCGTAACCCTGCGTGTTCCGAGAGGCCCGTCAGGTCTAATTGTCTAAAGGTCTCATGTTGTCCTTTGCCATCTCCAACATGATGCCAGCTTTCTGTGCCCCTGGGGCGAGACCTTTGTTCGACTTCTGCTTGAAAAATAATCAGCTGTAGGAGCGTACTTTCTCGGTACCGAGTCTTCGTCTCGATCTGAACTGTCATCCATCCTTCTGCTTCTGCCGATACTGCCGGACCTGCAGAGTTCATCCAGCAGTTTGTTTCAGAACGTAGAATAATATCTCAGTAAATAAATAATTTGTGGCCAGCACAGTAGTGCAGTGGTTAGCACAGTGCTTTATAGTACCAGCAACCTGGGTTCAATTCCTGCCGCTGTCTGTAAGGAGTTCGTACATTCTCGTGACAGCTCCAGGTGCTCCGGTTTCCTCTCACAGTCCAAAGACATACCACGTAAATTGTCCTGTGATTGGGCTTGGAGACTGCTGGGTGGCGTGAAACCTACCAAATGTTGAAAGGACTGGGGAGGATGTGGAGGGGATGTTTCCTATGGTGGGGGTATCTAGAACTTGAGGGCACAGCCTCAAAATTGAGGGACTGCCCTTCAGAACAGAGGTAAGGAGGAATTTTTTTTAAACCAGAGAGTGGTGAACCTGTGGAATGCTGTGCCACAGATTGCGGTGGAGGCCAAGTTCATGGGTATATTTAAGGCAGAAGTTGATCGGTCAGGGTATCGAAGGATATGGCGAGAAGGCAGATGCATGGGGTTGAGTGGGATCTGGGATCAGCCAAGATGGAATGGCAGAGCAGATGTGATGGGCTGAATGGCCTTATTCTGCTCCTTTGTCTTCTAGCCTAAATGCTGGCTTTGCCAAGGATAGCTGCATCCTGAAAAATGATTTAAAAATTTCTGCCAAGAGCACTGATATGTTGAGTTTATTTATCAAATGTCAGAGGTGTTTCTAAAATACTTACAAAGGAGCATTTAATTTACTACATGACTGGGTCAGCCTCGCCAAAAACTATTCACTTGGGTGATTATTCAACAGGGTATTGCTCATCGCCAGGATAATAGGTTTCTGGTCCTCGTAGATACCTTCACCTAGAGCAGGGGTTCCCAACCTTTTTTATGCCATGGACCAATACCATTAAGCAAGGACTGTATGGACCCCAGCTTGGAAACCCCTGAGTTATAGACCCGTACAATAGGGAAGCAGGCCATTTGGCCCAACTCTTCCAGGCTGACCAAGTTGCCTGTGTTTGGCCCATATCCCACTGAATCTTTCCTGTCCATGTCTTTCAGACCTTGCAGGGAGTTGAAGGCTCAGTTAACCAGTTTGACCTTGTGGGTAGTTTAGTTGGAGGGAGTTGACTGTTCAAAGTGAGAGGTGTCTCTCCCCCCCCCCCCCCCCCAGGACCCCATGGCTGATTGCTGAAGCACATGCAAGTGTCCTGAAATGGGAAGACATCCCCAACATGGCTCCCCAAAATTGGTGGCATCCTTGGGATTAACATAGGCAACTCGTGTTGTTCGGGAACCTCCCTAGATACTGGAAGCGAACCCCTTGCCTCTGGGAGGTGGGCTGGTGGATTCAGGTTGGCGAGGGAGGAGGTGGGGCTGATGAGGAATAGTTGGAGGAGGAGGGGAGACATGGTCTCCCTGTGGAGAGGGTGGGAGGGATGTGGTGTTGGGAGTTGGGAAATGGGCGGAGAGTGGTGGTGGGGGGGGAATCGGAGGGACCAGAGTAATGGGTGGGGGTGGGAGAGATCAGGAGTTTAGGTCTATGGGAGGTGGGTGATGTTGGGGAGGGAGGCTTGAAGGGGTAGTGAGGAGGAGGGGAGGAGCAAGAAGGATTTCGAGGGGGGTGAGGAGCCGGATTCTGCCGGGAGGGTCGGGGGTAACATTCCCCACTCGGCTGTGACGTGAGGCGGCTCGGTAGGCGGGCCGGCCGGCCGGCTGGATGCTGACTCACACGTCAGTGGGATTGAGCTGCCGGGGAAGCGAGAGCCGAGGCTGTAAACGTGGCTGGGAGGCTGGGGCAGGCTCAGGGAGCAGGGAGGGAGGAACGAACTGCTCCCCGGGACAGGGACGGGGGCTGTGAGTGACACACACACACACACGTACAGGTACACTGACACAGACAGGCGCAGACACACACACACACTCACACAGAGTTCTATACACACAAACACAGAAGAGGGTTAGAGAGAGACAGGCAATAGAAACAAGCATAGCGAGACAGAAAAAGGCAGACACAGACAGACACGCACACACACACAGAGGCAGGAAGACACTGGGAGAGGTACTTGCAGAGAGACAGGGAGAGGCAGAGCACGGTGTGGCAGAGACAGAGAGAGTTTCACACAGACACGTGTGGTGTTGGT
The DNA here is from genome assembly GCF_048418815.1 of Hemitrygon akajei. Lineage (NCBI taxonomy): Eukaryota > Metazoa > Chordata > Chondrichthyes > Myliobatiformes > Dasyatidae > Hemitrygon > Hemitrygon akajei. Next base: position 20,071,282 of record NC_133144.1, read on the forward strand.
GAGATCTGTGAGAACAGAAGGTGATCAGTCGCTGAGAGACGAGCAGGACCGGGGAGGGTCGGAGCCACTGAGCGGGATTAGGAGGAACACTGACCTGGGCTGCGGTGACAGGGACCCGGTGGCGCTGGGTGAGGGGGTGGGGAGGGGGGGAACTGCTGGGAATGAAGCCGATGCAGAGGCTGCTGCAGCTGCCGTTGACAGCCGGCCTACTGAAGCCACTGTGCCCCGAGGAGAGCCGCAGCCCGGTGCTGAGCCCGGAGGGTGGACCGCAGACCTGGTATAGCGCGGTGCAGCCTGATGAGCTGAGGCTGCTGAGGACCCCACCAGAGCCCGAGCACCAGGGCCAGGATACGGTCGAAACGGGCTCTGCAACACCCTTCCGGTAGGGAGCACATTAGGTGGGGGGGGGGGGGCGTCCGTATGTGTTTCTCTTTTCCCTATTTCCTCCCTTCTTTCTCTCCCCCAACCTCGCTTGCCTCCTCCCTCTTGCTGTCCCCTTTCCCTCCTCCCTTTTGCCCTCACCCCTTCCCCTCTCTCCCCCACTGCCTTACCCCACTACCCCCTCTACTCCTCCCCTTCCCCCTCCTCTCTCTCCCAAGGGACCAGCACAGTAGCTCTTGACTCTTAACACCATATGATACAAGAACAGAATTAGGCTCATTGATTCTATTCCGCCATTCAGCCATGACATTTTTGCCACAAACTCTTACCTTCTCGTAACCCTTAACCCTTTTACCAATCAATAACCTATCAATCCCTGCCCTAAATATACCCAATGACTTGGACTCCACAGCAATGAATTCCACAGATTCGCCAACCTCTGGCTCCTCCTCCTCTTTGCTCCAAAGGGGGTTCCTTATTTTAAGGCTGTGTTCCTGTATTATGGGTTCACCTACACGCTCTCCTTGTTCACTCTATCCAGGCCTTTCAGTATCCGTTGGGTTTCAATGAGTTTTCCCACCCCGATCGGTGTTTGGTTTCATTGAGGGGTGTGCCCCAAGTTCCTCTGCATCTCGTTGGACTCTATTGAGTCGATGTGGTCCGTCAAGTGAAAGGGAATCGTCTTGTGGCCCAGGGTTTAATGAGAACAGGAGAGACAACTTCCTGAATACTCAATCAATACTTCCCCCTTAATCAGACTTCCTGTCAATTACCATAAGACCCTAAAATATCAGAGCAAAATCTGGCCATTTGGCCCATCAAGTCTTCTCTGCCACTCCATCATATTATCCCTCTCAACCCCATTCTCCTGCCTTTTCCCTATAACCTTTGACACCCAGATTAATCAAGAACTTGTCAACCTCGCCTTAAATATACCCAAAGACTAGGCATGCACAGCCATCTGATTCATCACCCTCTGGCTAAAGAAAATTTTCCTCATCTCTTCTAAATGGACATCTCTCAATTCTGAGGCTGTGCTCTCTGGCACTAGATTTCCCCCATTATTGGGAACATCCTTTATATATCCACTCTATGCAGACCTTTCAGTATTCAATAAGTTTCGATATGATTCTGTCCCCCTCTCTTCCTCCTAAACTCCAGTGAGGACAGACCCCGAGCCGTCAACGACCATGTTACATTACAGGGGCTTTGCTGTGTGAGAGTTGGCTGAGAGTGGTGGTCTCCCAAGCAATTAGATAGCAGTGAATTCCTAAGGGTTGGTGCAAGTAACTTGGCCCACTGCTTCATGCTGACCAGCTGGGTTGGTGGTGAAGAAGAGTGGAGCTGAGATCTCTGCTGTACTGTAGGGTCTCCACCTGATCCATGGGCCACCCCTTGACTCCTCAGAGGCCACCTGGCCTCCCATCTTTCCCCAGCGGTTTGTTTATCGCTCGGGCTCTGTGTCACTGAGTAGGAGCAGGCGCTCTGAATGAACGGTGACTCAGCTGGACCACAGGCGGCCCACTGCCCAGTCTGGAGAAGGCAGCTCAGTACGAAACCTGCTCCCCGTCTCTGAGGGAATGCAGTGGATCTGGCCCGTGGAGATCGCACAATATTCTACAGCGAGTTAGTTAGTGGGTTTATGAGTGATAGCGTCATACATAGAAATAGGCGACGTTGACCACGGTGTCTGGCCCACATCCCTCTAAACTTTTCCTATAGATTTGTTAATGTAAATGACATTGTATATTTCAATGTACATATCATTAATTGTTGTTGCTCCTCACCACACCCTGTGGTGCAGCTGACAGCAGCCTCCCTGTTTCTTTAGCTTTTGTCTGTGATGGAAAGCGTGCAAGGAGCCGGCTGGATTCGAACCCAGGACCACTCGCCTCAAAGTTGGGTGTGGATGCCACTACACCACCAGGGAGCACACGTGGTTAATGAATAAATCTTAATCTATCCGTGTACCAGCTCGCGTGTGCACACAGGATCCCATGAGTATCAGCAAAATTGATGTATTTTTGAACTCTTTGTTGATTTGACTGTCGAGCAGGAGTTGAGAATATGGAGAGCTCCATCATCTCAGCTGCAGATGATACTCTGAGGCTGCCTCATTAATTCTCTGTGTCTGCCCGATGTGACCGCATGGTGGCACAGTCCCTATGTCACAGCTACCGAGACCCGGGTTGGATCCCAATCTCAGGGTGCTCTCTGTGCAGAGTTTGCACATTCTCCCTGCGGACCATTCTAACCTATTCTTTGCAGTTGGAAGATGGGGGCATCAGACGGCCTGATCTCAGAGACACTGTGTCTTATTTATTCTTCCATCTTCTAGGGTCTGTCACTGCCAGCATTTATGGCCCACCTCTGATAACCCCGCCCATGGAACATTGTTTTTCAAGTCAATCATACTAGGAGGGATTGGAGTGCGATACAGACCACTCCACAGGGATAGCCGCCTTCCACTCCTGAAGTATATCAGTGTTCCTGATGAGCTTTGATGGGAATCTTTTGTATATCACAAACTCTACAGTAATTCCACAACTGCTGCTGTGGGATTTGAACTCTGGTCTTTGTGTTCTTGGCCCAGCCTCTGGATTCCTGATCTGGGAGTTTAACTCGGACATTGCCACCGTTGTGGTGGAGTAGGGTCACTCATGGCATGGGTCTCCATTGGAGTGTTGGGCAGTGGTTCGCCAGACAATGGGGCATTATGATGCCCCCCTCCTCTACATAGCTGCACAGTTGTTGCCAAGGTAATGGATCCTTTGAGATCTGAGGAAGAGTGCGATAGGGAGTGTAAGAGTCACAGTGTGGGTGTGAGGTGGCAGGGCATCACTGGGCAATATTGACCCAGGCCAACACAGAGCTGGGTGCTCGCCTCAGTCCAGAGAGCCTACCCAGAGGAGAGCCATTCTACTGGAAGCTGTTCTGCAGGAAGGAATACGGACTTTCTGAAGTGGTTTTGCTGGTGGCATTTACTTTGCTCATAGTGAGTGAGTGTGGGGGTGAAGGTATGCAGAGTGCCAAGGTCAGGGCAGGACTGATTCCCACAGATCTCAGCACAGATTCTCTGTCAAAGGTCACATATCTTGCCCGAGATGGTTGTTTGTCAAGTCCAAAGTAAAATTCCTGGCTGCAGTTAGGATAGATAGACAAAGCTTCAGGTACTAACACCAAGACAAAAGCATTGGGTGGGAACAGCGCTTGTAAGCCCTTTCAGCCACTTGTTCTGTGCTAGCTGTGAGATTACTTTTCTTGCAGGCATTCACGGTGAGTGAGTCAGGCCTCTGTCGGGCAGGGTTGACCATGAATGTTGTGTCAGAGCTGTGTAAGTATGTAAGCCAGGGTAGTTCAAAATGGAGAGCAAGCTGTTGCCCACGTAGTGAGCTCCCCCTCTCCATGCATCTGATGAACCCAAAGGAACAGCAGAGACTGACACAGTTTGGCACCAGCGGTGTCGCAGGAGTTGCCAGTCAGCATTGAACTCAATGCAAGACCACCTTGGGGACTCCAGCTCTGGACTTTTCCCTCGGGGCTTACTTGGGTGTCACCGCAAGGTAGTGGAGGTTTGAGATCAGAGTTCTCCTTCTCCTAGATGAGCAGCCAACCATGGCCGATGAGCCCCATCTGCCCAAAACAACTGGCTTTAGGCGCCAGTAATGCACCTTTGCCCCTTCTCTCAGTAGAACAGTTCTGCTGTTTCCAGTATCTGAGCCACACGTGAAGGCCAGGAGCTGGACTTGGTTGTCAGAGGCTTTTTGAGACGCAGGCCATTGGGAGCGTTGGTAGTGTGAGCTTGTCCCCATTACCCCTCCTGGATATAACAACCTTAAGAAACGAAGCAGAAGAAAGAAATACAGTAACATCAATGAAAAACCACACATAAAGGCTGACAAACAACCAATGTGCAAAAGAAGACAAAGTTTGCAAATACACAAAAAAAACCCAATGATTATAATAAATAATACTGGGAACATGACTTGTAGAGTTCTTGAAAGTGAGTCTATAGGCTGTGTTCAGTGATCACTTGTGTTGTGGGTGAGATTATCCACTCTGATTCTGGAGCCTGATGGTTGAGGGGTAATAACTGTCCCTGAATCTGGTGGTGTGGGACCTGAGGCTCCTGTGCCACCTTCGTGATGACAGCAGAGAGAAGAGAACATGGCCTGGATGGTGGGAGTCCTTCACGGTGGATACTTCTTCCTTGTAGATGTGCTCAGTGGTGCAAAAGGCTTTACCTGTGATGGACTGCGTTGTGTCCTTCACATTTTGTAGGCTTTTCTGTTCTTAGGCATTGGTGTTTCCAGAGCAGGGTGCAATACTGCCAGTCGAGATACTCTCCACTGTACATCCATGGAAGTTTGTCAGAGGATTGGATGACATGCTGAATCTAGGCAAACTAATAAAAAAGTAGAGGTACTGTCATGCCTTCTTCATAATGGCAGTTACACGTGGTCCCAGGACAAGTCCTCTGAAATTATAATGCCAATGAATATAAAGTTACTGATGCTCTCTATCTCCAGTCCCCTAGTGAGGACTAGCTGATGGACCTCCGGTTTCGTCCTCCTGTAGTCAATAATCAGCTCTTTGGTTTTGATGGAGTTGAGTGAAAGGTTATTGTTGTGGCACCATTCAACCAGATTTTCAGTCTCTCTCCTATATTCTGATTTGTCACTCTTTGATTCAGCCAATAACAGTGGTGTCATCAGCAAACTTAAGATAGCATTGGAGCTGTGCTTAGCCTCACAGTCATAAATATCCAGTGAGTAGAGCAGGGGGGCTAAGCACAGAGCTTTGCGTTGATGGTGATTGTGGAAGAGATGTTGTTGTCAATCCGAACTGACTCGGGTCTGCATGTGAGGAAATCGAGGATCCAGTTGCAAAAGGAGGTATTAAGGCCCTGGTCTTGGAGTTTAGTGATTAGTTTTGAGGTGATAGTAGTGTTGAATGTTGAACTGTAGTCAATGAAGAATATTTTTCCCCCTTATTTTCCCTTTTATGGTTTTATCCCTTTTGAAAGTTGTTCTTTTGCCTGTCTATGGTGACCGAGGTCCATCTCCCCCAGATCTTATTAAATGTCTTCTTGCTGCTGTCCTTTCCTTTCTACTAACGTCCTTAAACTTTGTGTGTCCTATGACTGACCTCCCTGCCCCAAGAAACTGGCTCGTTCACACTGTCAAAATGGCCCTTCCCCTGACAGAGACCCCTGGTTTCACCCCAAGGAACTTGAGTTGTGTGCAAATTAGATTGAACCATTCAGCCCATTGCTGTTGCTGTGTCATTCCACATCATGGCTCATTTACCTCGCTGCTGCTTTCTACACTAACCCCGTGATATCCAGACCTCTCTCTCTAGCTTCAATATATTCAGAAAAACAGAAATCTAAAGACCTACTACTCTCTGGGTGAAGAAAATTCTTCTCATCTCTGTCCTGAACAGAGGACCTCTAATTCTGAGATGGCTCTCAACACCCTGGGCGTTTAAACCCATGTAAGCATGTCAAAATGTTGACTGTTTCAATGAGTGCCTTTCATTTTCCTAAACTTCAGTCCCATCCTGAAAGGACTTATGGCGTGGATGTGGAGAGGACGTCTCCATTAGTGGGAGAGCCTTGGGCGCAAGGGCTCAGACTCAGAATAAAAGAAGGTCCAGTTAGAACTGAGATGAGGAGGAATTTCTTCAGCCAGAGGGTAGTAATTGTGTGGAATTCATAACCACAAATGGCTGTGGAGGTCAAGTCATTGGGTGGATTTAAGATAGAGATTGACAGGTTCTTGATTGTTAAGGCGGTTGTGTTAGGGGCACAAGGTCGGAGAATGAGGTTGAGAGCCATGGTTGAATGGTGCAGCAGACAGTAGGGCAAAGGGCCTAATTCTGCTCCTATATCTTAAGGTCTTATAATAGCTCATTGTAGGACAAACCCACCATCTCAGGAACCAGTCTGGTACTGTGGGATCTGTCTGGACAGTAAGAATTTGGCCGGGCTGGACAAAAGCTGGGCAGCAGTTCCTCACAATTTCAGGGCGTTGGCTCTCTTTCTGTGCTGGATCTGCAGTGGTGTCGGACCGTCCTAGCCACCATTGACAATGAGGTGTTTGAGTGCTTGGCTCTGATGTGTATCTTTCCATGGGTATCACATCCATTATTAATGTTTGGTGTTGGGTATCATGAACACTGCAGCATTTCACACAGCTGTGTTACCTTTTTCCACTCCTTGGTATCTATTACAGTGAGATCGATTACAGATTCAGAAAGGGGGTATGTACCGTCTGGCTGTTGAATAATGATGACAGGGTAGACAAGGCTCTGTGCTAGTGACACCAGCTGACTCGAGGCCCAGGGGCCCCTCCACAGTGGCTAATTGCAATTTAATCTTGAATGCTTTGCAACAAGCTGAGGTGAGTGTGAGCTGGGTTCAGTAAACGCCAGGGTAGTCAGCAATACCATGTTGTCCTGACTGTACCGAGCAGGACCCACTCTCAATCTCCAAGTTCAAGTTCAGCGTGATACCTCACTGCTTTCACCCAGCCCATTGCAGATTCAGAAACCTTGCGTAATCACAGGACTTTCTCTATTCACCCACATGGGCAGGGCAAGTGAGGGGCTATTGGGCAGTCTCAATGTGGCTCCGTGAAGGAGGTAATTAACTGAGTGAGGGTGAGCGTAGGAAGGGTTGGGGTCTGAGGCTGATTGTTAAGTGGAGGACCTGTGGCAATGATTGGCAGGGGAGTTCAGGCATATAGCGGACTCCTGGAGATTGGTGAGGGGAGCCCAGTGTCTGTGATTGGCTCTTGGCTGTGTGATTGGCAGTTGAGGTAGTTGGAGCTCATGGGGGTGGGGGAGGGGTGGTTTGTGCTGCACTGGTGGTCAGTAGAGATCCATGTGGGTCATCAGATTGGTGATTGTGATGTTGGACAAGGGTCACAAACTTGCAGAGGGGTGAGGAGGACAACCAATAAGAACTAGGAGCAGGAGTCGTCCACCTGGCCCATCGAGCCTGCTCCGCCATTGAATAAGATGATGGCTGATCTGGCTCCACTGACCTGCCTTTCCCCCCATAACCCTTAATTCCCCTACTGTGCAAAAATTTATCCAACCTCATCTTAAATATATTTAATGAGATAGCCTCCACTGCTTCATTGGGCAGAGAATTCCACAGATTCATTAATCTCCATCCTAAGCCTATTCCCCTGAATCTTGAGGTGATGTCCCCTTGTCCTAGACTCTCACACAATTTTCTGCCTACTATATCTTTCGTAATTTCATACATTTCTCTAAGATCTCTTCTCATTCTTCTGAACTCTAGGAATGTAGTCCCATCTGACTCAATCTCCTCTTTCAGGCTATAACCCTCTCATCTCCGGGATCAACCTGGTGAACTGTCTACAAAGCCAGTATATCTTTCCTCAAGGACAGAGGCCAGGACTGCACACACAACTCCAGCAGCGGCCTCACCTGTACTCTGTACAGTTGCTGTATAACCTCACTGCTTGACAATATTCCTTGTCAATTCAAGTGCTTGCCCAGATGTTTCTTAACTGCCGTGTCAGTCTCTGCATTCACTGCCTTGTCAGTGTGGTCTAGATTACATCCACCCCCTGTGTGGAAATTTCTTCCTCGGATCTCCTCCTCACTGCTAACGGACTTCAGAACCAATTCCTCTTTCCTATCCCCTTCTTGCTGGTGCCACCTCATTCTCAGACTCTGAGCTCTACCTCTCTCAGTCATTCTGTTATTGGCACCTTATTTCTCTTTGCACGACATTCTGCGCCACTCTGTTTTGTCGTCGCATTTATTGTTGGCATGTGTACTCGCAGCACTGTAAGCTTCACACAAGTAAGGAATTTCATTACACCCTGGTGCATTTAACAATAAACATCTGAATCTGGTATTCAATGCCTTCAACTGATGCCCTCCAGTCTCGGGCCTCTCTTTCTTGATGTCTCCACTCTCAATGGCCTTCATAATTTTCTGTACCTCCATTAGACACCCCCTCCCTCAGCTTCCTCTGTTCTGAAGAAAATAAATCCACCGTGTCTTCCAGCCTCCACACTGCAGGACTGAGAAGAGTGATGCTAAACCCCAGCCTCAATAAAACTCTTCTTACAAGGCAAAGCTTGAATAGGATCTGGCAGTGAACTTCTTGGGCAACATTCCTTCTGTAACTAAGCTCATATTTTCTGTCCTGTCAGGTTGACAGCAAAAACTAGAGGACATTGGTTTAGGGTAAGAGGTTCAGAGAGGATGTGAAGAGGAGATATTTTCACCCAAAGGATGGTTGGAATCTGCATTTGAATTTGAATCCCTAAAGCTCTTGAACCAAAGGAGAGAACTTCACTTGCCCCATCACTGAACTGTTCCCACAACCCATGGACTCGCTGTCAAGGACTCTTCATCTCATGTTCTTGCTATTTATCATTTATTTGTTTTTTTTTTCTTTTTGTATTTGTATGGTTTGTTGCCTTTTGCTCACTGGTTGTCCGTCTGTTGGTTACGGTCTTTCATTGATCCTATTATGGTTCATGGAATTTCTGAGCACATCCGCAAGGAAACAAATCTCAGGGTTGTATATGGTGACATATATATACTTTGATAATAAATTAACTTTGAGTTGCAGTGGCACAGCTGGTAGAGCTGTTGCCTCAATGCCAGGATTCTGAGTTCAATCCAGTCCTCGGGTACTGCTTGTGTGGAGTTTACATGGTCTTCCTGTGACCACATGCATTCCCTCTGGTATCCCCAGTGCTTCTCACCCACGGGTTCTTGTCCCTCCTGTCAGCTTCCTGCTGAACTCCAGAAATCAGGTATCTAACATTTGTGGGGAGATCACTTTTCAAAGCCAGACTGTGCCCGTTCAGGAGAACGGCAACAACTCTGTACCTGATTGGAGGCCCTGACGGAGTGGGGGAGGCTGTGTCTGATATTCCAGCAGACAATATTTGCTTGACCCTGTGCATGTCGAGGGTATGACTCACTGGGCTGATGCATCTGGCTCAGGCAAGATTGCAACAGGACACTAATTCAGAGTGAAGTGTGGTTGACGAAATGGTATCACACTGATATGATATCATGGGATTTTTATTTAATTTTTCAGCTGACTACCCTAAGTTATTCTTTTGGTTAGACAGTCTCTGACAGCCAGCTGATTTGCAGGCTGAAAATCTAGTTCTTGTCCACTAAATTTCTGTAGTTCTGTTTTCCCTCAGATTATCTAAAATTGTATCGTTAACAATGAAGAAAGTTATCAAAAATTACGGAGGGCTCTTGATCAGCTAGGTAATTGGGCCAAGGAATGACAAATGGAGTTTAATTTGGAGAAGTACAAGGTGCTGGATTTTGGAAAGTCAAATCAAGGCTAGACTTGAGTAGCGGGGCCCAGGAGGGTGTTATACAACAGAAGGACCAATAAGTACAAATACACAGTTCCTTGGGAGTGGAGTCACTTGTAGACAAGGTGGTGAAGGAGGCTTTTGGCTTGCTGGCCTGCACCAATCAAGGCACTGAGTATAGAGGTTAGAAGGTCATGTTGCAGTTGTACACGACGTCAGCAAGGCTGCACTTGGAGTATAGTGTTCAGCTTTGGTCAGCGTGCTGTAGGAAAGATGTGATTATACAGGAAATGGGGAAGAAAAAAATGACAAGGATATTGCCTGGACTCGAGGAGCTGAGTTACAGGGAGAGGCTGAACAGGTTAGGACTTGATTGGAGCATAGGAGACTTGAGAGGTGATCTTATAGAGGTGTATAAAATCATGAGGGGCATAGTTAGGGTGAATACATTCAGTCTTTTTCCCAGGGTTAGCGAATTAAGGAACCAGAGGGCATAGGCTTAAGATGAGGAGAAAGATTTTATAGGAAACTGAGTGACAACTTTTTTTAAGCCTCACAGGGTGGTCTGTATTTGGAATAAACTGGCAGAGGAAGTGGTTGAGGCAGGGTACACTAACAACTTGTAAAAGGCAGTTGGACAGATGTATGGAGAGGAAGGGCTTAGGGAGATATGGACTAAATGTTGGCAGAAGGGACTGACGTGGATGGACATCTTAGTTGGTACAGTCCAGTTGGGCTAAAGGGCCTGTTTCCATGCTGTATGACTGAGATTTAGTGCCACCCCAGAGATGAAGGCCCAGTGTGCTCTGAGGCTGAAGTGGGGCCTGTAGACTGCCACAGATGGGTTCGATTGCATCAGGCGGCTAGGTAGAAAGCTCCTTCCACTCCCTGTGAAGATACCTCCAGCTTCTCGATACCAGCCCAAGTTGCTCATTTTCCAGGGATTCTCGTGAGTTTGTAAAGGTGTTACCGTTTTTGCACGGAGGACTTAAGAACTGTTCCTCTGACCTTCCCGTAATTGCTTGCTGCAATGTCTGTTTGGGAGTGTGATGTGAGACACATTATGATCCGCCCTTCAGAACTATGGGGGTTGTCAGGGCAGGAGGACCTGCTGATGTCAGTTCATCTACCTTGCCAGTGAAGTTGGTTGATTTTCCTCTCCACCGCCTCAAGGTGCCTGGGAAAGGTCTCAGAAATGTGCAGGAGGTCAGCTGTCTGCAGACTGGTTCATCTTGAAATGCCAGGTCAAACAGCCAAAATGACGACAGTGAATTCCTTCATCCATGTTTGCTTTCTCAGAGGGCTGGCTCACGAGGTTTGTGCCCCGTATCTAAGAAAGGATGTGTTGACTGTGGAAAGGATTCTGAGGAGGTTTACCAAAATGATCCCAGGAATGAAAGGCTCTGGGCCTGTGTTCGCTGGAGTTTAGAAGAATGAGGAGGGAATATTGAAAGACCTAGATAGAGTGGACGTGCAGTGGATCTTTCTAGTAGTGGGCAAGTCTAGGACCAGAGGGCACAGCTTCAGAATAGAAAGATGTCCCTTTAGGGTAGAGATGAGGAGGAATTACTTTAGCCAGAGGATGGTGAATCGATGTGGAATTTATTGCTGCAGACGGCTGTGGACGCCAAGTCATTGGTATGTGTAAATCAGAGTTGATGGGTTCTTGATTAGTAAGAAGTGTCAAAGATTATGCCGCAAAGGCAGACGTTGAAAGGGAAAATAAATCATCCATGATCGAATGGTAGAATAGACTCGATGGGCCAAATAGCCTAATACTGCTCCTTTGTCTTATGGTCTGATATGGCAACTTTAAACAGTTTCACAATGTGAAGCTTGTTGGAAGTGAAGTCAATACTGGGACAAGAGAGTCTGGGGAAAGTGTCTGGCTGAGGGTCTGGGTTTCATCTGCACCAGTTTGCTGGGACGTGTTTGTTTTAGGGCTGTGTTGTTCTCTGGGAGGGGTTAAAAATATTGTCTTTTTCCCCCACCCTTACACACTTGGACTTCTAACCCATCCCACCTCCTGCCTTTTCACACATACTAATACCATACAGAAACCTGACTGTGACTGTTGGACATCTGTGTTGGGTTGGGGAGATATGAAACAATGCAATGTAAGATTCCAGGGTGACCCTGGGTGGGGAGTAAATCCAGCCATCCGGCCTTGCCCAGCTCGCAAGAGTCATTCCCAGAGCCTGAGGCACTCCTCCCCATTAGAAGGATCTGCGTTTTCTAGCCCCCACCCGAGTGAGGGCTGTGACCTGAATGCTCACGTAGAGGGGCCAAGGAGTGTTTATGAGTGAGCACATCCGCCAATGTGCGCTTGGGGTCGGGCTGTGGTTTCCTTCCCTGCAGATGGAGTGTGGTTTATGTGGTGTGGCTGTGATGGTAGGTGACCCCTCTACGGGGCCGAGCAATTTCATGGAAACTAATTTGGGCTTCACTGTCCCCAGACACGATGACCTGAAGGAGATGCTGGACAGCAATAAGGACTCGCTGAAGCTGGAGGCGATGAAGAGGATTGTAGCGGTGAGTTTGAGGCATCAATAATCAAGCTTTATGCTACTTATTTGGCCAAAACCAGTGGCTTAAAATGGTGCAATTTGCTGAGCGCCACACCCTAATTCTGAGGATTCACTATATACCGGCTGAAAACATTTCTTTTTTCAATTCTGAATGGATGGACCTTTCTTCCCAGAACTGTGACCTCTGATTCCAGGTTCCCCAGCCAGGACAATCACCAATACATCTATTGTCTGGAGCCTCAAGATATTTGTACCCTACCAGTGAAATGACCTTTTATTTTTCTTTAATGGAAAAAGTGTACACTAGGTCTGTTCTGTAAAATATATCCGCGTGGGTCCAACCCGGTGAACGTTTGCTGCTTTCTTCCTTCACGAGGACACTCAGTGCTACTTTATCAGGTATCTTCTGTGCTTAATAAATTGCCCACTGAGTGTATGCTTGAGCGTCTGCTGCCGTAGCCCATCTACTTCAAGGTTTACTGTGTTGTGCATTTAGAGACTATCTCTGCACAGCCCTGTTGTAATGCATGGTTATTTGAGTTATTGTCACCTTCCTGTCAGCTTAAACTATCTGGCCATTCTCCTCTGACCTCTCCAATTAACAAGGAGTTTTCATCCACAGAACTGCCACTCACTGGACGTTTTATTTTTCGTTTTACTGTAAACTCTGTTCTCTGTAAACTTTCTGTATAAAAAAACCAGGTATGACTTGGAGGAGGGCTATTTCAAGAGCAAAGAAACTGTTCTGAATGAGGTTGAGGCGACATTGGATGCATGATAGCTGTGGCAGGGTTTGCAGGACATTACAAAACGAAATCCAATAGCACAAATGACAGTGACGCTTCAATACCAGATGAGCTCAATGCCTTTTAAGCTCGCTTTGAGAGGGAGAGTAAAACCACGGTTATGAGGATCCCTGCACCACCTGGTGATCCTGTGATCTCTGTCTCGGAGGCTGACAACAGACTGTCAGGTGAACCCTCGCAAGGCGGCAGTGCCCAGTGGTAAGGCTCTGAAAACCTGTGCTAACCAATTGGCAGGGGTATTCAAGGACATTCTCAATCTCTCATTGCTACAGTCCTAAGTTCTCACCTGCTTCAACAGAGCAACAGTTATACCAGTGCCCAAGAAGAGCAGTGTGAGCTGCCTTAATGACTAGCATCCAGTAGCACTCATGTCTATGATGCTGAAATGCTTCAAGAGGTGGTTCATGGCTAGAATCAACACCTGCCTCTGAAGGACCTGGACTCACTGCAATTTGCCTTTCGCCACCATAGGTCTACAGCTGATGCGATCTCAATGGCTCTCCATGTGGCCTTGGATCGCCTGGACAATGCAAGTACCTATGTCAGGACGCTGTTTATTGACTACAGCTCAGTATTTAGCACCATCATTCCTACAGTCCTGATCTGAAAGCTGCAGAACCTAGGCCTGTAAACCAGAAGACCAGAATCTGCGTGGACAATCAACACTGGCGCACCACAAGGGTGTGTGCCTAGCCCACTGCTCCACTCTCTCTATACCCACAACTGCGTGGCCAGGAGCAGCTCAAATGCCATCTATAAATTTGCTAATGATACAGCCATTGTTGGCTGAATTTCAGATGGTGATGAAAGGGCTTTCAGGAGTGAGAGATAAGAGTTAGTTGAGTGGTGTCACAGCAACAACCTTGAACTCAGCATCAGCAAGACCAAAGAGCTGGTTGTGGACTTCAGAAAGGGTAAGACAGGGGAACTCAAACCAATCCTCACAGATGGATCCGAAGTGGAGAGAGTGAGCAATTTCAAGTACCTGGCACCTAACTTGGACATAACACATTGATGCAGCTATAAAGAAGGCAAGACAGTGGCTATATTTCATTTGGAGTTTGAGGAGATTTGGTTTGTCAACAAGAACACTCAAAAACTTTTATAAATGCACCATGGAGAGCATTCTGACTGGCTGCATCACTGGCTGACTGGCTGGTATGGGGGGGGGGGGGGCACTGCTACATAAGGTACAAGGTAAGTTGCAGGTATTTGTAAAATTAGTCAGCTCCAGCATGGGTACTAGCCTCCGAAGTATCCAAGACCTCTTCAAGGGGCTGTGCATTAGGAAGGCAGTGATCATCATTAAGGATCCCCACCACTTAAGGCTCGTCCTCTTCACACTGTTACCATTGGAAAGGAGGTACCAGAAGATTGAAGACACACACTCAGCAAATCAGGAACAGCTTCTTCTCCTCTGCCATCCGATTTCTAAATGGATATTGAACCCATGAACACTATCTCACTACTTTATTAAAATTTCTTTTTTGCAGAACTTATTTTAACTTAACTATTTAATAGAAATATATACTTAATGTAGCTCAGTTTTTTCTCTATATTTATTTATCACATATTTCATTGTACTGCTGCTGTAAAGTTAATGAATTTCACAACATACACCGATGATATTAAATCTGATTCAGACTGTGTGAAAATCCCAGGAGATCAGCAGTTCCTGAAATATTCAAACCACCCTGTCTGGCACCAACAATGATTCAAGTGTCTAAATCATTTAGATCACATTTCTTCCCAGTTGGTCTAAACAACAACTGAACCTTTGGACCATGTTTTCATGTTTTATGTACAGAGTTGCAGATACATGATTGGCTGATTGGAAATTTGCATTTGTGAGCAGGTGTCACTACAAATGCACAGTTGTGGTCTCCTTACACCTAGTGGCCACTTCGTTAGGTAAATTTTGTACAGCTGCTTATCGATGCAAATCTAGTGAACCGATCCTGTGACAGCAACCCAATGCATGCAGACATGGTTAGGAGGTTCAGACTAACCATCAGAATGGGGAAGAAATGTGATCTCAGTGACTTTGACCGTGGAATGTTTGTTGGTGCCAGACCGGGGCTGGGGGGGGGGGAGTGGTTTGAGTATCTCAGATTTTCACACACAAAAGTCTCTAGAGTTTACAGAGAATGGTGTGGAAAAACAAAAAAACATCCAGAGAGCTGCAGTTCTGTGGGGGAAAATGCTTTGTTAATGAGAGAGGTCAGGGGACAATGGCCAGACTGGTTCAAGGTGACAGGACACAAATAACCATGTGTTGCCACAGTGGTGTGCAGAAGAGCATCTCTGAATACATGACGTGTCTAACCTTGAAATGGATGAGCTACAGCAGCAGAAAGCCACAAACACTCACTGGCAGCTTTACAGGAGGCACCCAATAAAGTGATGATTGAGTGTATATGTTCGAAGGAATTTAACAGTTCACCAGATTTATTTGTGAAATGACTACTGTTACGTACCCCATAACTGGGTCACTTACCAGCAAATATAGAGAGGTCCGTTGAAGTCTGATGATACTATTTTTAAAAGTCTTTATTTATAAAGGGGCACAAAAATAAGATGAATACAAACATTCAGATAATATACGTCGTCAATACTCAATCTAAAAGCGCGGGTATAATAATAATCATCAATAAGACATAGCTCTGTCGTTTGTCTAGGGCATATATGTCAAACTCAAGGCCCGTGGGCCAAATCCGGCCCACGGTGGAATTATCTTTGGCCCGCGAGATAATATCTAATTATTATTAAAGCTGGCTCCAGTAATCGAAGCGCTTATGGCGTATGATATGGCTAATGCTGAGTTTATTCAGGTACCAGGTTTTCAGGGTTTTTAGTGTTTATTCGGCAGTCTTGCTCGGCAGTCTTCTTCATAAGAAACGGAATTTGTAAAGTGAAACACTTTGTAGTTATAGCAGAGACTGAGACACATGAGAGTAGGCTGAAAAAACGGAGGCAAAGAAAGCTGCGTTCACACGCGTCCGACTGATCCGGCCCGCATGAAGCTGCATTTTGCTCAATCCGGCCTGTGACCTAAAATGAGTTTGACACCCCTGGTCTAGGGGATAATATATTGTCCGATTGAAATATAAAAGTCACTCAGTTCCTGCAGGCTTCAGCCTTTGGGGACCGCTGGGTTTTCACTTGTTGGAGAGAGAGAGATTTGTGAGAAAAGAAACTTGCCCGGGTCCTTTGATGAGGCCAATCCGTTGAGTCGGGGGAGTTGGTTCCCCGTTGTTAGTTCAAGAAAATCGTTTCTGTGGTACCCGCCACCGGCTCCCAGGCAAGGGAACCGAACGCACGTGGCTTCCTTCAAATGGCTTCCCGGTATTACGGGATCGCTAGCGTTCCTTCTGGTGCGTCTGAGGGGCCGTCTCTACAGCCCCTCTTTTATCTTGACTCGCAGGGTAGCAGATGTCAATCAGATTGGGGGGGATGATGCAATCTCTCCCCTTCACCCAGCCCACTTTGCCCGAGGGCTGTCATGTAGCATAGCATCGCAATCCATAAACGTGTCTCCAAGAGACAATGGCCAATGTCCCGTGACTTTACATTGCCGGGGAACGAGGCAATTTGCACGTCTCTCCCTCATTTCCTGGGTCCCTTGACCCAACCCAAGAGTGCTATTGCAATTCTCACAAAGGAGGGGGCTGCGGGCATAACACCTCCCCTCTTCACAGCGTTTTTACCAGCGGTTAAAACGAAGTAGTACAGAGTCTTACAGGATTGGCGAATCTAACACAATACCAAAGTTTTTCTTTTCTACAGAGTAAAACAGTGATACATTCAATTCAGCATCCCAACAGTTAATGATTACAGTGTCACTTCCTTTACTAGCTTAACATCTTGTACCTTACTAAAGTCTTACAGCATCAGACTTCAACTTAATAACCACCTATTTTTTTTCAGCAAACAAAACTAACGAGTTGTGATCTTAAGCTTACGTGTATACTACCACAGGTCATGCAAATACCAATCGTTATGTTGCTTTCAACTTAACAGGCAGGCTTCCAAGGGGTTTGTCTTTTTTATTCACATGCTTTGCTGAAATCCCGTACAACCGGCTGGGCTATTTAAAAATGGCGCCCTTCATTAACCGTCGTCTCTTTTCCGGTGAGTTCCTACGGGAGGAACTCGGGTGGTTTGGCGAGGTAAACTCCTGCCCGCCTCGTTCATAGGGGTTATTTTATCAACACCGTGTCCCAAACTTAGACCATTTGCACCCAATTCTTTAATTTTACACAGGTGGGCTAGCCCTCTCGTCAGGACCCTTCAGGCTATTGGCTTTTAGTTCAAACTCTTTGTTCAAGCAGCATTTCAAATTCTGCCTCTTCACACCCCATTCTGGAATAACAATAGGGTGGGGGGCCCCAGCATCTCCCGGCTTAATCTGTAAGCGATCTGCAGGGTTTAAAATTTCTTCATTCGATTTGGGAACTGCAGATTTCCTGTTTCCTTCACTAATAATATTTATCTCCCCATTTTTGAGCTCCGCATTAAATTTCACCACCCCTTCGAGCACAAACATCGGGGAACTCTCACTTCCCACGATTACCAGGGTTAACCCCTTTTCCACTGAACCAAGTCTATTTGACCCAAAAGGACGGCCGTCTCGTTCAGCTGAATCAAATACCTCAGACTTTTTCTGAGCTCCGTGACTAGGTTCAGGACCACGTGCATCCCCATCTTGGACACACTCAAACGGGACATTGACCTCTTCCAGGCTTTCAATACCCGTACTTTTTTCAAATTCTAAATTCCCCTGATCCTCCCAGTTACTCTCTGGGCAACTCTCTTCCGGAGTAAACTCAACCCCACGGGCTGAAACAACCTCATCTGCCAACCCAGCAGACTTCTTCAAGGCAAGGGCACCCTTTTCATCTAGGGCTGCCCTCATTTCATTGTCGGGAACACCTTTAGAATTTTCAACTTCGTCAAACAGGTCTGCCACACCAGACAGATCATCCATGTCCAACTCTGGACCTCTTAACCGCTCTAACGGTTCCTCATCTTTATTTTCTGCCTCTAGAACCTTGCTCCCCGTTAATGGCAGATCTACCTCCTCTCCCTTACCCTCTTTCACTTTACTACTCTTCGCTTTACCACCCTCTAAACCCTCGTGGCACAGGGTTGGTAAAAACGTCTCGGCCAAATCGAAACTGGCCAGATTTAAACTGCTCTCGTTCTCAGCTGCCGCTCTCGACAGGCTGCGAGTGACCGCGCCTGCGGGATAGCTCTTGGAAGCTAGGGGCGGAGCCTCAACACTCACAGGCGGTTTTATTAGCGCCATGGCTGCCCAAACCTTACCCCCGGCTAAATCGTTACCAAGAAGGACGTCCACGTCAGTTCTCGGGAATTCTGATGGCACCCCTATTTCAACTGGTCCAGACACCAGCTCACAATCCAGAATGACCCTATGTAAAGGCACCACTTTGGTCCATTTTCCTATGCCTCTCAGGGCTACCTCTCCCATCTGAGGCCCGAACTCTAGCACTTTACTGCTAATCAATGACAGCTCAGCCTCCGTGTCTCTCCAGATTCGTATGGGAATTGGTGGGTCCCCCTTCCTCAAAGACACGGTCCCGTGTGACAGACAAGTCTCAGACCCTTCTCATACTCTGTCTACCCGGGGCTCTCTTGTCGATTTACTGATTACCACGGCACATCCGATAGGGACTGCTGCTTTCCCTTTTCCCGTCTCCCTCCTCGGAGCAAAGCACCGAGACGCAACATGCCCGCTCTTCCCACAATTAAAACAGGTCAAGCCCGGAAATCTCTGGCCGTCTGGACTTTCCCCCTCAACCTTACCACTAGCTCCCGGCGGGACCTCTTTCTCAGCCGGCGGGCTTTCTCGATCGTTCCCACGGTCTCTCTGGGAACTTTTATTCGAGGAAAACTTTGCCTTGTGGGTTAGGGCATATTCATCTGCGAATCTAGCAAATTCTGAGATGGACTTATTCGGCTTCTCATTCAAATACATCCGGATCTCCTCCGGAACACAACCTTTAAATTCCTCAATCAAGATTAACTCCCTGAGACGCCCATAATCCTCGTCCACTATTTCTGTGGTGCACCAACGGTCCAAGAGCACCCCCTTCTCATGGGCAAACTCGGTATACGTCTGATTCCACCCTTTCCGTAAATTTCTGAACTTTTGTCTATATGCTTCAGGTACTAGCTCGTAACCCCGGAGAATGGCCGCCTTTACTTGGTCATAATTCTCTTCCCCTTCCTCCTCCATGGACAACGCCACATATGCCCGCTGTGCCTTCCCTCTTAACACACTTTGTAACAACGCCACCCACTGTGCTCTGGGCCACTTCTGATTCACTGCCACCTTTTCAAAAAGCAAGAAATAACTATCAACATCCGTCTCCTTGAATGGGGGTACCAACCTCAACGCCCGACTAACATCAAACCGCTCCTCTCGGTCCGACCCCTGACTTCGTTGCTCTTGCTTTAACTTCTCCATCTCCAAGTCATGTTTCCTCTGGCTCTCTGCCTCCCTCTCCTTCTCGGCCCTTTCCTTCTCGGCCCTTTCCTTCTCCTTCTCAGCTGCTTCCAGCTCTTTTAACTGAAGTTCATGCTCTCTTCGCTTCTCAGCTCTCTCCTGCTCCCTTTTCACCTCTAACTCCTTTAGCTGGCGCGCATGCTCCCTTTCTTTCTCTCTCTCTCTTTCTCTCTCTCGACTGCTTCCAGCTGCTTTAACTTAATTTCATGTTCCCACCTTAATTTCTCCAACTCTTAACTGAGCCGTCCCACTAGCTGGTACCTTTTCAGGGATATTTTCCAATACCTCAGCTGCAAACACATTCTTCTCAATGTAATCAATGTAATACTGAGTTATGGCCCTTCGCACCTCCCGCTTTTTCATTGACGACCTCACTTTTGGGAGGTTTAACCCCTTCGCCAAATTGACCAAGTCTGATTTGGTGGCCGCCTCTAGCGCCCCAGAGTCGGGTTTCCTATAAATTCATCCACGTCCATCTTTGCTGGTTTCCCGTCTGGCTACCCGCGTACCAGATCCAAGTTTGGACTTACAACCCCGATTCACTGGCCCTCCAATTTGGGTTCAAATCCCGGACGAGCCCCCAAGTTGTTACGTACCCCGTAACTGGGTCACTTACCAGCAAAGATAGAGAGGTCCGTTGAAGTCTGATGATACTATTTTTAAAAGACTTTATTTATAAAGGGGCACAAAAATAAGATTAATACAAACATTCAGATAATATACGTCGTCAATACTCAATCTAAAAGCGCGGGTATAGTAATAATCATCAATAAGACATAGCTCTATCGTTTGTCTAGGGGATAATATATTGTCCGATGGAAAGATAAAAGTCACTCAGTTCCTGCAGGCTTCAGCCTTTGGGGACCGCTGGGTTTTCACTTGTTGGAGAGAGAGAGATTTGTGAGAAAAGAAACTTGCCCGGGTCTTTTGATGAGGCCAATCCGTTGAGTCGGGGGAGTTGGTTCCCCATTGTTAGTTCAAGAAAATCGTTTCCGTGGTACCCGCCACCGGCTCCCAGGCAAACGCACGTGGCTTCCTTCAAATGGCTTCCCGGTATTACGGGATCGCTAGCGTTCCTTCTGGTGCGTCTGAGGGGCCGTCTCTACAGTCCCTCTTTTATCTTGACTCACAGGGTAGCAGATGTCAATCAGGTTGGGGGGATGATGCAATCTCTCCCCTTCACCCAGCCGACTTTGCCCGAGGGCTGTCATGTAGCATAGCATCGCAATCCACAAATGTGTCTCCAAGAGACAATGGCCAATGTCCTGTGACTTTACATTGCCGGGGAACGAGGCAATTTGCACGTCTCTCCCTCATTTCCTGGGTCCCTTGACCCAACCCAAGAGTGCTCTTGCAATTCTCACAAAGGAGGGGGCTGCGGGCATAACACTACCTTGTGGTGTAAGAAAAGAGTGCGCAGGTGGGGTCCATAACCTCTAGTCTGGTGGAATGGGAAGTGATCTCAGAAAAACAGATCAGGTTCTGAGGTTTGGTTGGAGCCTGCAGTGGGGATGTTTCCCTCACTGGACTGACAAAAGAGTCACAAGGGAAATGATCTCAGAATAAAAGGTCTCTAAGGATGGATGGATGAGAAGTACTGTTTTCTCTCATAGGTACTTTTTGCTCCTTGGGTGTGTGGAGGTGGAGTATTCAAGGTGCAACAGACAGATTCTTGGGCCAAGGGTTAATGGGCAAGAAAGAGGAGCAAAGTGCAGTCATCAGCCATGGTCTGATTGAATGGGGCAGCAGGCTTGAGGGGCTGAATGGCTTTCTGGAATGGCACACTGCTGTGCCCTGAGTTGTTATTTTGGTGATGACTCGAATTGTCACTCACCCCCTCACTCCTCACTCACTTCCTTCCCCTTACTCCTCACCCACTCCCTGTTCCCTCCCCTCACTCCTCACTCCCTCCCCCACTCCTCACCCACTCCCTACCCTATTCCTCACCCACTCCCTACCCTATTCCTCACCCACTCCCTACCCCATTCCTCACCCACTCCCCTTCCCCTCATTCCCACCTCCTCCATGTCCCCTCCCTCCTCACTCACTCTCTCCCTCCTCTCTCCTCACTTACTCCCTCACCCTCACTCTCTTCACCCCAACTTCTCGCTCTGTCCTCTCGCTCCCCTTCCCCCCTCGCTTCCCTTAACCCCCCCCCCCACGCTCCCACCACTCCGCACCCACTCCCTCCCCCATCAGCCCCCACCCACTCCTTCTCCCACCACTCCGCACTCACTCGGGTCCACCATCGTTCCCGTCACCCACCCAGCACCCTCCATTCTCCTTCACCCCCCCATACCCCTCTCACTCATGCCACTCAGAATTTCTCCACCCTCCCCTATATTGCCCACACTGCATCCTCCCCCCCCCCCCCCCCCATATCTTGTGTGTACCCTACCAAGGAATTGAGCCACCTGAGACTGACCCTGTCACAGGTTCTTTGAGATGGAGATCCCTCCCTGTGGGAAGTTGGTCTTTGGTCAGGGGCCTGTTTCAGGACCTAGCTGCTGTGAGCGGACAGAGAACAGAGAGCTGTTAAATATTTATTGATGGTGTGAATGGCAGCCTCAGGCCTCTCTGCTCTGAATTATTCACACTGTTAATGCCTGCTTTATTTATTTACCAGCTCACATCTTGCTTGTTAAGCAAAAAAACATCAGGTTTCTCCAGCTTTGTGTTTGCCCAGTGAGGTGTTGTCTTTGGTGTCATAATGAAGCGAGAAATATTAATACCAGTGAGATCATACAGCAGGGAAGCAGGCCTTTCAGCCTCCCTGTCCAGGCTGACTAATGCCTCTGTGCCCTAATCTTATTTGTCTGCGTTAGGCCTGTATTCCCTCCACACCCTCCTTCCCACTCCTTTCCTCTCCAAATTCCATATAGCCATTGGAATTGTACCTGTCTCCACTGCCTGCTGGACAAGCACCACTCTGTTTTTTTAAAGACATACTCCTCAGGGCTCCTCTAAATGTCTCTACCCTCAGTATAATCGTCTGCTGTTTGTTTCTAGACTCTGCTACCATTGAGAATAAACTTGTCTTCGAGCAATGCAGCATTTATACAGGCCTTACAGTCGAAGGAGTGCATGCCAACGATGTCCTACCAGTTGTCTCAGTTTCCTGTGTTCATCCCATATCTCTCTAAGCCCCGCCCTCTGTGTACCTATCCAACTACTTACGAAATACTCTTCTACCTGCTTCAACTTGTATCTTAGAAAAAATACACAAAATGTGGAAGACGCAATAACTTTTACCACATTTTTAAATCATGTAGACGCCGTGTTTCTTTTATTACCATTTCGCTGTCTAGCAGTTTTCCCCCCCTAAGATGATCTGTTTTGAAGGGGCGTAGATAATCTTAGAGAAAAAAACTGCTAGCTTCCTAAAGTCCAATGAGGTTGAACTGTTGAGTTTAATGTGATGTGACTGCCGCCTTGCCTTGCTGGCAAAAGGCACTTAACCACACACAGTCACTGAGGCAATACGTGAGAGCAGAAACAGAAGCAGGGGTTTCATTACTGCCCTTCCCAGTTAGTGAGATCACCACATTATCCACTCCTTCCGCAATGTTGTTGCCCAATCGCTCAACCTGTCCATATCCCCCACAGCCCCTCCGCATCCTCTTTGCAGCCCACACCTCGCTTAGTGCCCTGAGACTCTGCTCTCCTTTTCACCTCCCTCAGTGTGATGTCTCCCACATAGGGAGTGGGATATTGGGATTGGATTATTATTGTCACATGTAGCAAGATGCAGAGAAACGATTTGTTTTTCATTGGTTTCCAGACAGATCGTTCCATGCTGACTATAGTATGATTGTTGCGAACAAGATGCATTGCAGTTAGACAAAAAGTTGCAAAGGCCACGACATTGCAGACTAGGAGATCAAGAGTTCATCTTTTAAGAGATGAGAGGGCCCTGGCCCGAAACATAGTCTTTTTTTGTTACCCTTTATAGATCCTGCTTGACTTGCTGAGTTCCACCAGCATTTTGTGTGTGTTGCATGTATGATCTGTCAAGTCTGATAACTGCAGGATAGAGGCTGGAGGTACGTGTTGTCAAGCCTTTGTATCTTCTGCCTGGGAGAGGGGAGAAGAGAGAATGCCCAGGGTAGGAGGAATCTTTGATTATGTTTGCTGCCTTCCCAAGGCAGTGGGGAGTGTAGACGGAGTCGGTGGGGAGTGTAGACGGAGTCAGTGGAGGGGAGTGTAGACGGAGTCGGTGGCGAGTATAGACGGAGTCAGTGGAGGGGAGTGTAGACGGAGTCGGTGGAGGGGAGTGTAGACGGAGTCGGTGGAGGGGAGTGTAGACGGAGTCGGTGGAGGGGAGTGTAGACGGAGTCGGTGGAGGGGAGTGTGGACGGAGTCGGTGGAGGGAAGTGTGGACGGAGTCGGTGGGGAGAGTCGACGGAGTCGGTGGAGGGAAGTGTGGACGGAGTCGGTGAGGAGTGTCGACGGAGTCGGTGAGGAGTGTCGACGGAGTCGGTGGAGGGGAGTGTAGACGGAGTCGGTGGAGGGGAGTGTAGACGGAGTCGGTGGAGGAAAGTGTAGACGGAGTCGGTGGAGGGGAGCTTAGACGGAGTCGGTGGAGGGGAGCTTAGACGGAGTCGGTGGAGGGGAGCTTAGACGGAGTCGGTGGAGGGGAGCGTAGACGGAGTCGGTGGAGGGGAGCGTAGACGGAGTCGGTGGAGGGGAGCGCAGACGGAGTCGGTGGAGGGGGAGCGCAGACGGAGTCGGTGGGGAGTGCAGACGGAGTCGGTGGTGGGGAGTGCAGACGGAGTCGGTGGAGGGGACGGAGTCGGTGGTGGGGAGTGCAGACGGAGTCGGTGGAGGGGAGCGTAGACGGAGTCGGTGGAGGGGAGCGTAGACGGAGTCGGTGGGGAGCGTAGACGGAGTCGGTGGGGAGCGTAGACGGAGTCGGTGGAGGGGAGCGTAGACGGAGTCGGAGGGGAGCGTAGACGGAGTCGGTGGGGAGCGTAGACGGAGTCGGTGGAGGGGAGCGTAGACGGAGTCGGTGGAGGGGAGTGTAGACGGAGTCGGTGGGGAGTGTAGACGGAGTCGGTGGAGGGGAGTGTAGACGGAGTCGGTGGGGAGTGTAGACGGAGTCAGTGGAGGGGAGTGTAGACGGAGTCGGTGGGGAGTGTAGACGGAGTCGGTGGGGAGTGTAGACGGAATCGGTGGAGGGGAGTGTAGACGGAGTTGGTGGAGGGGAGCGTAGACGGAGTCAGTGGAGGAGAGGCTGGTTTCCGTGATCAACCGGGTGGCACTTACAATGCTCTGCAGTTTCTTATGGCAAAGCAGTTGCCATACCGAGCTGTGATGCATCTGGGTCGGGTGCTATCTGTAGTACATCTGTAAAAGTTGATAAGGATCATTGGGGACATGCCGAATTTCCTTATTTCCTCAGTCCTGGGTGTGGCAGCTGAAACCCAGGCATCCTTGGGGCATCGTGGACCATCAATGCGAGTGTCTACACTCCATAATTTGTAACCTCATAGTTTGGGACCTCCCTCAATCTACCACCAGGCCACATTCCTAGTTCATGGTCCTGTGTGGCTGGGCTTCTCACAAGATGTTCCAGTGGTATTAGAAAACTCCCTGACTCAGTTTGGTCTTTAAAATGCCAGGGGAGGTCCAGGTCAGCTGGTTCTTGCCCCATCAGTCTGCTACACCAACAGTGTTACCAGCCAAGTAACCCACCAGCTCGTACTTACCTGCTCATCGGTGCCCAGTTATTATCCAAATGTGTCTAAATTGTACAACCTGAGATTTGTCTGCTTGCAGGCAGCCAGAAAGCAAGAAACCTGAAAGAGCCCAATTTTAAAAAAAGACCAACACCCAATGTGCAGAAAGAGAAAAAAACAAATCATGCAAACATTGAAAGCAAGCAGCAGCACTCAGAACCAGATTGAGTCCACAGACTCGGAGCCCAGAGCAGCTGGAGCAGGCCCATAGCCTCGGTCTCAGTTCAGCGGGGCAAATTGTCACCCAGCCTGGAGCAGTCCCACAGCCTCCTCAGCCTTAGTACTGTGAAGAGTGGGGTAACCGGCGCGGAGCAGCCAGCAAACCAGCCTGACGCTGGCCTCCAGTTCTGACACCCTGCCTTTCCGATCCATCTGGCCTGGTGTTTAAATTGTCCGAACACTGGGTGGTAGGACTTGGGCCTTGCTGGATGGATACGCTTGTGGCCTGGACGCCGCTGCCACGTTCCGACCCATACTTAACCATTCCAAATGGGCCCAGTGCTGAGATCGATCCAACCTCACTCACAGTTCAGGTGGATGGGCTCCGAAACTCCTCCGCTCCAATCCCATCTCCGACTTGACTTTGCTCCGACTGCTTCTCCTTGACCGTACCTCGACGTCGCTCCAACTCTGTGTCGCACCCGCAGTGTGAATCGGGACAGGACTACTCAGCTCGACCTGAGCACAGGCTTAGTCCAGACATCCGTACCACGAGGGTTGGACCTGTCGCCAAGGTTTATCCCATTGCCCATCGATCCCAGAACAATAGAGGGTCCCTTGTCCGTGTTCTGCTTCCTCACACATTGCGATGTGGAGGCCCGTGTTCTGCCCAGTACCAGTGTGAACGTGGTGAGACTGCTGGCCCTGACCCTCGCCTTTGAGGCACCCTCCTTCTGCCATCGCCTCCTGCCACCCATCCAGCTCGAGGACACACGCTTGCCACGTCCACTCCCACTTACTGAAAATGCACTGGTTTCTCCTCATCTGCAGTTTCTGTCACCTCTGTGAACTTTTCTTTTCCTTACACGAGCTGAGGCCATTCAGCCCATTGAATCTATGTCAGCTCCCTGAGCAATTCCCATCGGCCCCCATTCTTCCCATCTAGTTCCCAGTGTGTACAATGACTCTCCCAACTCTCATGCCAGCCATGATATACAATTTGAGCTGGTCAGCTAATCCCCTCACCCACCCACACTCCACATTAATTTTGGGATGCGGGAGGAAACGGCAGCAGCCAGGGAAGCTCACCCAGTCACCAGTGGAACACAGAGACCACACACACAGAGGCACAACCCCACACCCCGCCAGACGATGGGGTTGAACCCGGGCCTCTGATGCCGAGAGACAGCAGCACTACCCGCTGTGTTAACATGCTCACTCTCATCACTCTCCTACGTTGCCACATTCCATGTTGCCTGAAAACGTGGCATGGATTCCCTCTCTGCATGCTGGTGACTTTAGAATCAGGTTTATTATCACTGACCTGTGTCCTGAAGTTTCTTGGTTTGTGGCTGCAGCACAGTGCAAGCTGTCAGTTACAAAAATAAATAGATAACGCACAAGAGGAATAGTGAGGTGGTGTTCGTGGACCTTTCAGAGATCTGATGGCGGAATGGAAAAAGCTGTTTCTAGGATATTGAGTGGGGTCTCCAGATTCCTGTACCTCCTCCCTGATGGTAGCCATGAGCAGAGGGCATGGGCTGGATGGTGAGGGCCCTTGGTGACAGATGCCTCCTTCTTTTGAAGATGGCCTCGATGGTGGGGAGGGTTGTGCCTGTGATGGATTTGGCTGAGTGCACAACCGTCTGCAGCCTCTTGTGCATTGGAGCCTCCTCACGAGGTGGTGAGGCAGCCAGTCAGAATGTGCTCCACCGTACATCTTGAAATTGAAGGGAGTCGTGGGTGACGCACCAAATATCAAACTCCTAATGAAGTAGAGCCACTGGCGTGCCTTCTTTGTGATTGCATCGATGTGTCATGCCTGGGATTGATGCTCTTGAGATGCTGACAGCCAGGTACGATAGGATGGACGCTTGGCCTCACAATCTACCTCGTTATGATCTTGCACTTCTTTGTTCAGTTGCACTGCACCTTTTCAGTGGCTTTTACACTTCCTTCTGCATTGTTTTACCTTATTCTAGCTCAATGCACTGTGTGATCATTTGATCTGTATAAACAGTACGCAAGACGAGCCTTTCACTGTATCCTGGTAGCCCTGACGGTAACATACCAATACTTGAAGCTGCTCTACCACTGACCTCTCAGTGAGGATTGATATGTGTTCTCGTAATGGAGCCCCTTCCTCTGCTGCCCTGCCATCCTCTCAGAATTGTCCGCTCGCCCGGCCTCCAGAGCAGGCTGAGTAGAAACATTGGTTCTCGGCAAAAATGCTGTTTCCATAGCAACCAGTTTGACCCCTCTCCCTCAGACCTGCTTCAGACAATCATGTAATCCAGCTCTTTGAGCCCAAGGTGAAAGTGCCAACAGCTCCAAAAACCTCCCCATTCTCCATACCAATGGCTTCTCCAGTCCTTTATTCATATGAACCTTCCAGTCATATATCCTTGTAGACCTTTCAAAACACACTGTAGCCCTTCCCTCTCCTCCCACTCCTCTTCTTTATCCCAATCACAGAGAGCTTGATTGCCCGGGTCCCACCAACCAACAGCCCTGAGTTCTCTAACTCACATTGGCTTCCAGTTCAGTGGGACCTCCACAGTTTAATATCCTTTGTTCCCAAGTTGCCTCCTCCTGTAGGCACAGCCAGTAAAGCTGCATTCTCACAGCGCCTCAGGTTTTTCCTGATCTCAGGCACTGAGCGTGCGGAGTCTGCATGTTCTCCATGTGACCACATAGGTTTCCCCCAGGTCCTCTGGGTTCCTTCCAGTGACCTGTGGGTTGGTGGATTAACTGACCACTGTAAATTGCCCCATTGTGAGTAGGTGGGAGGGAGAGGGGGGGATCATTGAGCAAGATGCCTGCTCCATGTTTGTGGGAATTAGCACAACACCCTCCCCCTCCCAACCTGGCCAAACACAATAAGCAGCATCTTTTGCATTTTCCTAGTGCCTATAGTAGAACAAGGAGGCCATTTGGCCCTCATGCCTGGTTCCAAGAAGATGCACTCAAAGAAGTTTTGGTGCATCTTCTGTCTCAACGCCATTCCCTTGCCTGTCCTCATCATCTGATTCTTCTGATATTACTCAGAATGAATGAACTTCAAGGCCCCACAGCCCTCCAGACTCTGCACAGCTCAGGGAAGCTCTTTCTCCTCTGTCCAGTCCCCTGTCCTGAAGCTGTGACCACCTCCCACAGCCTCCACCAGCCCCCCACTCCCCACCCCAGGTTCTAGACACCTCAGCCAGGGGACACAACTTCACAAATATCGTCCCCAGTCACTGCTGGACTGAGTTAAGAAAACCATAGGAGGTAGGAGTAGAATTAGGCCAATCAGCCCATCAAGTCAGTCCATCATGGCTGATTTATTAACCCTTTTAACCCTATTCTCCTGCCTTCTCCCCATAATCTTTGATGCCCTCACTAATCAAGAGCCTATCAACTTCCACTTTAGATATATCTAATGACTTGGCCTCCACAACCGTCTGTGGCCGTGAATTCCACAGGTTCACCACCATGTGGCTAAAGAAGTTCCTCCTCATCTCTGTTCTAAAGAGATGTGTTTGTGTTCTGAAGTGGGCCCTCTGGTCCTAGACTCCCCCACAAATGGAAATGTCCAGCCTGTCAATATTTGATAGGTTTCAGTGAGTTCCCCCCCCCCCCCACACACACACACACCATTCCTCTAAACAGCAGCAAGTACAGGCCCAGTACTCAACGAAGAACATGAACCTCTTCTGTGTGAGACTCCATCCCTGCGTGTCAGTGAAGGATTACACGCGCTTTCTTTTTTTATTGCAGATGATTGCCAGAGGGAAGAACGCCTCTGATCTCTTTCCTGCGGTGGTGAAGAACGTTGCCTGCAAGAACATTGAGGTAAGCAAAGACACTCATCACCATTTTCCACATGGAGGGACAACCGAAGGAAGCTTCCCACAACATGCTGTGGTGAACAGAGGGTTAAATAATTTCAGTGATAATCCAGGGAATGTGACTTGTAATTCAGTTTAAAAGAATGTACTGTATTTGATGTGCCTTATGAAGTAGGCCATTTGGCTCATCATCCCTCCGACTAATCCTTTTGTCCTGTTAGCTCACACATTCCCCTGTAACCCATTTTCTCTCAGGTGCCCATCAACCCACCCCCCCCCCAACCCCCAACTCCACTCCTCTTGTTCCTTTTCCCATTTATTTATTTGTTGAGATACAGTGCAGAATAGGTCCTTCCAGCCATGCTGCCCAGTATCCTCCGATTTAACCCCCTTTGACCCACCCTGAACCCCAGTTTGGACCACCAAGGACCCTAGATACTCATATTCAATTGACTGCTTCTTCCTTCTGTTTTCTACGTGCCACCCTTTCCACCTCGATGGCCCTGTCCAAGTCACTGCCACAGCGCCGGGAATATCTTTCCTCTGCATGCAATGACCTTTCCAGTCCTGAAGAAGAGTCTCGACCCGGAACTTCGACTGTTTACTCTGCTGCCCGGCCTGCTGAGTTCCTTCAGCATTTTGTATGTGTTGCTTTAGATTTCCAGCATCTGCAGATTTTCTCATTTAACCGTAACCTAATCATGGGACAATTTACAATGACCAACTAACTTACCAACCGGTATGTCTTTGGACTTTGGGAGGAGACCCACGCAGTGACAAGGGGAACGTACAGGCAGTGGTGGGTCTCTGGTACGGTAAAGCGTTGTGCTCACCACCAAGCCCACACTTAACAATGTACGAGAGCTAATTCACCCCGCCAGACAGTACGCCATTGGGTTGTACGCGGAAACTGAAGTACCCGGAAGAAACTCATACAGTCACAGGGAGAGCGTGCAGACTCCACGCAGACAGCATCGGAGGTCAGGATTCAGCTTGGGTCACTGGAGCGGTGCGGCAGCAGCACTACCTGCCGCACTACTGCCCGCAGAGTCACACAGCACGGAAACAGGCCCTGTAGCCCAAATGGTCCACGCTGGCCGAGACACCCAACTAAGCTGGTCACGTTTGCTCATGTTTCGCCCAAAGGTTTCTTTTCCCGTGTACCCATCCACGTGTCTTTTAAACATTTTAATGTATCCGCCTCAATTGCGTCATCTGGAAGTTCAGCCCATATAATGACCACCCTCTGGATGAAAAATTTGCCCTTCAGCTTCCTGTTAAATCTTTCCCCTCTCACATTAAACCTAATGCCCTCTATTTTTTGATTCCCCGACCCTTGGAAAAAGATTGTAGGCATTCACTATAACTGTGCCCTCATGATTGAATACAACTTCATAACATCAGACCTCAGTCTCCTACGTTCCAGTGAATGAAGTCCAAATCTGCTCAGACTGTCTCTATAACCTAACCCCTCCAGTCCTGGCAACATTCTCATAAATCTCCTCTGCGCGCTTTCCAGTTTAATGTCATCGTTCCTGAAGTGGGGCAACCAAAAATGAACACTCCAATGTCTTTTTCAGCTGCTGCAAAACACACCAATTTCAGTATTTGATGGCCTGACTGAAGAAGACCAGCATGCCAAAAGATCTCCTTCACCAGTTCATCTATATATATATGTGTGTGTGTGTGTGTGTGTATATATATATATATATAGATACATATATATATCTAGCATCACTAAGCAATGATTTTGTAGATTGTAGTGGTTCGTTTTTAAGGAAATGGACTCTCTTGACCATTTCTCTGAATGTGACCAGTCTCAGGTCCATAAGGCCAGTATCTCTCAGTGAACTTCATCTGAAGCTTGGCAGCTTGGAGGTTTGGGCAGTAATTGTGGATCTCTGTCCCAGAGGTGATCCACCCCAGCTGCCCCAGTCCCACACCACGACCTTAACTTGAAGCTCTCCAATCTGTGGTGGTTGATAGAGCCCCAGGAGACTCAGGCTGCACTGGCCTGAGTCCCGATGAAAGGTTTTGGCCCGAAACTTTGAATATTCATCTCCGTCCATAGATGCTGCCTGACTTGCTGAATTTCTCCGGCATTTGGTGGGTGTTGCTCAAGATTTCCTGCATCTGCAGTATCTCCTGTGCCTCATAGGACCATCTCCGCAGGCAGGAAGTCAGGAACATCGCAGTGAGTTCTACATCCTAAAAAAATCATAAAATCCCCTCAAAATCCGGGGTGCCAGAAATCTAAAATTCCAATAGCAAATGTAATATATTAAAATATATGTTAATTTAGAACATGAAATGAGCTGCCAGAGGAAGTGTTTGAGGGATGTATAATAGTATCATTTAAGAAGAGTTCAGACAGACATATGGTGGCAGGGTGGAGATACGTCTATCAAAGGAGGTGTGAGGCACTGCTTCCCTCCGCAAGCCTGCAGGTTACCCTCGGGCAGGTATAGCACCTGCTTAGTCCCCCGATCAGGGTCACGTGAAGCTGTGGGAGCAGGTGGATGGTCAGATGAGCAGCTGTGGCAGGGTTTGAATACCATAACCTCCTACAAAGTTAAATCAAGTGACACGGGAGACAACAAAGCTTTGCTTCCAGGTGAGCCAAATACCTTCTATGTTCGCTTTGACCACCAGAACCTTTGTGAACCCCTCCCCCCCAACTCCTGATGATCCTTTCATCTCAGTATCTGAAGATAATGCACGGTTTGCCTTCAAGAGGGTGAATCCAAGGAAAGTATCCAGTCCAGATGGAGTACCTGTCCGAGTACTGAAGACCTGTGCTGACCACGGCTGGTGTGTTCACGGATATCTTCAACCACTCACTCCAGCAGTGTGCTTCAACCAGGCTTCAGTCGTACCCGTGCCCAAGAAGAGCGTGGTAACCTGCCTCGATGACTGTCGTCCAACGGCATTTACATCCACATTGATGAAGTGTTTTGAGAGGCTGGTGTTGAAGCAAATCAGCTCCTGTCTGAGTGCTGATTTGGATCTGCTCCAGTTTGCCTACCAGAGCGACAGGTCCACAGCAGATCCCATCTCATTGGCTTCTCACACAACCCTGGAACATCTGAACAGCAAAGATGCATACATCAGGATGCTCTTTATCGCTTACAGTTCAACAATGAATACTATCATCCCCTCAGAATTAATCAGTAAACTCCAAGACCTGGACCTTAAGACCCCCTTGTGCAATTGGATCCTGGATCTCCTGACTTGCAGACTCCAGTCAGTTCGGATTGGCAAAAACATCTCCTCCCCAGTCTCCATCAGCACAGGAGCACCACAGGGATGTGTGCTTAGCCCACTGCTCTATTCACTTTACACCTATGACTGTGTGGCTAGGTACAATTCCAACAGCATATACAAGTTTGCTGATGACACCACTGTTATGGGCCATATCAAAGCTGATGATAAATCAGCATTCAGGAGGGAGATTGAAAATTTGACTGAGTGGTGCCATGACAACAACTTCTGATTCAATGTTAACAAGACCAAGGAGCTAATTGTAGACTTCAGGAGAAGGGAAACCAGAGGTCCACGAGCCAGTTTTCATCAGAAGATCAGAGATGGAGAGGGTCAGTAACTTTAAATTCCTGGGTGTCACTATCAAAAACCTTGACAAACTTCTGTAGATGTGTATTGGAAAGTGTTTTGCCTGTCTGCATTACGGCCTGGTGTGAGAATACCAATGTCTTTGAACAGAAAATCTGACAAAAGGTAGTGGATTCGGCCCAGTACATCACAGGTAAAGCCCTCCCAACCACTGAGCGTATCTAGATGAAACACTGTTGTAAGGAAGTAGCATCTATCATCAAAGATCCTCACCACCCAGGTTATGCTGTCTTCTCACTGCTGCCATCAGGTAGAAGGTACAAGAGCCTCAGGACTCACGCCACCAGGTTCAAGAACTGTTACTATCCCACAACCATCAGACTTTTGAACAAAAGAGGATAACTGCATTTATCTATTGAGATGTTCCCACAGCCAATGATCTCACATTAAGGACTCTATCTTGTTATTTGATGCTCTCGTTATTTATTTATATTTGCATTTGTACAGTTTGTTGTCTTCTATGCTCTACTTGCTCTTTCATTGATCCTTTTTACAGTTACTATTTTATAGATTTTCTAAGTATGCCCGCAGAAAAAAGAATCTCAGGGTTGTATGTGGTGACATGTATGTACTCTGATAATGAATTTTACTCAGCTGGTACACATCACAAGTCCTGGTTATGCAACCATTGATGCCAGGCAATCTCTGAAAAATATTGATAATGGCTGGGGTTACCCATCTTGGAAAGACACTGCCCAGAAGAAGGCAATGGCAAACCACTTCTGTAGAAAAATTTGCCAAGAACAATCATGGTCATGAGACCATGATCACCTGCATCATACGACATGGCACACGACAATGATGTCATGCAGAGGCGGGGCTTAGAAGGAAACGGGCTGAACACAGGAAATTGGGGCAGGCTGGATGAGCACCTGGCAAAAACTTGGGACGTCCTGGCACAGTTTGGGTGGTCTACTCTTCTATATGGTACCCCACTTCTGCTGCCCAAAACTCCCAAGTTGCTGAGCTTCAGATGTGATTCACCGAGAGACCCTGGCATGGGTGTCCAGCATGGACTCAATGGGCCAAAGGGCCTGTTTCTGTGCTGTATTGCTCTACGACTCTTAAGAAATGCCAGAGGTCCTCAGATGGTCAGGCAGCATCAATGGAAAAGGAAATGGTTAACGTTCTGCCTTTTTTTAAAACTGTGGATTCTTGGTGAGAACCAAAGGCTGGGACAAAGGGATGGGTGGTGGGTGGGAGATGAGGTACCTGTGAACAGGAGCCCTTTGCTCTGCCCCTGACTGATCACTGTGATCCCCGCAGGTGAAGAAGTTGGTTTACGTTTACCTGGTTCGATATGCAGAAGAACAACAAGACTTAGCCCTGCTCTCCATCAGCACCTTCCAGCGGGGGTTAAAGGTCAGTATCTTTCCAATTTGTTAATTCACAAGGGGCTCTGTTGTTAAATAGTGTCTAGCGTGATTTATAATGAAGAGCAACGGTAAGAAGCAGTCGAGTTTCTCCAGGGTATGTTAATCTGGGCATAGTCTCTACATTGTCAATCTGTTAAAGGCATTCCAGTCTGTGTGTTCCTGTTGGGGGATTGGAAGAGCCCTCTTGGTTATAATTGGCTGTTTTAGATCGTGCAGCCTCTCAGATCAGAGGGGAACAACTCTCCACAAAGGTGGAGTGAGACTGCACAGGATACTGTGCTCAATTCACTGAGCGAAGCGTGTGTTGGTGCTCAATTACTAAGCGTTAAACTGACGGGTTGTGCAAACCAGACTTGTTATCTGGATGAAAGGACTCGACTTGGAAATGTGACCTGTCCATTTCCCTCCATAGATGCTAGCTGTCCTGAGTTCTTCCAGTGGTTCAATCACCTACTTGTGATTAAACTGAAGTTTTAAAACGGGGTTCCCAACCTTTTTTATGCCGTGGACCCCACCATTACCCAAGGGGTCCATGGACCCCAGGTTGGGAGCCCCTGTTTTAAAGCATGGGATAAGATGGATGAGTTTCCCTTAATGATGTCACAATTACACAGCACAGAAACAGACCTTTCAGCCCATCAGACCCATGCTGATCATCAGCCACCTACCTAAAGTTACCCCATGTTATTCTCCCCACCTATCCCAGCAAACCCCCCGCCCCACAAGACTCTACCATTCACCTACACACTAGGGGCAGTGTACAATGGCTAATTTACTGACCCTCACATCTTGGGATGTGGGTGAAATCTGGAACATCCAGGGGCAACACATGTAGTCACTGAGAAAACATGCAAACACCACACAGAAAGTGCCCGAAGTCAGGATCAAACTGGGTCCTTGGAGGTGTGAGGCGGCAACTCACAGACTGTGTCACTGTGCCATCAGGTCTTTGTGGACAGGGAGGAAGCAATGGAAAGAGGCTTTCACAGAAGCGGACTGAAATGCTTGAGTGTATGGACATTAAGAAAGAGGATGTGCTGGAGGTTTTGAAAGGTATTAAGTTAGATAAGTCATTGGGACTGGATGAGATGCACCCCAGGCTACTGTGAGAAGCAAGGGAGGAGATTACTGAGCCTCTGGCAATGATCTTTGCATCATCAACAGGGACGGGAGAAGTACTGGAAGATTGGAAGATTGCAAATGTTGTTCCCTTGTTCAAGAAAGGGAGTAGAGATAACCCAGGAAATTATAGACCAGTGAGTCTTACTTCAGTGGTGGGCAAGTTGTTGGAGAAGACCTTGAGAGGCAGGATTTATGAACATTTGGAGAGACATAATCTGATTAGGGATAGTCAGCATGGGTTTGTCAAGGGCAGGTCATGCCTTACGAATCTGATAGAATTGTTTGAGGTTGTAACAAAGCACATTGATGAAGGTAGAGCAGTGGATGTAGTGTATATGGATTTCAGTAAAGCATTTGATAAGGTTCCCCATGTGAGGTTCATTCAGAAAGTAATGAGGCATGGGATACAGGGAGACCTTGCTTTGTGGGTCCAGAATTGGCTTGCCCACAGAAAGCAAAGGGTGATTGTAGATAGTTCGTATTCTGCATGGAGGACGGTGACCAGTGGTGATTCGCAGGGATCTGTTTTGGGACCCATCCTCTTTGTGATTTTTATAAATGACCTGGATGAAAAAGTAGAAGGGTGGATTATAACTTTGCTGATGACGCAAAAGTTGGGGGTGTTGTGGATAATCTGGAAAGTTGTTAAAGGTTACAGCAGGACATCGATAGCATGCAGAAATGGGCTGAGAAATGGCAGATGGGGTTCAACCCAGATAAGTGAAGTGGTTCATTTCGTTAGGTCAAATTTGAAGACAGAATTTAGTATTAATGATAAGACTCTTGGCAGTGTGGAGAATCAGCGAGATCCTGGGGTCTATGTCCGTAGGACACTCAAAGCTGCTGTGCTGGTTGACAGTGTTATTAAAGAAGGCGTATGGTGTGTTGGCCTTCCTCAACCATGGAATTGAGTTCAAGAGCCATGAGGTAATGTTACAGCTATATAAGACCTTAGTTAGACCCCACTTGGAGTACTGCATTCAGTTCTGCTCACCTCCCTACTGGAAGGATGTGGATACTATAGAGAGAGTTAGAGAGCATGCCTTATGAGAATAAGTTGAGTGAACTTGGCCTTTACTCCTTGGAGTGACAGAGGATGTGAGAAGACCTGATAGAGGTGTATAAGATGATGAGGGGCATTGATCATGTGGATAGCCAGGGCTGAAATGGCTAACACAAGGGGGCATAGTTTTAAATTGCTTTGAGGTAGGTACAATGGGGATGTCAGAGGTAAGTTTTTCACAGAGCGATGGGTGCGTGGACTGAACTGCCAGCAAAGGTGATAGAGGTGGATACAATACGGTATTTTAAGAAACTGTTTTAGATAGGTACATGGAGCTTAGAAGAATAGAGGGCTATATGGTAAGGAAATCCTAGGTGGCTTCTAGAGCAGGTCATATGGTCGGCACAACATTGTGGGCTGAAGAGCCTGTGATGTGCTGTAGATTTCTATGTTCTGTGTTCTTTAACTGCAAACAAAGAATTTGATGGACAGTTCACACCACTCTGTAGACCCATTTACCTTGGCAGGTAGCCAGTGGCCGTGATGGCATGGCTTGCTGGAGTAGGGATTTGAGACGGACGGAAGCAATGTTTTTTGGGGCTGTCTGAGGGGAAGCAAAGACAGGAACCCTCATTCTGCTCCATGTTTCAGGACACGGACAACTTGCTCGATAAAGTTCTAAGTGCACATATTATCAAAGTATGTATACATTATACAACTTGAGATTTGTCTCCTAACAGGCAGCCACAAAGCAATGACTCCCAAAAGAACCCATTTAAATAAAAGACCGTCAAGCACCCAATGTGCAGAGGAAAAAAAACAAATCGTGCAAACAATAAACGCAAGCAAATAGTGTTCTGTACTGAAGTCTGCAAAGAAAGTCCGTCCACAGTCCCTTAGTTCAGAGTGGAACGTCAAGCTGAACCGGCCCATGCCCCGCCTCGGGTAAAAGTCTATGTCCCTGCCAATAGGTTATGTCTAGTGCTGTTTTACAGACAGCAGATGATGGGCTAAAGGGTCTCTTCTATGTTGTTGATGTCCATTATTTCCAGACGGGGATTAATCTCAGATTTGGAACTTGTTGATTATGAGCTGCCTTATCTGGCTGAGGCAGCTGGCAGACATTCTCAGGATGAACAACAATATCCCATGTGTTATACAGCTGATTATGTTGCCACTTGCTGCAGACTTTTAGTGGATGTTGTGCTGATCAAGGTCAACAGGAAACACAAAAAAGTAGGAGCAGCGGTCAGCCAGCTGATCGCTCAGACCTGCAGTATGACACCTGGGGAGATCAGCCAGGGTCAACACCTCCTCTCTGCTTATTCCCCATGGCCCTCATCCCAAGATCTCTCAAATGTGTCCACCTCCACTTTTAAGTAGTGATCCAGCCTCCATAACGCTCTGGAGCCGAGAATGCCGGAGGTTAACCACCTATTGCAAGAAGGGATTTCTATGAGTCTCCATTTTAAATAATCAAAGTTCAAAGTAAATTTATGATCAAAGTAGCGTATGTTCCCAGACACTACACTGAGATTCATTTTCTCACAGGCATTTACAAGGATACAAAGAAATACATTGGAATTCAACTAAAACCTAAACATGACCAGCCAAGGACTGACAAACAATGTGCAAAAGAAGATAAATTGTGCAAATAAAAACAATGCTGAGAACATGAGTTGTAAAGAGTCCACTCTCTGCGTGAAAATGAAAAAAAACTCGCTCACACATGATCTTTGAACTGAGCCCCTTTCACCTTAAATGCATGTCCTCCGGTGTTAAAAATATCGATCCTGTGGGAAAAAGATACTGACTGTCTGATTTAATTTTGCCTCCCATTATTTCATAAGCCGCTCTCAGGTCTCCCCTCAGCCTCCACCACTCCAAAGAAGGAAACCCAAGCTTGTCCAACCTTACCTTGTAGCCCATGGCCTCTAATCCAGACAGCATCCTGGTGAACCACCTCCACACCCTCTCCAAAGTTCCACACCCTTCCTGTAATGTGGCTATCAGATTTTATGCTGAAAGTGAGTCCCCTTGATCGAGATTCACCCACTAGTGAAAATATCAGCATCTGCCTTGTCAAACCCCGGAGGATCTTTCAGTTCTGTGCAAAAGTCTTAGATACATATATATAGCTAGGGTGTATAAGACTTTTGCACAGTACTGTACTTGTCAATGTGGAGCGGAGAACAAGTTTGTAAATCCGTTGGGAGCAAAGGATGTTGGGAATGGTGAGGGTGGAACGCCAAGGGTGGGGTATGGGACAGGTGGCAGAGGAGGAGTGCCGGGGTGGGGAGTTTGTGGCGCAGGTGAAGACACACCCATCACTGAGACAGCAGGCAAGGTCATTTGATTCCAAGCATTTGGTTTATTGATCATTACAGAATGTCTCTCTGGTCCCTCACCTCTCCCTTCCCCTTTTCCCAACCATGGTTCCCCACTTTCTGCCCTCTTCCCACTTTTAGTCCGCAACAGAGACCCATATCAGAATCAGGTTTGTCATCACTCGCTAATGTCATGAAATGGGTTCTTTGTGCAGCAGCAGTACAGTGCAAAACATAAAATTACTACAGTACTGTGCAAAAGTCTTGGGCATCCTAGCTATATATGTGTGCCAAAGACTCTTACACAGTTCTATATATCCTTTCAAAAACAACAACTTGGATTTGTATTGTCTCTAACAGAGCAGAACACAGTCTTTGTAGAACTGTACTCAGGTGAAGGTTACAGTGAAATATTACTTCAAGTGGAAGGGTGGTATGTAGAGCAGGAGAAGATTATAAAGGAAATCCAAGAGCTTTAAAATTGCCTTGGATGGAAAGGGATGGACACATGATGTAAAGCTAGGTGATGTGACAGGGATTGACAGACAGTGCGTCAAAGGTTTACCCAGGGCATTGGAAGGTTCATCAGTTGGGACAGTTGCCTTTGGAATGAGTCCATGAACAGGGTTTGGGTTTATCTCCCAGCCGAGTTCCCTTAGGGTTTCTCAGAATCTGGTTTAATATTCCCATCAAATGTTGTGAAATTTGTTGTTTTTCGATAGCAGTACATTGCAATACATAATAAAAATCTATAAATTACAATAAGAAGTAAATAATTAAGAACATTAAATAAGTAATACAAAATGAGAGAAAACTGAAGTGTACATCAGTTCATTGTCCATTCAGAAATCTGATGGTGGAGGGGAAGAAGCTGTTCCTGAAATGTTGAGTATGTGTCTTCAGGCTCCTGTACACCACTTTGATGGTAGCAATAAGAAGAGGGCATGCCCTGGGTGATGGGGGTTCTTGATAATTGGTGTCACCTTTTTGAGGCATTGCCTTTTGAAGGCATTGTCAATGCTGGGGAGGCTAGTGCCCATGATGGAGCTGAGTTTACAACTTACTCCAGCTTTTTCTGATCCTGTGCTGTGGCCCCTCCATACTAGACGATGATGCAACAAATTAGAATGCTCTCCATTGTACATCTGTAGAAATTTGCAAGTCTTTGGTGACATACTATTTCTCTTAAAACTCCCAATAAAATATAGCAGCTGTTGTGCCTTCTTTGTAATTGCAACAATAGGTTATGCCCAAAATTGATCCTCAGAGATATTGAAACTCAGGAACTTGAAAGTGCTCATCCTTTCAACTTCTGATCTCTCAATGAAGACTGGTGTGTGTTCCCTTGATTTCCCCTTCCTGGTCCACAATCAGTTCCTTGATTGAGTGCAAGGTTGTTGTTGCAACACCACTCAACCAGCTGATTTATCCTGCCCCTGTATGTCTCCTCATCACCATATGAAATTCTGTCAACAATAGTGGTGTCATTGGAAAATTTATAGATGGGGTTTGAGATGTGCCTAGCCAGACAGGTGTGAGTGTAGAGTAAGTAGAACAGTGGGTTAAGCGCACATCCTTGAGGTGCGCCAGTGGTGATGGTCAGCGAGGTGATGTTATTTCTGATCAGCAGTGACTGTGGTCTCCAGCTGAGGAAGGCAAGGATCCAGTTGCAGAGGGAGGTAAGAGGCCCAGGTTTTGGAGCTTGTTGATTAGAACTGGGGGTATGATTGTGTTGAATGCTGAGCTGTAATCAATAAACAGCAGCTTGACATAGGTATTGCTATTGTCTGGTGATCCAAGGCTGAGTGGAGAGCCAGTGAGATTACATTTGCTGTAGACCTATTGTAGTGATAGGCAAATTGCAGCAGGTCCAGGTCCTTGTTTAGGCAGGAGTTGATTCTCCCAAAGCACTTCATCACAGTAGGTGTGAGTGCCTTTTGACGATGGTTGTTGAGGCAGCTCACCCTGTCCTTGCGCACTGGTAGGATTGTCACCCTTTGAAGCAGGTGGGAACTTTCAGCTGCCGCTGTGAGAGATGGAAGATGTCCTTGAACACTCCCACCAGTTGGTTGGCACAGGTTTTCAGAGCCCTACCAGGTACACCATCAGGGCCTGATGCCTTGCGAGGGTGCACCCTCTTGAAAGATGTTCTGATTTTGGCATCCAAGACGGAGATCACAGGATCACCAGATGCTGCAGGGAATCCCAAAGGTTTTATTCTCCTTTTCAAAGCGTGCATAAAAGGCATTGAGCTCATCTGGGAGTGAAACATCACAGCCATTCAGAATATTAGCTTTCACTTTGTAGGAAATAATAGCCTGCGAACTCTGCCAGAGCTGATGTGCATGCAATTCCATCTCTAGCTTCAATGAGAATTGCTTTTCACTTTTAAAACAGCCTTGCATAGGTTGTACCTGGATGACTTGTATAATTCTTGTATTCTGTTCTTCCCTCTCCAGGACCCGAACCAGCTGATACGAGCCAGCGCTCTTCGTGTCCTCTCCAGTATCCGTGTCACCATCATTGTTCCTATTATGATGCTGGCCATCAAGGAAGCTGCTTCAGACATGTCTCCCTACGTCAGGAAGACAGCTGCTCACGCCATTCCCAAGCTACACAGGTAAAACTCAGCAGCCGCTCCACATCTTCCTTCTCAACTAAGTTTCAGCAATTACCGTAGCAGGCTTAAATCCTCGATGATATGTCAGCTTCACGAGATTCGGATATTGATTTTGCAGTGCAGAACCTCAGCCTCAATGTTCAAAGAGATGCCTGAACAGGAATCAGTAATCACTGACATACTGGATGTCATGAAATTTGTTGTTTTGTGGCAGCAGTACAGAGCACAGCATAAAAAATATTACTATGTTACAATAAATAAATAATGCACAGGAAGAATAGTGAGGTGGTGTTCATTGACCTTTCGGAGATCTTATGGTGGAGGGGAAGAAGCTGTTTCTGAATCATTAGTAATGAGAAGAGGGCATATCCTGCATGGTGAGTGTCCTCAATGAAGTTTGCCACTTTCTTCAGGCACTGCCTTTTGAGGATACCCCTAATGGGGTGGGAGCGTTGTGCCAGTGACAGAGCTGGCTGAATGTACAACCCTTTGTGGTATTCATACTAGGTGGGGATACAGCCAGACAGAACGCTCTTCACTGTACATCTGTAGAAATTTGCTAGTCTTCAGTGACACACCAATTCTTAAATTCCCAATCAAGTAGAGCCACTGACACGCCTTCTTCCTGATTACCTCAATGTGGTGGGTCCACAATAGATCCTCTGAGATGGTCCTGCATTTGTATAACTCCTTTCGCAACCTCAGACTGTCCCGATGTCTTCACAGCAACTGAGTGCTTCTGATGTTGTTTAGTGTTGTATCGGATATGCAGCAGGTGATCTCCCGTAAACAGCAAGGTGATGAGGAAGAGCTAGCTAGCGGGGATACCCGCATTTTTCATCATTTACCTCTGAGTTTTGACAGCATTTTAACAGAATGTTCACATTTTCAGTAGTACCTGTTTGTGAATTTCAGCGACATCCTCAAGTATTCTGTTTCCTTGACAGCCTATGGGCATGACTTAACCAGCTGTCAAAGAAGACAGCAAACGAGGAGGAGGAGTGGCCACTCAGCCCCTCATGCAGCCCCAGCACTCAGTTATGACCATGGCTGATCTTCGTGAGCTTTACCTTCTGCTCTGGGCCAATTCTCCACTTCCTCAGTTTTTCAAATACAGTGGATTCCGGTTAATTGGCACACATCGGAGCCAGTACATTTTGGCACAATTAGCCGGTTTCATGGAAATACCTAATTAAAAAGGTATAAAAAGACAAACTACCATTTAACTGAATAATACATTATGTATTTAAATGAAATACAGAACAAATGCTACTAATACTACTTGTGATTATCCATCGTGTCTGATGATGACAGGAAACCTGTGTGGGAAAGTTTTAAAATGAGAAAATCTATTGCACTGGGACAGATACACACTCTTTGACCTCGGAAGTCTGCGTCCAGTGGTACGAATGGTCATCACAGCTGGGATCTTCCTTGGTTGCGGTGGATGACCATGATTTCTTCTGTGCCTTGTCATGCTCTTCGCTCTCCACTGAGCGTTGCAGTACCACCTTCTTGGCTACTGGATCTCAAAGCAGATTTCATTCACCCAGTCTGCTGGAGCTGAATTCGTATGCTAGGGTAGGCATGACCCTATCTGACCAGGGTTTGAAACCTGCCGGCCACCCCCACCTGGTTTTAGCCCACCTGTCGAAGCGGTGTACCAGAGTGTGGCTGCTGTCGCATGCAAGCAGCTACTTGGAGCCACAGGTGAGAGCTGCGTGTCCAGCGAGGACCAAGGGTAACATTCAAGATGGTTGTCGATACCTTCAAATTCTTTGTAGTACTTAACTTGTTGAAGTAATGAAATCATTTCATTTTTACTCTCAGTTGTTCCTGGCATCTCCAAGCCTGAATGCTTGAAACTGCAGTGAGCAAAACAGTTCTGAATTGTCTTGCTGCATATTTCCCACCAACTATCAGTGACAAAAATCACTGCTTTTTGAACACAAACACATGCAAGTGACAGTGTCTAAAAACTGTTTGCTGTAAGCACGATGTGGTGTCTAATGGCCACAGAAATGTACACAACTGACTCTAATTAGAAACCATTTGGCAACAGTCTCCTATTCCAATTAAGTGGCATTGTGTCCCAAATAAGCAAAAGGAATCCTGACTATTTTCTTCATCAGTTTTTGTTCTTAAAGGTTTGTCCCAAATAAGCGGCTGTCCCGATTAACCATTGGCTCAATTAGCCAGAATCCACTGTATTTGTATATCTCCATCTAAATATTTCTAATGATTCAGCCTCCACTCGCCTGTGGGGCAAAGAATTCCAGAGGTTCACTATTCTGCAGGCAGAGTTTGTTTTTCACAGTCAGAGTCCCCATCCCTTGGCTATTGATGTTGGAATTGGTTTATTATTGTCACATGTACCTTATACAATGAAAAGTTTGTCTTGCATTCTGTTCATACAGATCAGATTATTACACAGTGCATTGAGGTAGAATAAGTTTAAAAGTTCAAAGAAGTTTATTATCAAAGTGTGTGTGTACGTATGTATGTATGTGTATATATATAGTAACCATATACACCCCTGATATTCATATTCTTGTGGGCATACTCAGTAATTCCATAAAAGAATCAATGAAAGACTGCGCCAACTTGGGTGTTCAACCTGTGTGCTGAAGATAGCAAACTGCAAATACAAAAAGAAGAAATAATACTAATAAATAAGCAATAAATATCAAGAATGTGAGATGAGGAGTCCTTGTAAGTGAGTCCATAGGTTGTGAGAGCGTTTCAATGATGTTGAGTGAAGTTATCCCCACTGGTTCAAGAGCTTGATGGTTGAGGGGTAGTAACTGTTCCTGAACCTGGTGGTGTGAGTCCTGAGGCTCCAGTACCCAC
Organism: Hemitrygon akajei; assembly: GCF_048418815.1. NCBI lineage: Eukaryota > Metazoa > Chordata > Chondrichthyes > Myliobatiformes > Dasyatidae > Hemitrygon > Hemitrygon akajei. Next base: position 20,115,516 of record NC_133144.1, read on the forward strand.
CTTCCTGATGGCAGCAGTGCGAAGAGAGCGTGAACTGGGTGGAGGGGTTCCCGATGGTGAATGTTGCTCTCCCATGATAACGCTTTGTGTAAGTGAGCTCATTGGTGGGGAGGGCCTGTGATGTACTGGGCAGTATCCACTACTTTTTGTAAGACTTTCCATTCAAGTGCATTGGGTGTTTCCATACCAGGCTGCGATGCAACCAGTTAATATACTCTCCACCACACATCTGTAGAAGTTTGTCAAAGTTTTAGATGTCATGCCAGATCTTCACAAACTTCTAAGACAGTAGAGGCACTGCCATGCTTTCTTTGTAATGGCCTTGTGTGCTAGGCCTAGGACAGGTCCTCCAAAATTTAAGTTGCTGACCCTCTCCACCTCTGATGAGGAATGGCTCATGGACCTCTCATCGTCATTTTAGTTCTTGGCACCATTACTAACTGCAGTTCCCTATTCCCTCTCTCAATGGCAAGATCTATTTCTGTTATGCACAGTGACTCAAACTCAAACTACACACGAACTACTCATTGCCACTGTGCTGGGCTCTACTATCCCAGGAACTGCTCATTACCACTATGCACTGCTCATTACCACTATACAGGGTCCTACCATCCCAGGAACTGCTCATTGCCACTATGCAGGGTCCTACCATCCCAAGAACTGCTCATTACCACTATGCAGGGTCCTACCATCCCAGGAACTACTCATTGCCACTGTGCTGGGCTCTACCATCCCAGGAACTGCTCATTACCACTATGCAGGGTCCTACCATCTCAGGAACTGCTCATTGCCACTGTGCTGGGTCCTACTATCCCAAGAACTGCTCATTACCACTATGCAGGGTCCTACCATCCCAGGAACTACTCATTGCCACTGTGCTGGGCTCTACCATCCCAGGAACTGCTCACTGCCACTGTGCAGGGTCCTACCATCCCAGGAACTGCTCATTGCCACTGTGTAGGGTCCTACCATCCCAGGAACTGCTCATTGCCGCTGTGCAGGGTCCTACCATCCCAGGAACTGCTCATTGCCACTGTGCAGGGTCCTACCATCCCAGGAACAGCTCATTGCCGCTGTGCAGGGTTCTACCATGTTTTATTATTCAGCATGGACCTTCATTACTCTGGGAGGACTGCTCACATCTGTAGATTTGGAGAAGTCCAAGGCAAGCATAGTCATGGGGATGAGACATCTAGTTATATTCTCAGAATGTCCTGCCCCAACAGAGATGAGTTGTGTGTCAGTGTGAGATCTTGTAGGCCGCTCCCATCATCTGAAAGCTTTGATGGTTCTGGCCCAGTTTGTGTGTTCTGTAGTTGTGCCTGTCAGTTGGACCTTTTCAACAGTGGGAATCAGTGAATTGAATGGGTGGAGTTCTGGTGAGGTGACGGTGATGGGCGAGATTTCATGTGGGATTCTGCATTGTGAATTAGCCCACATCCTTCATTTTCCCTAAGGGGTTTTCCAGAGTATTCCCAGTCAAACACATGACAAAGACTTTATTCGTTCCTCTGCTTGGAAGGAGGAAGTTCCCCATGGAATTGACCCTGATGAAGGGTCTCGGCCCAAAATGTCTCTCCAAAGATGCTGCCTGACCTGCCGAGTTTCTCTGGCATTTGTGTGTATTGACTTTAATTTGTTGTGTCTCTTGTTTCAGTCTGGACCAGGATCAGAAGGAACAGTTGATTGAGGTGATTGAGAAGCTGCTGGCCGACAAAACCACGGTGAGGAGAAGGAGCTGGATCACTCTCTCGTCCACATTTGGAGTTGTCTATCCTGCACCATTTCCCCACATCTTGAGCCACCTGTCATGTAGCATGTACTTCCATATTTGTATCATCCATTACTGTCACATCTAGAGTCTACCTTTCTTTAATATATTCACAGTTCGTATTTCTGAAGACACTTACCACATCCACATCTGGAGCCACCCCTTCCTGCTCTCTGTGATTTTTATTAATGACTTGGATGAGAAAGTGGAACGGTGGAATTAGTAAGTTTGCAGACGATATGAAAGTTGGTGGTGCTGTGAGTAGTGTAGAAGGCTTGTAGGTTCAAACAGGACATTGACAGGATGCAGAGCTGAGAAGTGACAGATGGGTTCAATCCGATAAGTGTGAAGTGGTACACTTTGGAAGGTCAAACTCGGAGGCAGAATACAGGATCCTTAATGGTGTGGAGCAACAGCAGGATCTTGGGGTCCACATCCATAGATCCCTCAAAGATGCTGTGCAAGTTGATAGGGTGGTTAAGAAGTTATGTGGTGTGTTGGCCTTCATTAGTTGGGAGATTGATTTCAAGAGCTGTGAAGCTGTGTTACAGATAGACCACACTTGGAGTATAGTGTGCAGTTCTGGTCAGCTCATTATAGGGAGCATGTGGAAGCTTTAGAGAGGATGCAGAGGAGATGTACCAGGATGCTGCCTGGATTTGAAAGCATACCTTCTGAAGAAAGTTTGAGCAATCTAGGGCTTTCCTCTTTGGAGGATGAGAGGCTACTTGATAAGGGTGTATAAGATGCTAAGAGACATAGGTGGGATGGAGAACCAGTGCCTTTTTCCCATGTCAGACGTGGCAAATAGAGGGAACAGAATTTTAAGAAGATTGGAGGAAATAATAGGGGATGTCAGAGGTAGGACTTTTACAAAGAGGGGGTGAGTGCATGGAACACGCTGCCGGGGGTGTTGGTAAGGGTAGATACACTCGGGACATTTGAGAGGCTCTTGGACACATGGATGAAAGAAAAATGTTCTGTTCTATGTCCTATATTCATGGTTTCCTACATCTGCGGTTGTCTTCCTGCTACCATTCATTACTGCCACATCTGGAATCAATTCTGCATGACATTTGCCACAATTGTTCTCTACATTTCTCATATACAGTATAATTCACCATGTCCTGATCTGATGTCATCCTTCCTGTGCTTACATCTGGAATCACTAATTGTGCTGAATTAGTGGTCGTGTTTATTGTAGTGATCATTGTTCCCACATCTGGAATCACCTTCCTTGTGTACTCGCCATATCCATGTCTGGATTATCATTTCCTATTCTCTAAAGATATATTTGTGAACTTCCTTGGAATCTTATTGCATGTCTCACTGACAGTGCAGCAGTTCCGTGCTGATCAGGCAGTCCCATCAACACAAACCTATTGTGGCTGGAGCATTTGACTTCAGTTTAAGACTCTGTAAACCAAAATGCTAGAGATGGCAGAGGTGAACATGAAGCTGTGGCCACTCTGCCCGTCAGTTTTGTACTATTTATTTTAAAGCCATTTTGTTAGACCCACTCTCCTTTCCTTTTTTTCCCTGCTGTGTATTTAACCATTTCTTGTCAATTGAGTTTTAAACACCATGTGTCTCTCTCGTACAGAAAAACTGGGTTTCCAAGCTCATCTTAATCTGGCACTTTAGGGACTTTGGCCGTGCCATTTTGGGAGATTTCCTGGATTGTTGGATGTTACTCCCATTGATAGTTCGGCACACCTTAATTCCCATTTGCTACATGTTACACAGCAGTACGACGACATTTTCAGAGAGTTCAAAGGCAGTAGGAAACAAAACTCGGTTTGTATGTAGACACAAAAGAGAAGCAGACAATGGAACCTGGAGCCAGAAGCAACTGTCGGAGGAAGCCTGCAGGTCAGAGAAATGGGCAGTCAGCATTCTGAATGTGGCATTTTCTGATTGTTGTTCCCAGCCTTCACAGTGGCTCGAGCCACGTGCCCAGCCCATCCTCCGGACCCTGACCCTGACTCTGACGCTGACCCTGGCTCCATACCCCGGCTCACATTCCATACCACTGAGTGAGCTGGATACTGCGTTTATGCTGCCTGACCTGCTGAGTTCCTCCAGCACTTTGTGTCGCTTCTGATCCCAGCATCTGCACTCATTTGTATTTTCACTGGATAATCGAGGGAGTGCTTAGACAGTTAACGGGACAACCCTGAGGGAGAGGACAGGCTAATGGGGTCTCAAACACATATAACACAGAAGTTGACCCTTCAGTCCATCTATTCCCTGCTGACCATCACGCATCTAATTTCACCCTAAACCCATTTTTTATTCCCTCTCCCCTACATTCCCCTTAACTACCTCCAGATTCTACCTGGTGTTTTGCAGCAGACAATCAACCTATTAAGCCACATTTCTTTGGAATGTGGGAGGAAACCAGAGCACCCAGAGGAAACCTGTGCAATCACAGGGAGAGCCTGTAAACTCCACTCAGACAGCACCGACGTTCAGAATTGACTTTGGATCTCTGGAGCTGCAAGACACCAGCTCTACCACTGTGCCACAAGGAGGCCATATTGTTTTGGGGAAACAAGTAGACCATATTTTGGTCTACATACTTTGGTAGGACTAATCAAAAAAGGACATACATGGTAAATGGTAGGGCATTGAGGAATGCAGTAGAACAGAATGATCTAGGAATAATGGTGCATAGTTCCCTGAGGAATCTCATATGGATAGGGTGGTGAAGAAAGCTTTTGGTAAGCTGGCCTTTATAAATCAGAGCATTGAGTATAGGAGTTGGGATGTAATGTTAAAATTGTACAAGGCATTGGTAAGGCCGAATTTGGAGTATTGTGTACAGACCTGGTCACCAAATTATAGGAAAGATGTCAACAAAATAGAGAGAGTACAGAGGAGATTTACTAGAATGTTACCTGGGTTTCAGCACCTAAGTTACAGAGAAAGGTTGAACAAGTTAGGTCTTTATTCTTTGGCGCATAGAAGGTTGAGGGGGGACCTGATAGAGGTATTTAAAATTATGAGGGGGATAGATAGAGTTGACGTGGATAGGCTTTTTCCATTGAGAGTAGGGGAGATTCAAACAAGAGGACATGAGTTGAGAGTTAGGGGGCAAAAGTTTAGGGGTGACACGAGGGGGAACTTCTTTACTCAGAGTGGTAGCTGTGTGGAACGAGCTTCCAGTAGAAGTGGTAGAGGCAGGTTCGATATTGTCATTTAAAGTAAAATTGGATAGGTATATGGACAGGAAAGGAATGGAGGGTTATGGGCTGAGTGCAGGTAGGTGGGACTAGCTGAGAGTAAGCGTTCGGCATGGACTAGAAGGGCCGAGATGGCCTGTTTCTGTGCTGTAATTGTTATATGGTTATATGTGGTTGTATTAGGATTAATTCACATATTCATTTTCCTGATACAAGAGACTGCAGATGGCTGCAATCTGGAACAACAAATGATCTGCTGTAGGAACTCAGCAGGTTAAGCAGCATCTCGGGGGGGTAAGAACTGTCAATGTTTCAGGGTTGAGACCTAAAATAGACAATTTCCTTAATCCTCACAGATGTTGCTTGACCAGCAGAGTTCGTCCAGCAGATTATTATTTAATGTAACGGACACCAGGCAAGTCAGACATGTCCAGAGTGAGCAGGCTTTTCCCGTATATAAATAAATAGAGTTTACAGGAAAATGAAGAGTCTCCTTGCCTGGGTGTCTGTGCCCCGCAGTTCACAGGGTCTAGTCAGCAAGTCACTGAGGTTTGGGTTGTTAACACCAGCGACAGTCATGGGTTAAAGTTGCTCCCTGTCTGCCTGTTCGTAGCTGGTCGCTGGGAGTGTGGTGATGGCTTTCGAAGAGGTTTGCCCCGAGCGCATCGACCTCATCCACAAGAACTACCGGAAGCTGTGTAACCTGCTGATCGACGTGGAGGAGTGGGGCCAAGTGGTCATCATCAACATGCTGACTCGATACGCTCGGACTCAGTTCCTCAACCCTAACCACAATGTGAGTGCTCCATCCGCGCCCTCCGCTCTCCCTCCGTCCGCGCCCTCCGCCCTCCCCTCCCTCCCAACCCAGCCAATCCTCAGTGTAGCTCACTTCATGCATTTGATAGTCATTGCCTGCTGTCGAGTTCATTGTCATGTGCACAAGTGCGGTAGAAGTACAGGGTGAGTGGAAAAACTTGTTTGCAGCAGCATCTCAGGCAGACAGTGCACAAACTATAAACTGTACATGAATTGTGAAGTAAATTACACTAGACAGGAAAAACAAACTGAAAAACAAAGTAGTAGTTCAAAAACAAACCTGAGAAAAGTCCGTGGTGGTGCAAGAGGTGGTCTGAGGTAGTGTATGAAGGGCATGTGTGATGGCTCGGGATTCCTAGATGAATGAGGGAGAATCTCATTGAAACCTGCCAGATAATTAAAGACCTAGATAGTGAGGATGTTTTAGATAGTGGGGGAGTCTAGGACCTGGGTGCACAGCCTCAGAGTAGAATGGAATTCATTGCCACAGATGGCTGTGGAGGCCAAGTCGCTGGGTATATTTAAAGCAGAAACTGATGGGGTCTTGATTAGTAAGGGTATTAAAGGTTACAGGGAAAAGGCAGGAGAATGGAGTCGAGAGGGAGAATAGATCAAACGTGATTGAATGGGGGAGCAGATACAGGGCTGAATGGCCAGTTCTGCTCCCTGTCTTGTGGTCTTCGAGTGCACCATTGCTGCGGTAGGATTAGGGTTGTGCAGGGCAGTTCAGGAACCTGATTGGTACAGTTTGTAATTGGCAGTGTAGTTAACTCCAGAGAAGTGGCAGGGTTTTGAAGCCTTGCCTCAGTGAGTCAATGCAACGCTTATGATTGATCAGGACTTGCTGCTCACACCAGCGTTGTTTCCCCGTAACCCACACTGACGGTGGTTTCTTTTTGAATTATTATCAGAATCTGTTTCATCATCACTCACATATTTCATGAAATTTGTTTTTTTTTGCGGCAGCAGTACAGTACAAAACATAGAATTACTACAGTACTGTGGAAGAGTCTTAGGCACCCTAGCTATGTGTTTTGCACAGTATTGTATGTAATCTGCAATTCCACCTCACAGTTGCCTGTACAATCCTTTAGTTAATCACACATCTCCCTGTAAGATCCATCAGTTTACCGCACACTGAACATCATAGGACTCACCAATAACGATGCCATTTTGTCCCCGTTCACTGTGGCCAGGAGAACTTACTGGAAGACAATACAGAGAAAGCCTTTTATGGCTCAGATGAAGAAGATTCCAAGCAGGAGGAAGTGGATCCATCTGTGCTTCCCAAGCGGAAACCCTACGTGATGGATCCGGACCATCGCCTGCTCCTTCGGAACACCAAACCCCTTCTCCAGAGCCGGAATGCTGCGGTAAGTTGGAACCCATTTCCCAGGAGAAAAGCTGTTGGTACGGAACCTGCTCACAGTGAAGGTTGATTTCTTGATGTGCAGTTTAATTTCATCTGATCCAGTCTGTTTGATTTAACTGTGCGATCCGTGTACCCGGAGCCCTGAGTGCTACACAGTGCTGTGTCTCTCTCCAATTCTTCTTCCCAAATGCCTTCCACTTCCACTTCCATAACGTAGAACAATACAGGCCATTCAGCCCACAATGTTGTGCCAACCCTTAAATCCTGCCTCCCATATAACCCCCCCCCCACCTTAAATTCCTCCATATACCTGTCTCGTAGTCTCTTAAATTTCACTAGTGTATCTGCCTCCACCACTGACTCAGGCAGTGCATTCCATGCACCAACCACTCTCTGAGTAAAAAACCTTCCTCTAATATCCCCCTTGAACTTTACTCCCCTTACCTTAAAGCCATGTCCTCTTGCATTGAGCAGTGGTGCCCTTGGGAAGAGGCGCTGGCTGTCCACTCTATCTATTCCTCTTAATATCTTGTATACCTCTATCATGTCTCCTCTCAACCTCTATAAAGCCCTAGCTCCCTTAAACTCTGATCATAATGCATGCTCTCTAAACCAGGCAGCATCCTGGTAAATCTCCTCTGTACCCTTTCCAATGCTTCCACGTCCTTCCTATAGTGAGGCAACCAGAACTGGACACAGTACTCCAAGTGTGGCCTAACCAGAGTTTTATAGAGCTGCATCATTATCCCGTGACTCTTAAACTCTATTCCTCGACTTATGAAAGCTAACACTCCATAAGCTTTCTTAACAACCCTATCTACCTGTGAGGCAACTTTCAGGGATCTGTGGACATGTACCCCCAGATCCCTCTGCTCTTCCACACTCCCAAGTATCCTGCCATTTACTTTGTACTTTGCCTTGGAGTTTGTCCTTCCAAAGCTCACATTTCTCCACGTTGAACTCCATCTGCCACTTCTCAGCCCACTTCTGCATCCTATCAATGTCTCTCTGCAATCTTCAACAATCCTCAACAGTATCCACAACACCACCAACCTTTGTGTCGTCTGCAAACTTCCCAACCCACCCTTCTACCCCCACTTCCAGGTCGTTAATAAAAAGTAGAGTTCCCAGAACAGATCCTTGTGGGGCACCACTAGTCACAGCCCTCCAATCTGAATGTACTCCCTCCACCACGACCCTCTGCTTTCTGCAGGCAAGCCAATTCTGAATCCACCTGGCCAAACTTCCCTGGATCCCATGTCTTCTGACTTTCTGAATAAGCCTACCGTGTGGTACCTTGTCAAATGCCTTACTAAAATCCATGTAGATCACATCCACTGCACTACCCTAATCTATATGCCTGGTCACCTCCTCAAAGAACTCTATCAGGCTTGTTAGACACAGTCTACCCTTCACAAAGCCATGCTGACTATTCCTGATCAGATCATGATTCTCTAAATGCCCATAGATTCTATCTGTAAGAATCTTTTCCAACAGCTTTCCCACCACAGTCATAAGGCTCACTGGTCTATATTTACCCGGACTATCCCTACTACCTTTTTTGAACAAGGGGACAACATTCACCTCTCTCCAATCCTCCGGTACCATTCCTATGGACAACGAGGACATAAAGATTCTAGCCAGAGGCTCAGCAATCTCTTCCCTCACCTTGTGGAGCAGCCTGGGGAATATTCCGTCAGGCCCCAGGGACTTATCCGTCCTAATGTATTTTAACAACTCCAACACCTCTTCTCCCTTAATATCAACATGCTCCAGAACATCAACCTCACTCATATTGTCCTCACCATCATCAAGTTCCCTCTCATTGGTGAATACCGAAGAGAAGTATTCATTGAGGACCTCGCTTACTTCCACAGCCTTCAGGCACATCTTCCCACCTTTATCTCTAATCGGTCCTATCTTCATTCCTATCAACCTTTTGTTCTTCACATAATTGAAGAATGCTTTGGGGTTTTCCCTTACTCTACTCGCCGAGGCCTTCTCATGCCCCCTTCTTGCTCTCCTCAGCCCCTTCTTAAGCTCCTTTCGTGTTACCCTATATTCCTCAATAGACTCATCTGATCCTTGCTTACTAAACCTCACATATGCTGCTTTCTTTCATCTGACTAGATTCTCCACCTCACTTGTCACCCATGGTTCCTTCACCCTACCATTCTTTATCTTCCTCATTGGGACAAATTTATCCCTAACGTCCTGCAAGAGATCCCTAAGTATCAACCACATGTCCATAGTACATTTCCCTGCAAAAACATCATCCCAATTCACACCCGCAAGCTCTAGCCTTATAGCCTCATAATTTGCACTTCCCCAATTAAAAATTTTCTGTCCTCTCCGATTCTATCCTTTTCCATGATAATGTTGAAGGCCAGGGAGCAGTGTTCACCATCCCCCAGATCCTCACCCACTGAGAAATCTGTGACCTGACCTGGTTCGTTACCTAATACTAGATCTAGTATGGCATTTCCCCAGTCAGTCTGTCAACATACTGTGACAGGAATCCGTCCTGGATGCACTTGACAAACTCTGCCCCGTCTAAACCATTGGAACTAATCAGGTGCCAATCAATATTAGGGAAGTTGAAGTCACCCATGATAATAACCCTGTTATTTTTGCCCCTTTCCAAAATTTGCCTCCCAATCTGCTCCTTGGTATCTCTGCTGCTACCAGGGGGCCTATAGAATACTCCCAATAGATTAACTGCACCCTTCCTGCTACATTACCCACCCTTTCTGTAGCTGTAATGCCACCCCTCCCCCCCCATACCTTTTAAAGCACTGAAATCCAGGAATATTGAGAATTCATTCCTGCCCTGGTGCCAATCAAGTCTCAGTAATGGCCACTACATCGTAATTCCATGTATGTATCCAAGCACTCAGTTCATCACCTTTGTTCCTGATGCTTCTTGCATTGAAGTACACGCAATTTAGCCCTTCTGCCTTACTACCTTTACACCCTTTATTCTATTTCTCTTTCCTCGAAGCCTCTTTATAGGCTAGATCTGGCTTTACTTCATGCACTATACTTGCAGCTCTCGCATGACCTTTATCCTCCTCCACCTCACTATCTGCTCTAACACTCCGGTTCCCCTCCCCATGCAAATCCAGTTTAAACCCCCAGGAGCAGCACTAGCAAGCCTTCCCGCAAGGATGTTAGCCCCCTCCAGTTCAGGTGCAACCTGTCCCGTCGGAACAGGTCCCACCTTCCCTGGAACAAGGCCCAATTGTCCAGAAACATGAAGCCCTCCCTCCTGCACCAACTCCTTAGCCACATATTTAGCTGCATTATCTTCCTATTTCTGGCCTCAGTAGCACGTGGCACGGGTAGCAATCCTGAGATTGCAACCCTGGAGGTCCTGTCCTTCAACTTTGCACCTAATTCCCTAAATTCTCTTTGCAGGACGACCTCCTCCTTCCTATCCACGTCATTGGTCCCTATACGGACCATGACATTTGGCTGCTCACCCTCCCTCTTGAGGATACTGAGAACTTGATCCGAGATATCGCAAACCCTGGCACCAGGGAGGCAACAGACCATCTGGGATTCTCGATCTCTTCCACAGAACCTCTTATCTGTCCCCCTAACTATCGAATCCCCTATCACTACTGCTGTCCTCTTTTCCCTCCTTCCCTTCTGAGCTGAGGGTCCAGTCTCGGTGCCACTTGTCCCTGGTAGGTCGTCCCACCAACAGTATCCAAAACGGTATACTTATTATTGATGGGAACGGCCACAGGGGTGCTCTGCTCTTTCTGTCTATTCCCCTTCCCTCTCCTGACTGTCACCCAGCTACCTGTCTCCTGACTCTTAGGGGTGACTATCTCCCTGTAACTCCTGTTTATTTCTGCTTCTGCCTCCCGAATGATCCAAAGTTCATCCAGCTCCAGCTCCAGTTCTGTAACTCAGTTTGTCAGGAGCTGCAGCTGGATGCACCTTTTACAGGTGTAGTCATCAGGGACAATTGTGCTCGCCCTGACTTCCCACATACTGCAAATGGAGCACTCGACTGCCCTAACTGCTGCCTCCATTACCTACTCCTAAGCTAATTAGATCAATTAAAGGAGCTTACCCGACCTTACCTCACTGGGAGCAAGCTCGTCCTCAGCCTCTGCTCGCCGAAGCCTCTCGAGCCAAAGCCTTCCTACTCCGTTGCCCACTCTGCTAATCTGCTCGCTTTTTAAACTCTTGCGCTAATCTCAGAGGCCAACCTTCATGCGCTTGCGCAGTTGTGCCCCGTTCAAACTGCTGAAGAAATAACCTTTAAAATGTTTTAATTGATGTTTTTAGTGAAATTAGGGTTTCTTTTTGCTAGATTTAAGCAGGTTTTTCATAAATGGAATCTCTGTTCCACCTTGCTCTATGCTATGTCAATTGGATCCAAAGTATCCTCTTGTGTCCCATTCCGTTACACTCTGTTTCATCCTATCTTATCCTGTTCTATCTCATCCTATTTTGCGATTCTCAAAAGGGGGGGGGGGGTGACTTTGCACCCTTCTGCCCATCAGAGTTGCTCCTCATTCGTAACACCCCCATCCTTCTAAGAATTTTCACCCAAAAGGGGAAAATTAACTAATACAGAGTCTTACAGAATTTCAGAATCTAACACAATACAAAAGAGTTTTCACTACAGAGTAATACAGTTATACATTCAATTTAGCATCTAAACAGTTAGTGATTACATTGTCACTTCCTTTAATATCTTAATATCTTGTACCTTAATAAATTCCTGTAGCATCAGACTCCAATTTAATAACCACTTATTTTTTTATTCCTTTTCTTCAGCAAAAACAAAACTTAAGGGTTGTGATCTTAAGTATATAATACAAAATGTGAACCAATACATGTGTGATTATTCTGTAGTACATTACAAAAGTTTATTCAAATACTAATCTTTATTTTACTTTTAAACTTAACAGTCAATCTTCCATGGTGTTGTCTTTATTATTTACATGCTTTGTCGAAATCCCTTAAAACCAGATCCTGTTATTTAAAGTGGCATTTTTCAACCTTCGCCTCTTTTCCACTTAACTCTCACGTGGTTAGCCTGCTCACCAGTATGGAATAGGCTTTTGCATACTCCTTTCATAGGAGTTATTTTATCAACAATATTTTCCAAACTTAGCCCATCTTCTGAACTACCACACAATTCTTTAGTTTTAAGCAGGTCATTAATTTTATCTTCAGGGCCCTTCATTCTATTAGTTTTCAGTTTAATATCTGCAAGCGATCCCTCTTTGTCCAAACAACACTTCAAATTCTGCCTCTTCACAGCACACCCTTGAATAACATTAGCAAGTGGGGTACCTTTACATTCCAAATCAAACTGTAATTGATTCGCAGGCACCTTGTTAACAAGCCATTATTCCTTCAGCCTGGTTACTGCTTCTGAAACCAATCCAGACTTTAAATTTTCTTTATTCAATTTAGGAACTACACTTTTCCCTTCTTCAATAATAATATCCACATCACCACCTTTTATCTCCTCACTAACTTTTAACACACCTTCTAACACAAATAACTGGGAATTCTCACTTCCTACTAGTACCAAGGTTAACCCATTCTTCACTGAACCAAGTCCATCTGACCCAAAAGGACTGCATTCCTTTTCAACTAAATCAGATACGTCAGACTTTTCCTGAGTTTCATTACTAGGTTCAGTACCATGTGCATCCACATCTTGAACACACTCAGATGGGACATCTGCCTCTTCCAGGCTTTCAATACCTGTCCCCTTTTCAAATTATAAGTTCCCCTGATCCTCCCAATTACTCTCTGGGCAACTCCCTTCCGGAGTAAACTCAACCCTGCGGGTTAAAACAACCTCATCTGCTAACCCAGCAGACTCCTTCAAGGTAATGGCATCCTTTTCATCTAGGACTGCCCTTATATCATTATCGGGAACACATTTAAATTCTTCAACTTCTTCAAACAGTTCTGTCAAGCCAGACAGATCATCCAGGTCCAACCCTGGACCTTCTAACAGCCTTATCTATTTCTCATTTTTACTCCTTGCCTCTATAAATTTCCTCCTGGCTAAGGGTAGGTCTACCTCCTCTCCTTTACTCTCTTTCACCTCCCTATTCTCCGTTTTACCATCCCCTAACCCCTCTTGGTACAGGATCGGTAAAAACGTCTCAGCCAAATCGACACTGGACTGATTTAAACTGGTCTCTTTCTCAGCTGCCTTTCTCGACATGCTGAGAGTGATCGCGCATGCGGGATAGATCTTGAAACCTCGGGGCGGGTCCTCAGCCTTCACAGGCTTGCTTGTCAGCTTCCTTGCTGAACACACTTCACCACCTGCTAAATCGTTACCAAGAAGGACGTCCATGCCTTCTCTTGGTAATTCTGACCGTACCCCTATTTCAACTGGTCCAGATACCAGATCACAATTTATAATGATCCCATGCAAAGATACAGCTTCTGTCCCTTTTCCTATGCCTCTCAAAACTACCTCTCCAGTCTCAGGACCAAAATCTAGTACCTTACCAAGAATCAATGACTGCTCAGCTCCAGTATCTCTCCAGATCCGCACTGGTGTTTCTCCCTCTTTCACAGACACGGTCCCTTCTGAAATAAATTTCTCAGGCCCCTCTCGTATTTTATCTACCTGGGGCTTTCTCGTCGTTTTGCTGATCGACACAATACACCCTGTAGGGACTGCTGCGTTCCCTTTTCCTGTCTCCTTCCTCGGAGCAAAGCACTTAGATGCATTATGATCAACCTTTCCACAATTAAAACAGGTCAAGCCAGGAACCCTCCTGCCAGCTTGCCTTTCTTCCTCCTTACTTTTACCACTAGCTCCCGGCTGAATTTCTGCCTCAGCCGGCAGGCTTTCTCTACCGTTCCTATGGTCTTTCTGGTAACTCTTATTCGAGGAAAACTTTGTCTTGTGGGTTAGGGCATATTCATCTGCGAACCTGGCAAATTCTGATATGGACTTATTCGGCTTCTCGTTCAAATACATCCGGATATCATCCGAAACACAACCTTTAAATTCCTCAATCAGAATTAACTCCCTGAAATGCCAAAAATCCTCTTCCACCCTTTCTGCCGCACACCGGCAATCCAAGAGCACACCCTTCTCATAGGCAAACGCTGCATACGTCTGATTACACACTTGCTTTAAATCTCTGAACTTTTGTCTATGTGCCTCAGGTACCAATTCGTAAGCCCGAAGAATGGCCTGTTTTACTTCCTCATAATTCTCATACTCCTCCTCTTCCACAGACAACACCGCATATGCTCGTTGTGCCTTCCCTTTTAACACACTTTGTAACAACGCCACCCACTGATCTCTGGGCCACTTCTGATTCACTGCCACCTTTTCAAAATGCAAGAAATAACTATCAACATCCATCTCCTCGAACGGAGGTACTAACCTAAACTCCCTACTAACATTAAACCTCTCCTCTCGGTCTGCCCCTTGAACCCTTCTCTCTTGCTTTAACTTCTCCATGTCCAGCTCATGCTGCCTCTGTTTCTCCTTCTCCCTTTCAGCTCTTTCATGCTCCCTCTGCTTTTCAGCTCTTTCCTTCTCCTTTTCAGCTGCTTCCAGCTGTTTTAACCTAATTTCATGCTCCCTCTTCGCCTCTAACTCCTTTAGCTGGAGCTCATACTCCCTTTTCTTCTGTTCCAACCTTAATTTTTCCAACTCTAACTGAGCCGTCCCAATAGCTGGTACCTTTTCAGGGGTAGGTTCCACTACCTCAGCCGAAAACACCTCCTTATTAACATAATACTGAGCTATGGCCCTCTGTATCTCCCACTTTTTCATTGACGACTTCACCTCTGTGAGTTTTAATCTTTTCGCAATATTTACCAAGTCCGACATTGTGGCATCCTCTAACGCCTCCGGAGTCGGGTTTTTTGTAAATTCGTCTACGTCCATCTTTGCTGGTTTCCCGTCTGGTTACCCACGCAACCAGATCCAAGTCTGGACTTAAAAGCCCGATTCCCTGGCCCTCCAATTTCGCCTCAAATCCCGGACGAGCCCCCAAGTTGTTACGAACACCGTAACTGGGTATCTTACCAGCAAAGATAGGAGTATCCGTTGGAGTCTGGTGATACTATTTTTAACAGTATTTATTAGTAAAAATACACAAAAATAATATCAATGTAAATATACAGATATATACGTCATCAATACTAAACCTAAAAGTGCGGGTATAATAATAATCAATAAGAAATAAGCTCTATCGTTGTCTAGAGGATAATGAATTGTCCGATGGAAATATAAAGTTCAGTTCAGTTCATGCAGGCTGCGGTAGTTGTTGATCACTGTGTTGCAATTGTTGGAGGGAGAGAGAGAGTAACAGCTATTGACTTACCGACTTTCCTTTTACGATCTTGATCCGTCGATGTGTTGTTGTTGTGGCCATTCACATATGACCCCTCCGTCCTTTAGCTAGACCGTTCCGTGGAGGACTCATCACCCAGGCAAGGGTGGACACACACACAAGCCCCCACCGGTCTCGTAGCGACTCTCCTGGTGTGTCTGAGGGGTGTTCCCCAGACCCTACTTTTATCCCCACTCACGGGGTCTCAGGTGTCAATCAGGTTGGGATGATGCAACACATCAACCAGACCACTCTGGTTGCCCCCTGAGGGGTTTCAATGAATAGCACAGTACTCAATACACAATCCTTCTCCACGAGACAATAGCAGTAATCTCTCTTTTCGTCAATAGGAGACATTCCAACCTGTGGCTTCTCTCTCATCAATTTTTCATGAGCGTTGTCAATAACAACTGCCCTTGCTGTTATCTCTTTCATTTCTTTGGTATCAGACCCGAAATAATAGCGATTTTGCGATTCTCAAAAGGGGGGGGGGCGACTTTGCACCCTTCTGCCCATCAGAGTTGCTCCTCATTCGTAACACTATCCTGTTTTTTATGTCCTGTTCCCTCACCTCATTCCATCCAATCTTATCCCACCCTGTCCGATGCTCTTCCACTCCAGCTAGTTCCCTCCCATTCTATGCAATCCCCTTACATTCCGGCTAGTCCCCTCCTGTTCTGTCCAATTCCCTCCCATTCCATTCCATCCCATCCCAATCTGATTTCATTGCAGCCTTTCCCATTCCACTATCTGACTCCATCCTGCTCAGATATTCCCAATGAAAATCACATCCTCAGACTTGCTGTGCGAACGAGAAGCCAGACCAGAACCAAGAGAGTGGGAATGCCCATTAGATTGGGTGACAGAATTGTCCATCCGGAGCAAGAAATGAGCATCAGCTGGAAAAGTTGGAACTGGCTGGGGCTGGGCAGAGGGGACCCTCAGTTGTTAAACTGAGATCACCAGAAGCCCTGGTCCATCAGTTGTCTCCCAGTGAAGTGATGCACATTCCATACCCTGAGCTCACAGCCTGGCCCTCTCTCTAGCAGCTCCGTGTAAATGGACGCGGGAGTCCCAGGAGCCATTAGCCATGAGATTAGCTTCCTGCATGAGAGCCCAGAGTCCTGGGCTATTGATCTATGGATACAAGTTCAAATCCCATCAGGTCATCTGGGAGTTTTAAATTTAAGTAAATGCATACAATTATAATAATTAGAGTCAGTAGTTTCTATGTTCAATTATTGCTTTACAAACTTGGCTGTTTCACTTGATGCCCTTTAAGGGAGGAAATCTACTGTCCTTGAGAAAAGCCAAGTTTATTGTCAGGTGCGCTAGCATAGTGAGGGTACACTGCAGTGAAAGACTTACAAGCAGCATCACAGGCTGCAGACAACATACTACATATAAATCGCACATCAATCATTCAAGGCAGTGAGGAGAGAGAGAAGAAAAGACTGCAAAAAAAAAGTTTAGCACAAAATTAACAGACAAAAGCAGAGACAAGTCTGTGGAAGTGCAAGAGGTGATCTGTGGTGCTCCACTGCTGAGGTAGGGTTGGGTTGTGCAGGTCAATTTAAGAACCAGTTGGTGGAGGAAGGTAGCTTCTCCTGAAACTGGTGGTGAGTCACTAAGGCTCCTGTACCACAAAGTACATTTATCATCAAAGTATGTGTGGAGTCCTGAGACTCGTCTTCCCACAGACAGCCACAAAACAGAGGAACACCACAGAACTCCTTTAAAGAAAAACATCAAACCCCTGCCCCCACGCACAAAAAAAACACAAATCGTGCAAATGGGAACAAAAATAAAGAATGAAAAACACAGAATATAAAACACAAAATCGAAAAGGTCCAGGCACCTTCAGTTCAGCTCAGTCCGTTATTTGCAGGCCGCCCTGATTCAAAATGGCAAGAAAAAAAGGAGGGACCAGAAACACATCGTAACGTGAACTTGAACTACAAACTGCTTTGATTAAACCTTGCCCAAGGACCAGGACTCCAGCACTATCCTCCAACAGCATCGAGGGGGAGAGAGAGAGAGACTGTCACATGCAAACACCTTCCGGCAGCAGTGGGCAAGAGGCTAGTAGACGGTGCCGAATATCCGCTTGCCTACCGCATACACCTCGATGATTTCAGTCTTCCTCGGTGCTTTAATTGGCAAGATCAGCATTAAATGGAGTTGATCATGGGCTTGTGCCCCATCTCCAGGCTTCTTGGCCTGGAGTTTGCACGCTTTGCTTCAGAGACAGTAGAGCGCCAGATTGCTCAATCAGACTGAAAGCACACCACCAGAATGTAGATCACAGTATCCAACAGTAGCAGAACCACATTTGAACAAAAAAGATGATGTAAAAGAAGTAGTTTTGTGAACCATCTGAAGGATGTCGCACTTGGTCGTGATGTTCACTGGCGCCATCCTCTGGCCAGCGGTAGCAGTGACAAGAGGGCATGACCCGGGTGGTGAGAATCTTCGATAGATGCTGCCTTCTTGAGGCAGGTGCTTCCTGTAGATGCTGCCAGTGGCAGGTAGATCTGCTCTGAAACGAGAAAATCTGCAGATGCTGGAAATCCTGCCGAAGGGTCTCGGCCCTAAATGTCGGCCGCACTCTTTTCCATGGATGCTGCCTGGCCTGCTGAGCTCCTCCAGCATTTTGTGTGTTACATAGACCTGCTCTGGTTCGAATGTGACTCCAGACTCTCCAGTTAGGCGGAAACTGTCTCTGTGGAAATGGTCACTGTGCACAGGAGATGATCAGGAACG
The DNA here is from genome assembly GCF_048418815.1 of Hemitrygon akajei. Taxonomy (NCBI): domain Eukaryota; kingdom Metazoa; phylum Chordata; class Chondrichthyes; order Myliobatiformes; family Dasyatidae; genus Hemitrygon; species Hemitrygon akajei. The sequence goes on from NC_133144.1 coordinate 20,133,777, forward strand.
TGCACTAAATCCTGGCCTCTCGGGTGACAACCACACACTGTGAATGCAGGAGAAAATGGATTAACAGAGTGGGCATGAGAAGTATTAAACAGGAAGAAGACACTAGGCCCCTTCTGGCTGTTGCAGTCAGACCATGATGGACCTTTTCCTCTCGGCACCAGTCTCCTGTGCTATCTCCTCAATTCCCTTACTCAATAAACACTTTCTGTTCATGCAATTTGCAGTGAGCCCTTAACTTTAGTGTATCTAACATTCCATGGTTTGCAGTTTACGTCTAGCTGGACAGTAAAAGGTGCCGGCTGAGCTAATGTCAGACTGAGAGTTCCCATGACATCCAGATGTTAATGTGGCAGCTCCTCTGTGCTGTCCAGATGTGGTCCCCAGGATGGGCTGGCCTTCACAACTGCCACAATGCCAGTTCTTGCATTGCTTGTGACCTGTCTTGAGTGATTATAACAGTGTTCCATTCCTGTTTATTACACTTCACACACTGAGCTTTCATTCAACTTCCATACGTCCATTAAAATGGTATTTGTGGTTTTCAGGATTCGCAGTAGTTTCCATAATGCATCTTGTATCAAGGTTAAACAGTTACTGCGAGTCAGGTATTAAGTCTGCCAGCAAATCAATGTGCGGACACAATACAAACAGAATTTAAGTCTTTCCAGACTCGCTTTCAGTTTCTGGTGGCTGGTACAGGGGTTTCTGCAGGTGCTGCAAGTCCGAAGTGGCACAACAAAATCCCGGAGGAGCTCAGCAGGTCAGGAAATGAATAAACAGTCGACACTTCGTCAGGACTCCGGAGCTGCTGATTTCCTCTGGCGTTTTGTGTGTGGTTGAGGCCAGGACTAGGCAGGGTTGTGGGCTGTGAGTAGGAGACATCCATTGACCTGGAGGAGGTTGGAGGGGCTGGTGTGGAGAAGGTGGGAGGAGGAGGAGGATTGTTCCATTAGACTCAGCTGTGCTTCTTGGCTGCTGGAGGGAGGGCTGCCCCTTTGAGAAGGGGAAGGGAGGGTGGGAATCACAGATGGGTAGGCTGTCTGTCAGCTCCAAGGTAGCAGAGAGCTGAGGCAATGTAACATCTGGGCAGCAGAGAACACAGGGCACTGGGAATTCCAGGGCTGTTTCTGGGAATACCAGGAGCTGGTATTAGGACACAGAAGTTTATACAGGAATGCTCTCAGCAAGCACCAAAGCTGCCAAGGACAGGCATGAGAAAACCTGCGAACAGACAGTGGGATGATTGGGTGTTGTTGCAGGGAATGCCAAGAGCAGAGATTGAGGAAGTAGGAGCATTTACTGGAAACCTGGAGCAGACACTGGGAATACCAGAAGTAGTGAATGGGAATGTTGGGAGGCATCTCGGGTAAGTTGGGAACAGTTAGTGAATACTGGGAACTGAGGCCCGGAATATTGGGAACAGTCGCTGGGGTTATGGGAATGTATGGTGGTAGATTGGGAGCAGAAAATGGAATACTGGGATTGAACAGTAGGCGATTGGGGACAAATGTGGAGACTGGGAATACTGGGTGTGAGACATTGGGAATACTGGGCATGGACTAGAACAAACAGTGGAAGGAAGATTGAGGGCAGATACTGTGAAATCAGGAGTTGGGAATACAGGAGTGAATCTGACTGAGCTGCCCCCTGACCATGACTGGCCCCTCACTGTTGGCTGCTCCCACAGGTGGTGATGGCCGTGGCCCAGCTCTACTTCCACCTAGCACCCAGGGCAGAGGTCGGAGTCATCGCCAAGGCCTTGGTCCGTCTGCTGCGGAGCCACAGGTACAGGTGGGGGAGGGGTGGAGGGAGGGGAGGTGGGCGGTTGTCTGGAGACAGAACCATCCAGCAGGCAAGGGGGCAGAATTGACCCCCACCCCTCCCCACCCCCATCAGTGCTACTCTGACCAGGGGCTTCTCTCCCTCCGAGATTCCCCCACTCACCTGTCAGGAATGGGGTTAGAACAGATATGAGGTGAGAATACATTGGGATGGCTGTTTTGGTCAGTTTGTGCCACTCCTGAGACCGTACGGTCAGATTACCTCCCCCCTCCTCCCGGGGCTGTACAGTCAGACTGTCCTAGTCCAAAGCTGTTTAGTCAGATAACACCCCCCCCCCCCCACCCAGGGGTGTACAGTCAGTTTGTCCTACTCCTAGCGCTGTACAGTGAGACTACACCCTCCCTCTGCCCCAGGGCTTTACAGTCGGACTACCCCCCCACCCCACCCCAACCTGGGATCTACAACCAGACTTGAGTGCTCTGTACTGTTGTGCTGTACTGTCAGGCGAAACCTTTCAGTGGTACATTGCCAGACTAAATCAACCCCCAACACACACAGCCTCACTGGCCCTGAAGCCAGCCCCAGCCCCAGCCCCAGCTCATGATGGAGTGAACAGCTGGAAGCACACAATCAGAATGACCCACCCACGAGCTATATACTCACAATCTACAGGCAAACCGACCTGGAGAAAGACAGGGTTCAGCCAATGGAACGGCGTTTAGAGTCCCATTCACTGTCCAGCCTCCTCCTGGTTCCAGTGCTGTTGGTGAGGAGGCTTCCCCTGACTCCCCTCCCCAGCTCGGAATGATCAAACCAACCACCCCTACCCTGCTGGCGGCTGGAGGAGAGGCTTCAAACCACCCAGACCCCTCCTGGTGCCTCTATCTCACAGCCCTCTCTCATCATCATCGGAACAATTCCTACCTTCTTCAGTGACCGAGGGAGACCTGTGCTGTTTGTCCTCACTCCTCTGCCCCCTTCTACACTACCAGTCCTCACTGCTCCACCACCACCCCCCAGCACCTTTCATTTGCAGTGGCACAGCTGTTAAAGCCACTGCCTCGCAGAGCCAGAGACCCAGGTTCGATCTGAATCACAGTGCTGACTGCGTGGAGTTTGCACGTTCCCCCTGTGAGCAGCAGGGTTACTCAGGTTACTCCACACATCCCAAAGATTGGTGGGTTAGTTGACCTCTTTAAATTGCGCCTGGTGTGTGCATGAGTTGGGGAGATGTTTGGAACATGCAAGAGAGTTGCACTGAAATGAGGAGCGGTAGAGATTGATGGGATTTCTCTCCAGGGGCTAGCATGAGCCTTGTGGGCCAAAGGGCCTCCTCCTGTGATGTGCGTCAACCCCTTCATAGCCACTCTCATAATTGGGACAGCTCCCGCCCTCTTCAGTGAGCAAGGGAGACCTGCACTGCTTGTCCCTCCTCCCCTGTCCTCATCTGTACTGTTGATGTTGATGTTGTTGGGGTCCAGGAGATGGATGGATTGTGGATGTAAATCCTCCTCCTCCTGTTCGTTGCGGGAGCAATCCCACTAAGCAAGCTCCCACTTCCACATTCCCTAAGCAAGACAGATGCTTGCATTTGTAGAATGGCTTTCACAACCTCCGCGCTCCCGCCAAATGCGCTGCACCAGCTGGGGTCTTCTGACAGATCACGTCATCGGCAACACCGCACCCAATCTGTACACAGCAAGATCCCTCAAACTGTGCCATGGCAACAACCCACACTGTTGGTGCAGATACAGGCAGTTTCCAGGAGGACAGGGAGAGCTCCCAAGCTCTAGAGTACTGTCGAGGGATCTCGGTCCGAATTGACCGAGCATTCCCTGTGTTCTCCTTACTTGGAGCATAGATAGTCCGAAGTTGTGGCATGCGTGCTTGGGGTGTGGGGGCCACGGCTCGTTCACATGTGCTCACTGCCTCTTCCCCTCTGACTTTCCACATAGTGAGGTGCAGTACGTGGTTCTGCAGAACATCGCCTCCATGTCAATCAAGCGCCGGGTGAGTCACTACCCTGATCGTTCGTGCTGAAGTGGAGATAAGTCTCTGTCAGTCTGATGGGATTATTTTGTGGGTTATTGAACATTATTCTGTTTACCAGCGATCTTCGCCTGACTGTTAACTCCTGATTGTGAGGGAGGCCTGACGTAGGGAGTTAAGTCAGCTTTGCGAAGGGATGCAGCAGGTAGTGCAGCTGCCTCACTGCTTCTGCAGCCTGGGTTCAATCCTGATCTCCGGGCGATGTCCATGTGGTTTGCACTCTCCCCGTTGTGTCCTCCACTTACCTCCCAAGTTTGAAAGTTACAGCATAATTAGCCACTGTAAGTTTCTCGTGGTATGCAAAGAGTTGTGGAAACTGCGGGTGGGGGGGGGGGTGTTGATGGGAATGTGGGGAGAATAAATGGGATTAATGTCACTGGGTGGTTGTGAAAATTGAGTGGGGAGGAGGGGGCCTGTTTCCATGCTGTGTGACTCTGATGTTCGGTTACTCTGAGGGAGGATAGCACACTGGTGGGGGGGGGGGGGGGGGGAGATAATCACCAGACCAACTCAAGAGGAACCATGAATGTAGCTCTCACCCTGTACGAGAATGAACAACTGTCAGGTCTGAAGGGCCTGTGTTGCTTGAAGATCTGAAACTTAAGGGGAGATTTAGTGGAGGTACTGAAAATGAAGGAAAATTTTTCTAGATCAGAGAAGAAACTTTTCATTGGTGACCTGATGAGAAAGGTCAAAGGTAACTGGGGTTGGGGATTCACAAAATGCTGGAGGAACTCAGCGGGTCAGGCAACATCTATGGAGAGGGACATTCAGTGCTTCAGGTACATCAGATGAAAAGTCATTTTCCTCTATAGATGCTGACTGACCTACTGAGTTCCTCCAGCACGTTGAGTTTGATTCTGCAGAGTTCCAGAATCTGCATTTTCTCATGCCCTGATGCTGGGTATAGGTCTGAACACTTTTCACACTATAAGTTGCTGTGGGCTAGGACGTTCTGTCAGTGACACAGGGTAGATTCAACAGTGATCTTCCATAGAGAATGAGGTGCGTGCTTATGAAACCTGCAGGGCCCCGAACAGAGAGCAGTGATTAGACTCGTCGTTCCCTCAGTGAATGATAAGGCGTGAGGAGTGGAGTGTCGTCTGTGCTGTGCATGGTCCATGAGCAGCAAGTGATGAGGAGAATAGAGGGGAGAGACCAGGGATGGTGGTGTGGAGATCTGAGTGAAGTTGTCATTCACTTCTCTGTGTGTGAGGTCCTTGATTCAAGCATAGAGTAGCAGATTACTATCGGCCAGGGACTCTTCATAACATTTAGCTTTCTATTCCTCAGGGAATGTTTGAGCCTCATCTGAAGAGTTTTTATATCAGGTCCACGGACCCTACCCAGATTAAGGTGCTGAAGGTGAGCCACTCTTACAGACAACGTTGACTCTCTATGATGAGAATACACTCTGACTCTCCTTTCCTTGTCTTGCACAGTTGGAGGTCCTGACGAACTTGGCCAGTGAAACTAACATATCGACGATTCTCCGGGAATTCCAGGTGAGGAGGGGCGGAGCCTCAGAATAGAGGTACATCCCTTTAGGACAGAGATGAGAAGGAATTTCTTTAGCCAGAGGAGGGTGAATCTGTGGAATTCATCACCATGGATGGCAGTGGAAGCCAAGTTATTGGGTATATTTAAAACGGAGGTTGATACATTCTCGATTAGTAAGGGCATCAAATGTTGTGGGGAGAACACAGGATAATGGGGTTAAGAAGGAAAATAAATCTGTCATGTTTGAATGGCAGGACAGGCTTGATGGGATGAATGGCCTAATTCTGCTTCAGTGTCTTTGGATGGTATGGTTTAAAGTGGCTAGTTCTGATTCAGACAGTCAGCAAGTTACTTGAAATTGGATGACTCCGTTCTGGGCCAGGAAGGTTGCAGTAACCACAGGGGGAAGATGAGATTTGGTTTCTCAAGTTTACTCATCTGTGCAGGGGTCGGGATGGGAGTAAGATGGCGAGTTGTAGTGGCATCAGCCGGAAACTCGGGGCCGCTGCTGTGGACTAAGTGCTGGTAAATCTGTTTCACCTGAAAGGTCCATCTGGGTCCCTGACTTGGGGAGGGGAGGGAAGGGGATAAAAAGACAAGTATAGTTGCCTCAAGACGAGTGGTCAGTGGGGATAGAAGAGTGGCCAAGGAATCACAAAGGGAACAATCAGTTCGGAATGCTGAAGGGAGCAGGAAGGTTGATAGGGCAGTAAAGCAGGCATGCTTGCCTTTATTAGTTGAGTGATTGGGCTCAAGAGTTGGGAAGTTATATTGTAGCTTTATAAAATTTCCGTTAGGCCATTTCTCCTCCCCCCCCCCCCCCCCGCCCCCCACAAACATTATGGGAAGGATTTCAAGGTTTTGGAGAGTATGCAGATGTGGTTTACCAGAACGCTACCTGACTTGGAAGTATTGGTGCGTGGCCTAGTGTATAAGGCATCGATCTAGTGATCTGAAGGTCACTGGTTTGAGCCTCAGCTGAGGCAGTGTGTTATGTCCTTGAGCAAGGCACTTAACTACACATTGCTCTGCGATGACACCAGTGCTAAGCTGCTTGGGTCCTAGTGCCCTTCCCTTGGACAACATCGGTGGCATGGAGAGGGGAAAGTTTGCAGCATGGGCAACTGCCGGTCTCCCATACAACCCTGCCCAGGCCTGCGCCCTGGAAACCTTTCAAGGTGCAAATCCATGGTCTCACGAGACTAATGGATGCCTGTTACTATTACCTGACTTGGAAGATGTGTACTATACTGAGAAGTTGGACAATCTTGTTTTCTGTGGAGTAGGGAGAACTGATAGAGGTTTACAAGATCATGTGAGGCATAAATAGACATGGTGTATCTTCATCCGAGGATTGAAATGTCTCATACTAGAGAGACCTTTCTCTCTGAGAATCTAGGGTGGAGGGGCAGGTAGTGTTGAGGAAACAGGTAGGATGCAGAAGGACTTAGACAGATTAGGAGAATGGGCAAGAAAGTGGCAAATGAAATACAATGTTGGAAAATGCATGGTCATGCACTTTGGTAGTAGAAATAAATGTGCAGCCAATTTTCTGAACAGGGAGAAAATCCAGCAATCTGAGATGCAGAGGGACTTGGGAGTCCTTGTGCAGAACACCCTTAAAAGTTAACTTGCAGGTTGAGTCGATGGTAACGAAGGCAAATGCCACGTTAGCATTCATTTCAAGAGGTCCAGATTACAAGAGCAGGGATGTGATGATGAGGCTTTGTAAGGCACTGGTGAGGCCTTACTCTCACAGCCTCAGGATAGAGGGGTGTCCTTTCAAAACAGAGATGCGGCAATTTTTTTTTTAGCCAAATGGTGGTGAATTTGTGGAATTTGTTGCCACGTGCAGCTGTGGAAGCCAAGTTGTTGGCTGTAATTAAGGGTTCTTGATTGGACATGGTATCAAAGGTTATGGGGAAAAGGCCAGGAACTGAGGTTGAGGAGGAGAAAAAAAAAGGTCAGCCTCAATGGAATGGTGGAGCAGACTTGATGGTCCATTTGGCCTAATTCTGCTCCCATGTCTTATGGTCTTAATGGCTTTTGATTACTTTAACTAGTCTGGTACACCATTGAATTTGAATTTATTTAAATCTTACATCAGTCCCACAACGTGAGGGAGTAAAAATCATTGCATTATGACTCTGTCGCAATGTACAGACATGTGAATTTATGTCTAATGGCTTGTAGAAAGAAGTTGTCCCATTGCCTGTTGGTCCTGGCTTTAAAGCTGCAGTATCGTTTGCCAGATGGAAGCAGCTGAAACAGTTTACGGTTGGGGTGACTGTGTCCCCAAAAATCTTACAGGTCTTCTTTACGTAAATTCAAATTCAAATTGAAAGTATCCTGACTGGCTGCATCATGGCCAATTATAGTAATTCAAATAGGCAGGAATATAAGAAGCTGTAGAGAGTACTGGACTCAGCCCAATACATCACGGGCACTTTGCACTCCACCATCAAAATTAACTTATGAGGTGCTGCCTCATGTAGGCAAGATCCAACAAAGATCCTCATCCTCTGGAGGTACTGAAGTCTGGTCCCACACTACTTGTTTCAAGAACAGCTACTTCAGAGCTCAAAGTAAGTTTATTATCAAAGTACAGTGGATTCCAGTTAATTGGGCCATTGGTTAATCAGGACAGTAGATTATTTGGGACAACTCTTAAAGAACAAAAACTAATTGAGAAACTAACTGGAATTCCCTTTGTTTATTTGGAATGCTATGCCGCTTAATTGCAGCAGGAGACTGTTGCTGAACAGCTTCTAACTAGCATCAGTCGTGTGCACTTGTGTAGCCATTAGACACAGCACCGTGGTTCGAGTGAACAGTGATTTTTGTCACCGATATTTGGTGAGAAAGAAACAGTAAGACAAATCAGAACTGTTTTGCTCACTCAAGCAATAAGGCTTGGAGATGCCAGAAATGACGAGGAGTGAAAATTAAACTATTTCACTAATTCAGTAAGTTAGAAACTTTGAAGAATCTGAAGATATTGACAATTATTTTGAAATTTACAATGAAAATGAAGATTTGGAAGATGTAGTAGTCAACAGTCTATTATCTGCACCAGGTGTCTGCTGATTTTTTCTTTTAAAGTCAAAAGAATGTGACACAGATGAATTCCTCTGTTGATAAGTATTAGGATCTAATTTACAATTTTATAGTATTGCAGTAGTATTGGTAATGTACTAATTTGTTCTGTATTTTATTTAAATACATAATTAGTTAATCAGTTTGTCTTTTTTTATACCTTTAACTGCTTGCATGAAACTTTGGCTAATTGGGCAGTGCTTAATTAGGCCAAAATGTACTGGTCCCGATGTGTCCCAATTAACTAGGTCCACTCCACCCATATGTCACCATTTGCAATCCTGAGATTCATTTTCTTGCAGGCATTCACGTGAAACACGAAAGACACAATAGAATCAAAGACTGCCTCCCCCCCATTGGATGGACAACATCCTGTGTGCAAAATACAACAAATTGCAAATACTAAATAAGGAAAAAAACAAAATAATAATAATAAATAAAGAAGTGTGGCGACCCACTTCCTAGCGCACTCGAACCGGCTCACAAATAGCCAGTGCGCCAGCACAAAGGCCAGGTCTGCTTCACCAACAAAGGGAAAAGCCTGCGGGGGTTTGTGAGTTCGTGCCCCTTACAGCATCCGCACCCAGGGAGGGCGGGATGAGGGAGGCTTTAAAGCAAGGCTGTGAAGTTCGAATAAAATCTTCTTTAATTGCAGTTTACCAACTCCGTGTCGTTATTTTAGCGCTGCGTGTAGCACACCGCTACATAAGCATTAAATTTTGAGAAAATGAGTTGCAGAGACTTTGAAAGTGAGTCCAGAGGTTGTGGAGACAGTTCAGCAATGGGGTGAATGAAGTTGAGTGATGTTCAAGAGCCTGATGGTTGTGGAGTAATAACAGTTTCTGATCCTGGTGGTGTAAGTCCTGTACCTTCTTGATGGCAGAAGTGAGAAAAGAGCATGGACTGGATGGTGTGAGTCCTTGATGATAGATGCAGCTTTCCTGCGACAATGCTCCCATGTCAATGTGATAACAGTGGAATTTAAAGTTGTTGACCCTCTCCAACTTTGATTTCCCAATGAGAACTGGCTCATGGACCTCTGGTTTCCTCCTCCTGAAGGCAATAGTCAGCTTCTTGGTCTTGCTGACTTTGAGTAAGAGGGTGGTGTTGCGGCACCACTCAGCAAGATTTTCAGTCTCTCTCCTACATGCTGATTCATCACCAATCTTTGACTGGGGTAGTGACAGTGGTGGCATCAACAAACTTAAATATGACGTTGGAGTTGTGCTTAGCCTCTCAGTCATTAGTGTGAAGTGAGTAGAGCAGGGGGTGTCGTGGTTTCTCGTGCCCCACAAACGACCAGGAGATGCAGAAGATTCTTCAGGAAGGGTTAAACTTTAATTTGCAAATCAAAGCTGAGACAGTCATTGAGCTATTCGCTGATTGCCCACCGATCCTTGTACATAGCATTTTTTATAGCAATCTCCTTGGTTTAGTTACATTAGCATATCCAATCGGTCTATAGTTGCGTATCACTAGTACATCCGCCACTATTGTTTCTACCCATTGACTTAATCATGTTCTAATCTACATCTCTTAGCTACCTCTCATTAACAAATCATTGTCTTCTACATTCTTAAGATTTCATTCTCCTACTAAATTGGATACATGCATAGGAAGTAGCAAGTTCAAAGCTGACTACATAGTTTTGGTTACACAGCAAACTACATTGGATACATGCATTGCAAATAGCAAACTCAAAGCTGACTGCATAATCTACATCTCTTAGCTACCTCTCATTAACAGACTATTGTCTTCTACATTCTTAAGATTTTGTTCTACTAAATTGGATACATGCATAGCAAATAGCAAGTTCAAAGCTGACTACATAGTTTTGGTTACACAGCAAACAATGCAACTTTTATACTCCAATAAGGGGCTCAGCACTGAGCCTTGTAGTGCACTTGTGCTGATGGAGATTGTGAAAGAGATGTTGTTGCCAATCCAAGCTGATTGGGGTCTACAAGTGAGGAAATCGAGGATCAACGTGTTGCACAAGGAGGTAGTAAGGCCAAGGTCTTGAAGCTTATTGATTAGATTTGAGGAGATGATGATATTGAATGCCGAGCTGTAGTGAATGAAGATCATCCTGATGTGTGTATCTAGATGTTCCAAATGTTACTTTCATTGAATCACTTGGTTCTTCAACCAACCACTACAATGCTAATCACTTCCTCATTCTAGCAACAAATGATTAATTTGCATGGCGATGTACTTTTTTGTTCTTGTTGTGTTCTTTCTTGTAAAAATTGTGTATCGTTTATACTTAAAATATGTTTACCTTATGAATGTTGCTTATATGATGCGATATGCCGCAGGTAAGCTTTTCATTGTACCTGTGCAGGCAGTTGTGCACGTGACAAACTCAGCTTTGACTTTGAAGGAGGAGGGGAGCCGTAGAGAATAGTGAGGGTGAGCAAGAGGAGGGATTGGAAAGCATAGCAACAGCAGGCGGACCGGTGTAGATGTGCTCCTCTACAGTGTGTTCCCTTTGCTTGGTTCAGTGAAGCTCTCTTTAGTAGTGATGTGTGAGTTGATGAAGTAAATGATTTTACTCGTTTTTCTGAATTGGTGAATATTGGAAGTTTTTGTGGCCTTTAGTTCTGAATATCAGTGTTGGTTTTGCTGAACCAGCGATTATTGGTGTTTTGTATTGTGGTTTTGCGCAGCTTACAACACAGGAGGTAGTTTGGCCCATTGCATCTGTGCCAGCTCTCAGAACTATCCCATTGACCCAATCCCCCTACTAATCCCATTGACTCATCCCCCCCACTATCCCATTGACTCATCCCCCCACTATCCCATTGACTCATCCCCCCACTATCCCATTGACTCATCCCCCCACTATCCCATTGACTCATCCCCCCACTATCCATTGACCCATCCCCCACTATCCCATTGACCCATTCCCCCACTATCCCATTGACCCATTCCCCCACTATCCCATTGACCCAATCCCCCACTATCCCATTGACCCAATCCCCCCACTATCCCATTGACCCAATCCCCCCACAATCCCATTGACCCAATCCCCCCACAATCCCATTGACCCAATCCCCCCCTATCCCATTGACCCATTCCCCCACTATCCCATTGACCCATTCCCCCACTATCCCATTGACCCATTCCCCCACTATCCCATTGACCCATTCCTCCACTATCCCATTGACCCATTCCTCCACTATCCCATTGACCCATTCCTCCACTATCCCATTGACCCATTCCCCCACTATCCCATTGACCCATCCCCCCACTATCCCATTGACCCATTCCCCCACTATCCCATTGACCCATTCCCCCACTATCCATTGACCCATCCCCCCACTATCCCATTGACCCATCCCCCCACTATCCCATTGACCCATCCCCCCACTATCCCATTGACCCATTCCCCCACTATCCCATTGACCCATCCCCCCCACTATCCCATTGACCCATTCCCCCCACTATCCCATTGACCCATTCCCCCACTATCCCATTGACCCATTCCCCCACTATCCCATTGACCCATCCCCCCACTATCCCATTGACCCATCCCCCCACTATCCCATTGACCCATTCCCCCACTATCCCATTGACCCATTCCCCCACTATCCATTGACCCATTCCCCCACTATCCATTGACCCATCCCCCCACTATCCCATTGACCCATCCCCCCACTATCCCATTGACCCATCCCCCACTATCCCATTGACCCATCCCCCATTATCCATTGACCCATCCCCCCCACTATCCCATTGACCCATCCCCCACTATCCCATTGACCCATCCCCCACTATCCATTGACCCATCCCCCCCACTATCCCATTGACCCATCCTCCACTATCCCATTGACCCATCCTCCACTATCCCATTGACCCATCCTCCACTATCCCATTGACCCATCCCCCCACTATCCCATTGACCCATCCCCCCACTATCCCATTGACCCATTCCCCCACTATCCCATTGACCCATTCCCCCACTATCCCATTGACCCATTCCCCCACTATCCATTGACCCATTCCCCCACTATCCATTGACCCATCCCCCCACTATCCCATTGACCCATCCCCCCACTATCCCATTGACCCATCCCCCACTATCCCATTGACCCATCCCCCATTATCCATTGACCCATCCCCCCCACTATCCCATTGACCCATCCCCCACTATCCCATTGACCCATCCCCCACTATCCATTGACCCATCCCCCCCACTATCCCATTGACCCATCCTCCACTATCCCATTGACCCATCCTCCACTATCCCATTGACCCATCCTCCACTATCCCATTGACCCATCCCCCCACTATCCCATTGACCCATCCCCCCCACTATCCCATTGACCCATCCCCCCCACTATCCCATTGACCCATCCCCCACTATCCCATTGACCCATCCCCCACTATCCATTGACCCATCCCCCACTATCCATTGACCCATCCCCCCACTATCCATTGACCCATCCCCCCACTATCCCATTGACCCATCCCCCCACTATCCCATTGACCCATCCCCCCACTATCCCATTGACCCATCCCCCACTATCCCATTGATCCATCCCCCCACTATCCCATTGACCCATCCCCCCCACTATCCCATCCCCCACTATCCCATTGACCCATCCCCCACTATCCCATTGACCCATCCCCCACTATCCCATTGACCCATCCTCCACTATCCCATTGACCCATCCCCCCCACTATCCCATTGACCCATCCTCCACTATCCATTGACCCATCCCCCCCACTATCCCATTGACCCATCCCCCACTATCCATTGACCCATCCCCCCCACTATCCCATTGACCCATCCCCCCACTATCCCATTGACCCATCCCCCACTATCCCATTGACCCATCCCCCACTATCCCATTGACCCATCCCCCACTATCCATTGACCCATCCCCCCCACTATCCCATTGACCCATCCCCCCACTATCCCATTGACCCATCCCCCCACTATCCCATTGACCCATCCCCCCACTATCCCATTGACCCATTCCCCCACTATCCCATTGACCCATCCCCCACTATCCCATTGACCCCAGTCCCCCCTCACTAACCCATTGACTCAGCCCCCCCACTTACTCTCCTGCAACCTTCCCATTCATTCCCATTATCTATTCTCAGGATCTATCACTCACCCACATAATTGTGCTAATTGACCCACCAACCTGGTCATCTTTGGGATTTGGGAGGAAACTGGAGCAGGGGAAAGCCACAGAGTCAAAGGGTGAATGTGCAAACTCCACACGACCACACCCGAAGTCAGCATTGAACCAGGATCGCTGCAGATGAGAGGCAGTGGGTTCTATTGGCTGTGCAATGTTGCAGCAGCTTCAGAGTATCGTTTAACTTTTATTTTTTCTCCCCCATCTTCTTGTAAAACAATAGATGTTTGATCTGGGACATGTGGGCACACTGAAAGGAAACTCAATAATTGGCAAGGAAATGAAATGTGGTACGTTATGCATCACGTGATCAAATTCGTCAGATGGGTTGTCAAGTGATTAGATCTCCAGGAGTACATGAAGGCAGAACTGGAGCCGAGATGTTTACAAGGAGATGTTAATTAAACAGACAAGTGGTGGGGGTGGTGAGAAGAAGCAAGTAGGTCAGAAGCTGCCCGCTGTGAGGTGTAAACTCAATACTGGAGCAATTGTATAAAGCTGATCCCTCAGAGCTGTAGGTTCTGTTTGAAGAACATTAACCTTTCAGTGGGTGAGGACAGTGACAAAGATAACAAGATTCAAGATTGTTTATTGTGATTGTTCAGTAGAAGAGTGTAAAGCAGAACAAAATAATTGTTACATCGATCCCATGCAGCATAAAAACACGATAAACAGAAGGAACACAATAAAGAAACACAAAAAAATAAACCTAAGAATAAAAGCAACCCTATGAAATGCAATGTACAATATCTGTTGTATACATAGACTGCTTTTATGTACATGAAGTGATGCTGGGTGAAGTGTATGCAGGGGTGGTGGGGGTGGGTTAATGGATGAAGGTGTTGATCAGCCTGACAGCTTGGGGGAAGTAACTGTTTTTGAGTCCGATGTTTCTGGCGTTGGTGTTGTGTAGTCTGTTCTCTGGGGGTGGGATAAACAGTCCATTTTTAAAAAGGATCAAATGCTTAGAAAGGGTTTTCTTTCCCAGCATATCTAATGAATAAACTCTTCTCGAGCTTCCAGCCGGGTACAGGTGTTGATTATAACCGACGTTTCAATGACAAACTCTGCCATCTTCATCAGGGTTGATGCCTGGGCAGGTCTAGTCAGGTGGTATTTATATCTCTGTCGTCCGCCCTCCTGATTTCTGTAAGCAGGGTGGTTGGGATCCTTCATGATATTGTTGGCCTCTCTCCGGCACGTTACTGTATATATGTTCTGGATGGTGAGTTGACTAGTGCTGGTGATGCATTGGGCAGTTTTAACTACGTATTGCAGAGCTCTCTTGTATGCTGCAGTCAGGCCAGCTTGGATATTCCCCGCTTCCCACCTCACCCACATACAAAAATCCCAGGTTTTAGAGTCATACAGCGAGAACAGATCCTAAAGGCAGCCTGCTCTGTGCTGACCAAGATATCCTTCGAAGAATGTCCCACCATAAGGGCCTTGTCAGCATGGATCCTTGGGTGGTCAACCTTCCCAGGAGTTCCCTGTTTGACCAGTTTGCCTTCTGATGGACTCAAGGAACCTATGGACGAGTAACCATCTCTCTTTGATCTGAATGCTTCAGTTTAAACAAGAGGTCAGACTGAGGTCATATGGGTATTGGCTCCAATGTAACTCGAGTAAAGAAAGCCAGGCAGACGACAGTAGGGAACACGCACAAAATGCTGGAGGAACTCAGCAGGCTGGGCAGCATCAATGGAAAAAAGTAAACAGTCGACATTTCTGGCCAAAACCCTTCAGCGGGACTGGAGGGAAAAAAGATGAGGTGTAGGTTTAAAAGGTGGGGAGAGGGGATGGAGAAACACAAGGTGACAAGTGAAACCAGAAGTGGGAAGGGGAATGTAAAAGAAGACAGAAGGCCGTGAAAGAAAGAAGGGGGCGGAGGGGCACCAGAGGGAGGCGATGGGAAGGCAAGAAGATAAAGTGAGAGAGAGGGAAGGGAATGGGGAATGGTGAAGGGGAGGGGGGTGGGACATTATCACAAGTTTGAGAAATCACTACAACACTAGGGCTGGTGGAGCAGCTGCCAGAGGGGTGAGATGACTTCCAGATTCCATGGTTGAAGGGGAGGTTCTGCATTTCCGCTTCATCTTTCTTAAACAGGACAAAAACAGGCCATTCAGCCCATCAAGTCTGTGCTGACTGCCAATCATTCATTTGCAGTTTTCCTACATTAACCCACTTCTTAATTCCACCCCCCCCCCCCCCCCCGGCATTCACATTAATTCCTTCCAGAATCTCACACAGCTACTCACCAGGGACGATTTACAGTGGCCAGTTAACCCACCGACCTGCGCACTTTGGGGCGTGGGAGGAAAACAAAGCCCTCGGGTGTGGGTTTGGTGAGAGGGAGCCACAGTCACAGGAAGAACATGCATATTCCCCGCAGACAGCACCCAAGACATTGTCAGTGTCACAAGCTCTATATTAATCTCTTGGTCACTTTGATTTTAATGGATTTATCTTTGTACGGATTAATTGTGAATTTTTCATGTGTCAAAGACTCTACTTAAATTGGAATGGAGAAACGATTTGTGGATATAAAAGGAGCAGGAAGCAGGACTATTGGGTTTCCTCTACTAGAGGCATGCATAGATTCAATGGGGGAAAAAATACCTAATTTTGTGTTGTAGTCCTGTGTAGTTACCATTGCAAGTAACCAGATGGAAATCTCAGAGAGGGTTTGCATGAAATTTTCATTCTTGCCTTTGTTTCGAACGGTTTTGCTAAGTTGTTGCTTTGGATAGATGAGGAGGATGGAGACTGAACCTTAAATGATGAGACCTTCCATTGACATATCCCTGGGGAGAACTGCCAGCCCTGTTCTAAATGTCTTTAATGCAGCTTGTCTGGAATGAGCAGTGGTTTAGAGACTTGACTCTGCTGTGGTAGACAGCATGTAGAGTCCTAGAATCATACAGCGTGCAAGCAGGCCATTCGGCCCAGCATATCAATGTTGACCAGTGGCCACCTGTCCATTTCAGTTCCATCTTCCAGTAAAAGTTCTATACAGTTCTGTATTGCAACTTGTACCACTCTCTCCAGCAGTGTGTCCCGGGTGCTCCGCACTCTCTGGGTGAAAAAGATCTCCTTCTGACTCCTCTGTGCATCTTCCCATTGACCCTAAACCTGAGTTCTCTAGTTTAATTCACTTCTGATAAGGGCAAAAGATTCTTGCAGTCTAGCCCACCATATGATATAATTCAATCATTCACAGGATTGAATCCTGTGAACCATAATCCCATATGATTACCACAAAGACACCTTGCCTTTGTGTTGTCCTTTGAGATTCTGCCAACCACAGTGATCTCATCAGCAAACTTCTGGGTGGCGCTTGAGCTGTGCTTAGCCACACAGTTAGAGTGCAGAGAGAAGGGAGCAGCAGACTAGTTACTTAGAAGACAAAGCACACTGAGCTGTCAGTGAAACTGGAAATCTGAAGTAAAGTCGGAAAAGCAGGAAACGCTCAGGAGATCAGGCAGCTTCTGCGGAGGCAAAGACGTGGTTGATGTTTTGGGTCCAGACCTGACATTAGGATCTATGTAATGCCGCTGATGGTCAGCACAGACTAAATGGGCCTTTTCTTGCTCTGTGACTCACCAACTATCTCCCTTGCTGTAAAAGACTGATCAAAGTGCCAGGTTTCAAGGCACAAATGAGGAGGAGCTGAGGGATGGATTGGGGGTGGGGGGGGGGGAGATAAACTAAAGAAAAATTTCAAGGCCAGGCCACTTATTCTGAAGTGATTAGAGGCCAATGTTGCGAGAATCAAGCAGTACAACCTGATTATCCAGCCAGCATCTTTCCCCACCTCTCTAGACGTACATCAAGAGCCAGGACAAGGACTTTGTGGCAGCCACCATTCAGGCCATTGGCCGCTGTGCTACCAACATCGACGAGGTCCGCGACACCTGCCTTAATGGCCTAGTCCAACTGCTCTCCAACAGAGATGGTAAGTATTTACTGTACCTAATAGTGATCATAAAGCCCCTGCCTTCCACTTTAAGGTCAACGTGCTCTGAGTTCAGAGATGCTGTTCTGCACACCACTGTTGTAACGTGGTTATTTTGAGTTACTGCTGCCTTTCTTTTGGCTTGAACCAGTCTGGCCATTCTCTGATGCCTCTCATTAACGAGGCACTTTTGCCCACTGGATGTTTTTTTTTTGTTTTCCCCACCATTCTCAGTAAATTCCACAGATTGTTGTGTATGAAAATCCCAGGAGATCAGCAGCCCTCTGAGATACTCAAACCACCCTGTCTGGCACCAGTAACCATTCCAAGGTCAAAGTCACTTAGATCCCATTTCTTTCCCATCCTGATGTTTGGTCTGAACAGCAACCAAACCTCTTGACCACATCTGCATGGTTTTATGCATTGAGTTGGTGCCACATGATTGGCTAGTGAGGAATTAATGAGCAGGTATACCTAATAAGGTAGCCACTGAGTGTGTTTCCTTGCACACATCACTGACAGAGATGGGTTCGAGTGACAGCTTCTGACAGCATCACTCCTGTTCATAGGTTCCTGATTAGTCAGGGTGTCAAACGTTACAGGGAGAAGGCAGGAGGATAGAATTGAGAGATGTAATAGAAGAGCTATGATAGAATGACAGTGCAGACTCGATGGGCTGAATGGCCTAATTCTGCTCCTTTGAGGCTAGGGGAGAAAAAAAAAAACAGAGGACATGGGTTAAGGGTGAAGGGGGAAAAATTTAAAGGGAGCATTAAGGGGAGGCTTCTTCACACAGAGTTGGTGGGTGTGTGGAATGAGCTGCCAGATGAAGTGGTAAGTGCAGGCTCACTTTTGACATTTAAGAAAAATTTGGACAGGTACATGGATGAGAGGTGTATGGAGGGATATGGGCCAGGTGCAGGTCAGTGGGACTAGGCAGAAAAATGGTTCGGCAGAGCCAAGAAGGGCCAAAAGGCCTGTTTCTTTGCTGCATGTTCTATAGTTCAATGGTTGTCTTATGATAGAAGATCTCACCAGCACTGTCTCCTCCCCATTCTACCTCCTACTATCCTACTGTAGCAGTTAGTGCAACACTATTTACAGCTCAGGGATCGGAGTTTGGAGTTCAGATACAGCATCTTCTGTAAGTAGTCTATGTATTTCCTTTCTGTGGAATGCCTGGGATTTCTCCAAGTGCTCCACTTTCCTCCCACAGTCCAAAGACATACCGGGTAGGTTAATAGGTCATTGTAAATTGTCCCTTAATTAGGTTAGGGTTAAATCAGAGTTGTCGGGGGTTGCGGGACGGCGCAACTCTTAGGGCTGGAAGTGTCAATTACATGCTGTATCGCCAAGTAAGTAAATGCTGGTAATCCCATGCAGGCACGAGAGACTGAGTATGCCGGAATGTGCAGCCAGAAATAATCTGGTAGAGGAGTTCAGTGGGCTGAACAGCTTCTGTGGGAGAGATCTGATCCAGGGTCTCGACACGAAATATCGACAGTTCCTATCTCCCACAGGTGCTGCTTGACCTCCAGCAGACTGTTTCTTCCTTTGCAGTCCGATGACTTTGTTTCTTACCCAGCAGACTGACGGAAATCCTTCTGATACTCTGTTCTGTCTTTGCTGGGGAGTTTTCCCACTGCTCAGACCCTCCCTTTTGTGTTGTACGTTTGCCCCGTGACCCTCTGTTCCATGGTGTGAAGAATGGTTGCTGGGGCTCCCAGTGCTTTGTAACGACGCTGCCGTTCCATTGCAGAGCTGGTGGTGGCAGAGTCCGTGGTCGTCATTAAGAAACTGCTGCAGATGCAGCCTGCGCAGCACAGCGACATCATCAGACACATGGCGAAGCTCATCGACAACATCATGGTGAGTGCCGGCCGAGACCTGTCCTTGTGAACCGATCCATCCTGTCCTGCTGTGAATCCCTGTCTCCCTATCGCTGGCTTTCAACCTGGGTCACCGAAACTGTGGGGAATGCATCTTTACCAGCTATGCCACTGAGCTGCCACCCATTGAGAAGTGGAAGGCAGGGGCTTTCAGGCCAATAATAGTTGTCTCATGGGACCCTGAATTCACATCTGCGAAGATTATAACAAGACCCAGTAGATTTCAGACACAGTTACCAGCTTTCCCAGTTTGATCAGAGCTGATTTGATTGAGAAATGCGCATTGCAGAACATGCAACAGTGCAGCACTCCCTCAGCACTGCACCTGCTTCTGTGGGCAGGTCTTGAGTGGGACTTGAATCTATAATGTCCTGTCTCAAAGGCAAGAGTGTTACCACTCAGCCATGGATTACACCATGCGGGGCTGGTAGAAAATGCCCAGAGGTCCAACCTCATCCTGCTGTTTCTTCCAATGTAATGGCATTTGTTTTATTCTGGGTGAAATAATATCCCCATTTCCAGCTTGTTTTGTGTCCCTCTAAATTTTCCACGGGCTCCCTGGAGTGATCCAGGTCTGTTACTGTGTCAGGAGCACGGAATGATTTCACTTTGCATGCCCCACTTCTCTCAGAGAAATCGGGCAACATTGTTCATCTTTGTCTGCACCACCAGGTTTCATGGACAGAGCACTGGAATTCCCCTGGAGGAAGGTGGTGCTTAACTCTGAAATCATCCACCCCACCATCCCACTCTCTGGGACAAAGCTCACTCTCGTCTCCTTGCATTCCGGTCCAGCAGTCCCCCACTGGGTGCCCGGATCTCCGATCTGTCCTCCCAGCCCATTCCTCACCCACTGCCTCACGCTCTGATGCTCATCACATGAGAACTGGTTTTCTCACTGTTCTGCTGTATGTATCTCATTGTGGCAGCTCTGTAAGAGCAGTCTGTTCTGTTTTCATGCTTGTTTGGGTTACTGTTGAAGATAAGAGAGGAGAAATGTGTGCCATCCAGTTAGGATGGTCAGATTAAGTGGAGGTTTCTCTGGTGAGGGACACCGAGGTTGGGCTTGGGGCTTCTGTTCAAGAGGAGATGAAGAGAGAGGACACTGGGGAGAACTGGTCGTAGCATACGATCTGGTTGGAGACCTGTTTGTTCGAGATGGATTGTGAGTGGCGTTTGGAAGGTGGTGTGGGCTTTCACGTTGACTGAGGGCGTAGCACGCGAGTGACAGAGAAGTTCAAGATGAGCTCCAGTGTGTGCACATTTGACTGTTTAATTAGAATGGGTCCTTTTTTTTGTTATTCTTTACTAATCCTTTAGTTAAGATTCATAAATGTAATTCCTTTACTCGTATGCAGTGTACTGTCTGTTATTTTGTGGCATTAATTTGTAACAGGGTAGCAAATGACACAGTATCCACACAAACCGGGGTTCGGAGTGGGATCATGCGTGCCTCGATCTCATGAGTTTGGTGGGGCCAAAGGTTGTCTTCCCTAGATTTACGCAGCCAAGGAAACCAGGCAGTTTCACTTGTAACGGAGCGTCCAACCCATGTTAACCTCGCATTCTTGAAGCGAATATATTTGGGAGCTGTGGAATTTCTAGACCAACCTCTTAACTGATGAATTTTCCCTCACCTGCCTTTCTTTGAGTAGGTACCAATGGCCAGGGCCAGCATACTTTGGCTAATCGGCGAGTATTGTGAGCACGTGCCCAAGATCGCACCTGACGTACTACGGAAGATGGCCAAGTCCTTCACCAGTGAGGAGGACATTGTGAAGCTGCAGATCATTAACTTGGCTGCCAAGCTCTACCTCACCAACTCCAAACAGGTGAGTGGGGTTAACATGAAGGTGACAGGTGATGGCATAGAGCAGGGGTTCCCAACCTGCAGTCCACGGACCCCTCAGGTAATTGGACGGGTACATGGCATTAAAAAAGGTTGGGAACCCCTTGCGTAGAGAGAGCCACACTTAGGTGATGGGATTTCTAATTATTAAGATTGTGATTTTTAAGATTAGCTTTAATCGTCATATCTGCATCGAAACATCAAAACAGTGAAATGCATCGTTTTGCATCAATGACCAACACAGTCTAAGAGTTGTGCTGGGGGCAGCCCACCAGTGTTGCCAGGCTTCTGGTACCAGCATAGCATGCTCACAACTTTCTGACTCTAACCACGTGACCCTGGAAAGTGGGAGGAAACCAGAGCATCTGGAGGAAGCCCATGTGGTCATGGGGAGAATGTGTAAACTCTTTACAGACAGCAGCGGGAATTGAACCCCAATCGGTGATCGCTGGCGCTGTAAAGTGATGGTGCTAACCGCTATGCTACCATGCCACCCACCCCCTTTGAGAATGTCAAGTCCCTCTGGCCTTGAGCTTGTCCCATGGATTTAAAATGTAACTGGCGGTTGACTGACTGAGGAATAAATGATTGAGTTGAATGAGAATCCCTGCAAAATAGAAGAAGTATTAATCATTTCCCTTTACTGATAAATCTCCAACATGGATAAAAACATTTTATTTTGAACACACATTAGGCAGGAGTTCAGCTGGTCCAGCAACCCATCGAACGCTCCGTGGAATGAATACATGGACCCTTTCCTCCATCATCTCCCCATTCTCTCCCATCAGACCTTTTAGGACAGATCCTGGGAGAGGGAAACTCAGGACCAACTGGGAATGAACACTTGGAAAAATTCTTTTCTATCTTCATGATCTTTGGAATCTCTCATGGAGATTCGTGCTATCTGTCCTCCCACGGGATCCGATGAGAAACCAATGCAACTTCTTGTTAAAGGTGTAGTGGTCTCTTGGAACCCCGTATGGTAGCTCAGTCAATGTCTCTATGGGAGTGTTGTAAATCTGCCTTCCTAAGCAGATATAATGTGACTCCTGCTTAGTTAGTTGAAGTCCTGAATGTGTGGTTCTCACCATAAATCTATGTTCTCTAGTTTTAGACTCCCCTACCCTGGGAAAAAGACTATCATTCACCTTATCTATTCCCCTCATGATTTTCCAGTCCTCTGCACGGTCACCCTCTGCTCCAGGGAAAACATTCCCAGCCTATCTAGTACTAAAAAATGCTGGGGGAACTCAGCATTGCAGGCAGCATTTAACTCCTTTCCAGTCCTGATAGAGACATAGAACAATATAGCCCAGAAACAGACCCTTCGGCCCATCTAGTTTATGTCAAATTATTGACCTGCCGAGTCCAATTGATCTGCACCCAAACATGTACCTATACAAATTTCTCTTAAATGTTGAAATCACACATCCACCATTTCCGCTGGTAGCTCGTTCCACATTCTCACCATTCCTTGAGTGAAAAAGTTCCCCTTAAACATTTCACCTTTCACCCTTAACTCTTGTTCTAGACTCACACAACCTCAGTGGAAAAAGACTGCTTACATTTACCGTATCTGTACCCATAATTTTGTATATCTCTATCAAATTCCCCCTCATTTTCCTTCACACTAGGAATAAAGTCCTAACCAATTCAACGTTTCCCTATAATTCAGATCCTCAAGTCCTGGCAACATCCCTGTAAATTTTCTCTGCACTCTCTCAATCTTATTGATATATTTCCTGTAGGTAGGTGATTAGGACTGCCCACAAAACTCCAAATTAAGCCTTACCAGCATCTTCAACATGGCATCTCCACTGCTGTACTCAATACTTTGATTTATGAAGCCCAATGTGCCAAAATCTCTCTTTATGGCCCTATTGTTGTACCGTATTCTTCAGAGTGCTACCGTTCACCGTACGTCCTACCCTGCATTCACGTAGCCATGTTGACTATTCTTACTCAGTCCCTGTCTATCCAAATACTTTAGAATACCTTCCAATAACTTACCCACTACTGATGCTACAAGTCATAATTTCATGTGCTGATCTATGCCCTAAGATCAAGCATTTCCCACAATACTCCTTGCATTGAAATATATACAACTCAGAACTTGAGTTCCACCATGCTCAACCTTTCGATACCTGACTTTGTATATGGGCTTAAGAACATCTCTCCCCACAACCACTCCACTATCTGCCTCAGTAGACAAGCTCTCTCGCCTGTCCTGTCTGAGCACTGCTGTGATGTTTTCCCTGACTAGTAATGCCACTCCTATCCCTGATGAAAGGTCTTGGTCCGAACTGTTGATTCCTCCTCTTAGATGCCGCCTGGCCTGCTGAGTTCCTCCAATAATTTTGTGCATTGCTCTGGATTTCCAGCATCTGCAGAATCTCTTCATCCCAGCCTATCCTGTGTTTCCTTGTAACTCCAGACCTCCAGTCCAGCAACATCCTTGTGCACCTTGTCTAGCTCAAACACATCATTCCGATATGTGGCGGTATGAACTACACCACTTGTACAGCTCTAATGTGACATCCCCTATATTACGTTTCGCACACTGAAAGATGAACTCTTGATCCCCTCATCATGACCCTTGCCCTTTGTTTGTCTGCTTGCACTACACACTCTCTAACTGTAATGCTATATTCTGCAATTAATTTAATATCAGAGTGTGTATACAGTATACATCCTGAAATTCTTACTCTTCGTTAACATCCACGAATCAAGGAACCCCGAAGAATGAATGATAGAAACATCAGAACCTCAGCACTCATCCCCCCACACATAACCAGCAGCAGAAACGTCAACCCATACCCCCACTTGCGACAGCAAAAGCACTGACCCTCCCCCACCACCTGCCCCCACTGTGCAAGAAATAGCAAAAGCCCACCTCCCTTTCTCCCCAAAGAGACCTTGATCTAGAGTGCATCAGAAACTTTAGTCCATAAACTAGAACTTCGCTATCTCAGACAGCCTCACTCTCACCGTCGAGGGAGAGAGAGACCGCTCCTGCAACAATGAGGGCGGTGACCAGCAAGTTGCTGTTCCGATGTTACAAACTTCTGCAAGACCTCCGACGTGAGGACCAACAGGCTCTCACTTACCATCAAGAGAGAGAGATGGATCGCTTGAGTACAGGGGCCTTCTTCCTACAGCAGCACACACCGCCTGCTGTCCCGATATTTCAGTCTCCCATGACACTTCAGTGAGGAATCAGGTTGTCTATGGGCCAGACACGCACGTCTTCCAGGCCGTTCCTGGAAGTAGCGAAATGCCAGGCCACACAGCTGGTCCGAAGATCCAATGCTGCGAAGATCAGTAGTTTGAGCTGTGGGTCATTGCCTCTGACGGAACCTCAGCCACCTTGAAAAGAAAGGAAAGGCATAGGAGAAGAATAAGCTGTTTCGTAGACGAACTGGAAGAAGTCGCCTGGGTCTGCAAAAATCACTGGAGTCATCTTTCCACGCTCCTCCTCCTATCTGTTTTCTCTACTCCATCGATCTCCTTGCGTATGGAATGATCTGTCAAGATAGCATGCAAAACTGAAAGCTTTTCTCTGTATCTTGGCACATATCACAGTAATAAACCGATACCACTAATTAGTGTCCTTGACCCTCCCATGGGCTGCACCTCCCCTGCCTGTATGATTGACCTAATGGACACCACTTGCCAGCAGATCGAGCATAGTAACAGCATCTCAGAACATTAACCTCAAAGATAACCAGTGAAGCAAATAAAGCCACAGCTTTGTGGGCCGAAGGGCCAGTATTGTTCTGTAGGTTTTCCATGCCAGTAGTGTAACGGTTAGTGCAACGCTGTTACAGCTTAGGGTGTCGGCGTTTGAAATTCAATTCCAGTGTTCTCTGTAAGGAGTCTGCACGCCCTCCCTGCAGAATGCGTGGGTTTTCTCTGGGTGTTCCAACAGTCCAAAGTCCTGCCAGTTGGTAGGTTAATTGGTCATTGTAAATTGTCCTTTGAATAGGCTGGGGTTGCTCAAAGGGCCAGTAGGGCCTGTTCTGTACTGTATCTCTAAATAACAATAACAAGTAAAAGAGATGCAGATGTTCTCTGATTTGTGAAAGGGATGTATTCTTGGAAAATAGTTTGGAGAGTGGAACTTTGTGTGAAGTGAAAAGGCCAGGCTAAATATGTTGTAGATAATTTGGTACAGTGTGTTCCTGTGTGAGAGGAGTGGCACTATTTTTTATGGTGAAAAAAAATATTTTTGTAAGTCAGAAACATGTACCTCAAAGATGCATTACTGTGCAAAAGTCTTGGGTGTATATATAGCTGGTGAGCCCAAGACATTTCATAGTACTGTATTTGTCGACACGGAGCGGAGAGCAAGTTGTAAATCTGACGGGAACAACGGATATTGGGAATGGCGAGGGTGGAGCACCACGGGAGGGGTGAGGGGCAGGTGGCAGAGGAGGAGTGCTGGGGGCGGGGGTGGTGTGGGTGCAGACACACCCCACCCTGAGACACCAGGCAAGGTCATTTGGTTCCAAGCAATTGGTTTATGGGTCATTACAGAATGTCTCTGGTGCTTCCTGCCCCCTCCCCTCTTCCCTTCTTTGCCAAACCATGATTCTCCTCTCCCTGTCCCCTTCCCACTCTCAGTCCACAATAGAGACCCATATCAGAACCAGGTTTATCACCACCCACGTCTGTCACGAAATTTGCTTTTTATTGTGGTAGTGCAGTGCAGTACATAAAGTTACTACAGTATTGTGCAAAAGTCTTGGGCCCTCTAGCTGTACATATATGCCTAAGACTTCTGTAGAGCAGCAAAAAAAACCAAATAGTTCATAAATCTAGGAATACCTTTGTTTAACAGGTAGGCAGCATTAGCATCTTCTCACTCTATACTCCCCTGTAATGTGAGCAGCTGCACATCATTCTGTTTTATTTTAAAGATACAACATGGTAAACAGGGCTTTTCACCAAGCCTGCACCACCCAGTTACACCATTGTGAGCAATTAACCTACTGCCTTGTACATCTTTGGAATGGGGGAGGAAATCCATTGGGTCACGGGGAGGATATATAAACTCCTCACAACCAGCAGCTGAACTGAACCCAGGTCGCTAATGCTGTAATTGGTTTACGCTAACAGCTAAGCCCCCAAGGTTGCCCGTTGTCTTGTTTTCAGCTTTTATTTCCCCTCCCCACCATTTGGAAGCTGTGTCCCGTGATGTGAATTTGTTTTTGATTCCAGACCAAACTGCTGACCCAGTACGTTCTGAACCTGGCCAAGTATGACCAAAATTACGACATCCGTGACCGAGCTCGCTTCATTCGCCAGCTCATCGTCCCCACGGAAAAGAGCGGTGTGCTGAGCAAGTACGCCAAGAAGCTGTTCCTGGCCCAGAAGCCTGCTCCCGTGCTCGAGTCTTCCTTCAAAGGTAGGAGGGATCCACACACGGCAACATGAACCCCAGCGGGTGGGGCAGAAATGGGTCAGAGTGGTCTGTCGTGTGTGGGTTTCTTGGGCAGAGTAAGAGGGGCTCTGAGGTTGGGATGGACTCTACAGGATAGGATAGGAGCTCACCCTCTCCTCATTGGGACAGGACGTGAATGCAAGACCAGTTTCACCGAAATAAGAACAGTAGTAGGCCAATCTAGCGTTTCTGCTCTACCTCTCATCAAGGTGGTGTTTGACCTCTGCACCATTTTCTTGCAGTGCTTCCCTCCCCCACCCAATCTCTGGATTTCTG
This sequence comes from Hemitrygon akajei, assembly GCF_048418815.1. Classification (NCBI taxonomy): domain Eukaryota; kingdom Metazoa; phylum Chordata; class Chondrichthyes; order Myliobatiformes; family Dasyatidae; genus Hemitrygon; species Hemitrygon akajei. The sequence continues at coordinate 20,160,775 of NC_133144.1, forward strand.
TAGACAACTGCAGGCCTGTGTTTAGACTCATTGACCGAACCTCCACATCAGAGGATTTCAAATGTTCACCAACATCTGCATGAAGAAATTTCAAAGTTCAAAATAAACTTATTATCAAAGTACATACGTGTCGCCACATACAACCCTGAGATTCATTTTCTTGAGGGAAAACTCAATAAATCCATATTAGAATAATAACCATAGTAGAATCAATGAAAGCCAATGCCAATAAAAAGATAAACTGAAAATACAAAAAGAATGAAATAATAATAATAAATAAATAAGCAATAAGTATCGAGAACATGAGATGAAGAGTCCTTGAAAGTGAGCCCCTGTGTTGTGGGAACATTTCAATGAGGGGGCAAGTGGAGTTGAACCCCTGGGTTGAAGAGTACTAACTGTTCCTGAACCTGGTGGTGTGGGACCTGAGTCTCCTGCACCTTCTTCCTGATGGCAGCAGTGGGAAGAGAGCGTGTCCTGGGTGGTGGTGGTCCTGACGATGGAGGCTGCTTTCCTGCGACAACGCTTTGTGCTCAGTGGCTGGGAGGGTTTTACTTGTGATGGACTGAGCCATAACCATAAATTTTAGTGGGATTTCCCCTTCCCCAAATCAGTTTTCTTCTTATTTATCCTGGAACAGTGCCTCCCCCCCCCCAGTCCTATCTCCTCAGCCAGGGGAGAAGTTCTCCCCACGTGTGACATGTGGCGGCAAATTCAGACTCACTGGACCAGCTTCCCAAGCAACTCTGGCCTGTCGAGCCCCACAGAATTTTGTCAGGTCCATTGAGGTCTCCCTCAGTCCACTGAGGAGGGGTGGTAGGGGGCAGGGGGAGGAAGCTGTAGGCTAGATGGGGGAGAGGGTGTAGACACAATGGGGGGAGAGGGTTATGGACCAGGTGAGAAAGAGGAGTAGAACTCTGAACTTGATTGCAACTCATGTTCTCAGTATTATTTTATATTTGCATATCAGTCTTGGTTTATGTATTGTTTTTTTTTTATAAATTCCATTGTATTTCTTTATTTTCTTGTAATTGCTAGCAAGAAAATGAATCTCAGTGTAGTATATGGTAACATATACGTACCATGATCATAAATTTACTCTGAATTTGACCTGGTGGGGAGGGGTGTGATTGGCTGAGAACCTTCATTCTTCACCTACTATCTTCCATGACTCACCAATGACTCAGCTTGAGTTGAACCACCAGATGGAGCACCCCATTACTTTCCTTCTCCGGAGGAACGGGGGGGGGGGGGTCAAGGGAAGGCCAGAGTTTAATGTCCTTTCACTGCTGCTGTGTCCTCCACCAGCAGTGCAGTCCCAAGGTTATTCTTGGGCTCAGGTGCCTGTGAACTGGGTCAACTTATAGGTGGCATTTGGAGAGCCATGGAGCTACTGGAGGAGATGGGTGTAAGGGGTGTGAAGGGCTAAAGGAAAAGGAATCTGATAGGAGGGGAGAGTGGACCATGGAATAAATGAAAGGAGCTGGGGAACCAGAGGAAGGGGATGAGCAGTTCATGAGGGAAGAGAAGGGGTGAGAGGGCTACCCGAATGAAGGAAGTGATCCTCCCCTTTTGTTTCTCCCCCTTTTCCTCCTTAGATGCTGCCTGACCTGCTGAATTCCTCCAGCATTTTGTGTGTGTTGTCCCAGACCACCCAGGAATACCCAAGACAGCACAGCACACAAACTCTGCACAGGCAGCACCTGAGGCTGGGATTGAATCCAGTGCACTGGAGCTGTCAGCCAGCAGTTCTCCCTTACTGTGCCATGGAGGGGTCTTACACTGGGGGTTCGGACACAGTTTTTTAACATGGGAAACTTGTCTTCCTCATAGATCGGGATCACTTCCAGCTTGGCTCCCTCTCCCACCTGCTCAACAGCAAGGCCAGTGGATACCAAGAACTGCCCGACTGGCCGGAATCAGCCCCTGACCCTTCAGTCCGTAATGTTGAGGTAAGGCAGTGTCATGGGTGGGGAGTGGGGAGGGTGGAGTCAGCTATAACAACAGAAGCTGCGTACGTTTATATATCACCGGTAACAAAAGCATTGCCAATATCGGAGACTGAGGTATTGGGCCAGGCGATCAATAACTTGGTAGGAAAGCTGGGATGAAGGAAGAGAGAGATGGGGAGACTACACAAGGGGTGACTGATACCTGAGACTCACTGTGAGAGAAGAGGATGGAATCAGATGCAATGGACATGGCTGAGGCATTTAGACATACTTAAATAGAACACAACATAACGCAGTGTGGGTCCTTTGGCTCACGATGCTGTGATGACCTTTGAACCTATTCTGCAATCAGTCTAGCCCTTTCCTCCTACGTATCCTATAATCCATCATTTTTTTTCATCCTTGTGCACTTCTAAGAGTCCCCTAAGTGTCGCTAATGATTCTGCCTCTACCACCACCTCTGGCAGTGCTTTCCAGGCAAAAAAACAAACCCTACATCTCCTTTAAACTTTCCTCCACTCACTTCAAACTGATGTCCTCTGGAGTTAGCCATTGCTGCTCTGGAAAAAAGGTGCTTGCTGTCCGCTCTATCTATAACGCTTCTACACCTAAATAAGCAAGGTTTAAAAGGGTCACCATCATCATTATGTGCCGTGTCGTATGACGTGGGTGGTCATGGTCTCATGACTGTGATTGTTCCTGGCAAATTTTTCTACAGAAGTGGTTTGCCATTACCTTCTTCTGGGCAGTGTTTTTACAAGATAGGTGACCCCATCCATGATCAATGCAAGAGATTGTCTGCCTGGTGTCAATGGTTGCATAACCAGGACTTGTGATATGCACCAGCTACTCATACGACCATCCACCACCTGCTTCCGTGGATTCACATGACCCTGATCGAGGGGCTAAACAAATGCTACACCTTGCCCAAGGGTGACCTGCAGGCTAGCAGGGGGAAGGAATGCCTTACATCTCCTCAGGCAGAGATGTATCTCCAACCCACCACCCAACCTAGAAGGATAATGGTACTAATGATGCAAATAGTATTAATGTAGATGTGCATAAAAGTTAGCATGAATGCAGAGGGCTGAAGGGCCTGTTTCTGTTCTATACAACTGTAAAACTAACACAAGAGAGGGTTAAGGAAGAGATTCCACACCTTAGCAACGAAAAGTACGACCACTAGTTGTGCAGCAGTAGAGGAGGCCAGAGCTGGAGGAGCGAGGAAGGGATGATGGTGTCAAAGAGAGGGTGTTTGCCAACACTGCTTTTACCCCAGTTAGCAAAGACTTCAGAGAGGTTGGGCTGGAGTCTTTCTGCGAGGCCCATGTTTTCTGGGGTGACAGTTGTCTTGGGAGGGGTGGGGGTTCCTCCAAAACTGAGGCTCAGCGCTGGAGCTTGACCATTCAGAGCTACTGTCGTTACACAATCTACGACCTCCTTCTCCCAAAAAGACATAGCACCTGGGGATTGGCTGGAAACTTTGATTGCCCATCTCTGTTAGGGGTTGTGAAGTAAACAGCCTAGAGGACCATTACATGTGGTGGGATGGATTAGTATGACCACCTAACAGCAAGGAAACGGTGAAGAACTGACGGGGTTCATTTCGACACGTGTGAACCACGAGTGGCTAGAAACAGTCAGTGGGAGCATCTGTGGAACGAGGAAAAAGAGTTAATGTTTCAGGGCCACGATGCCTTGAGAATATGGCTACAGGTTGTGATAAACATTCTGACAAAAGCACTCATTATCTCTGTTTCTCTCGCTGCTGTTCCACCAGCTGATGACAGGCCGTCCCCAGGTTATGAATTCCTGGCATATGGACACCTATACATACAAACAAGCTCCCTTGATATTATTGAACTCAAAAAGTCCAACTTATGTACAGACATTCATTCCAATGAATGATGAAATTATTTTCTACTCTCTCCATTTTCAGTAATTCTCCTTACTTATCAGTGCTTCAGATGCCATTCATTATAATACTGTAGAGATATGGTTACCATAGTGTGATTTTCGTTTACTTTCTGACTTACAGGCAAAATTAACTTACAAATGCTTGTTTGTTACCCAGGAGCCAACTTTTTCTGGTTTCCCCTTACTGCAGTTCCATCTCCTTAACGTAAATATTCCAAAGCGAAGTCTCCAAGTGCTCTCAAGTCCCACACACTGCATCCCTTATACCTGAAATGCTTTGAAGGAAGGCAGAGTAGGCTGGAGAGGTGACTGTAGATGGGGAGGTGGGCGGAAACGTGACAATGTGGGTTTGTAGTTGCAGCAGGAGGAGGTGCATGGACAGTGACTTGAGGATTTAGGCGTTTTCCCAATAACATTGCTCGACAGTTTGATGACTCTTGAGTTGCTGCTCAGTTGAGTAGCTGCCTGAATATCCTCTGCGATGCTGTCCACAGAAGGAGGTGTCCGAGGAGCCGGAGGTGCGGATCGGCTTGCTGGGAGACTGGAGAGAGGTGCGAGTGTGCTCTGTTTGCAGTGCTGTGTGCTTTCATGCTGGGGTTCCCATTCAAGCTGTCCCTCAAGGATCAGGCGTGATAGTTGAGTCAGAGTGCAGGGAGCCTTTCAGCAGATGCTGGACGTCCGAAATGGAAACGGGGGGGGGGGGGGGGGGGGGGGGGGGTGACAGAAACACTCAGCAGGTTAGGCAGCATTTGTGGAGTGAGAAACAAGGCCAATGTTTCACACTGGAGGTGCTTTATCAGAACAGAGAAAAGCAGATAAAAAATCTGCAGAGAAGGTTGTGGGAGGAATGGATAGATAGGGCAAAGGGAATGCCTGTGATAGGATGAGACCAAATGGGTTAATGGGGCAGTTGGAGAGTGATTACTCTTCCTTGTCTCACACTAAATCAGACATTTCCCTTTGATCTATCTGTCCCTCCTGGCAACTTCTCTCCAAGTTAGTGTCCCCTTCTAATCAGTGACAAACAGTGACTGCTCTGACTTGTTAAATCTGTTTCTCTCTCCAACAGGCTGTCTGATTTGGAGATTACTGATGAGAGTCTATTGTCATTCACTGACCCTTCACACGACCCTAGTGCTCCTCCCATCCAAACCCAAAGCCTCACCTCACCTTAGACCCCCCCCCCACACCAAACACCTGACCACAGTGCTCCTACTGGATCCCAAAGTCCTGGAGCCCCCCCCCACCCCCACTGGATGTCGATGCCCACGCCCCTCCCACTGGGCATCGATGCCCACGCCCCTGCCACTACATAACTGTGGTGACAGACTGTGCAGCATTTAAAGAACTGAAGTATTGAGGAGGAACGTCTGAAGCGTTAAGTCCAGGAAGAACGTTCAAGAGACTCACCATCATGACAACCACCACCGAGAGCTGTGTCACTGGACTTTTGATCCTGTCACACATTGTGCAGAATGGGGGTCCCTCAGCCTCCCCCATGGGCTAGCCTCAGTTCCCCTGTTATCATTACCTGCACCACCACCCAGCCCTTCCTGTGGGCAGCAACACAAGACAGGCATGTGCTGGAGCCACCAATAAGAATGCTGAGAGAGGATCCTATAAACCTTCAACACAAAATAAGTTTGGAGGAACTCAGCAAGTCAGACAGCATCTATGGAGAGAAATAAACAGTCAACATTTCGGGCCAAGTAATTGTGGATTTTCCCACAGTAAACAAACAGATTTCGTCCCACAGACAAACATTAAAACAACTAGGCAAAGTTGGCTTCCAACATGGGTGTTCATCAAACTTGTTGGCAGAATGTCCGCTGGTCACTGGGCGCTGACGTTGATTCACTGAGATGCATGTGTTGTGCTGTGAGTGGGTTTGCTGTCTGTGCTGTTCATGCTGTGCCACTTCTTGACATAAAATCTCTTGCCACTCTCCTTGCAGCTGGGAGCTGGAACCATTTTGGCCCAAATAGTTCAGAGTGAGGATCATTTTCTGACGTTTACTGTACGGTGTTTTATAGTTTTGTAAACACGGATACAGACCCTTCAGCCCAGCTTGTCTGTGCTGACCAACGTACCTATCAACCCTAATCCCATTTGGTCTCTGTCTCCGTGTCTCGCCACACTTCTGTCCGCCTCTGTGTCTCTGTCGCCTTCTCTCTTCCTCTGTCAATGCTGCTGTGTCGGGATGGGGTGAGGCTCAGCTATTCCCTTGGCACTCCTACCGCAGTGAAAACAGTTAAGTTGCCACGTTGAGCCAGCTGCAAATCAATAGTGCAGCCACACCAGCAGCGCGAGAGAGCAGGTCTCCTGGCACCCAGCAGGCAGTGGTGAGAGAGACTGTAGAACCCTGGTGATCTGTCTGCACCTCGAGGAGGGGGTGCCAGTTTCCAGTACTGCTCTCAGTCCCTTTGCCAGACCGGGTACAGCCCACCTCTCCACTCACCAGCTGCGTCACTCACCCCATCGCCAGTGCACTTGACCGTGGTTTGCTGCAGGGGTCCATACTTGATTCCCCGCACACAACCCAAGCAGACGCAGGGGAGCACACATCCGTGGGAACCCCAGGACTAAAAGTGTATGATAAGTTTGTGCTCTGATTACACTTCCACTGATTGATGAGCTGATACAGTGTCTCCAGTTCCACAACCCCTCCCCTGGTTCATGTCTGACCTCAAGAAGGCACAGTGCAGCATGTCTAGCGCCCTGGGTGTCCACTGTCAATAATTCTAATGTCATGGGGCAATGGCATGGCCATTTGTGCACACGAGATTCTGCAAATGATGAAAATCTTGAGCAACACACACACAGAGTGCAGGAGGAACTCAGCAAGTCAGCAGCATCTATAAACAGTAAACATTTCAGGCCAAGACCTTTCATGATGAAGAGTCTCAGCCCAAAACCTCAACTGTTTATTCCCCTCCATACCTGCTGACTTCCTCCAGCATTTTGTATGTGTTGCTTAAGATTATCAGCATTTGCAGAATCTTCTGTGTTTACAATAGACAGAGGCTTTCCAGTCCTGATGAAGGGCCTTGGCTTGAAACATCAACTGTTCATTCAACTCCATAGATGCTGCCTGACCTGCTGAGTTCCTCCAGCATTTTGAGTGTGTTGCTCTGTCCCAAGTTTTGGCAGCATGGTTATTTCTAGAGGAGTGTGACTCAGGTCAGTACCGATCCTCTGTCCGTATGTGGCTCCGATGCCTATTTCTCCCGCTGCTGTCCGGACTATAGTTTTATAAAACACCCCCTCTTGTTCCTCTCTTCCCAGTTGCTTTCTGACTTCTGTTGTGATGTGGCTTAACTAAAAAATTAACTTAAGTCCAGACCATCCAAACAGATTGAACTGCAGAACGTTACAGATGGCGCATCAGTCACAATTTGGTGATAACCTTGGATTCTTGATGTGGCAATAGCCCTCAAACACAAAGGGTTTATGTTGCTAGGCAGCAGAAAATGGGCTTGACAGGAAAATCAAGAATCCAAAGCTGAGTTAGCAGCACCAGAAACATAAAAACACTGCAAACACACAACAGTTTGGGCAGCATCTGTGGAGAGAGTAACAGGGTGAACGTTTCTGACCCTTTGTCAGGGCTTTGCATCTGCACTTTTATTGTTCTTCATCTTTTGAGTTGGTAGCACCTACCACTTGGAGTCATACAGCAGGGAAACAGGCCGCTCAGCCCCCACCTCATTGCTTCTACCACTCACTTGCATACTGGGCCTCTGTACCTCCCTCTGCAATTGGATCCTCAACTTTCTAACCGGAAGACCACAATCTGCGGATTGGTGATAACATATTCTCCTCGCTGACGATCAACACTGGTGCACCACGGGTGTGTGCTTAGCCCACTGCTCTACTCTCTCAATACACATGACTGTGTGGCTAGGCACAGCTCAAATACCATCTGTAAATTTGCTGACGATACAACCATTGTTGGTAGAAACTCAGGTGGTGATGAGAGGGCGTACAGGAGTGAGATATGCCAACTGGTGGAGTGGTGCCACAGCAAAAACCTGGTACTCAACGTCAGTAAGATGAAAGAGCTGATTGTGGACTTCAGGAAGGGTAGGACTAAGGAACACATACCAATCCTCATAGAGGGATCAGAAGTGGAGAGAATGAGCAGTTTCAAGTTCCTGGGTGTCAAGATCTCGTAGGATATAACCTGGTCCCAACATATCGATGTAGTTACAAAGGCAAGACAGGTGCTAGACTTTATTAGGAGTTTGAAGAGATTTGGTATGTCATCAAATACACTGAAAAACTTCTATAGTTGTACCGTGGAGAGCTTTCTGACAGGCTGCATCACTGTCTGGTATGGAGGGGCTACTGCACAGGACTGAAAGAAGCTGCAGAAGGTTGTAAATCTAGTCAGCTCCATCTTGGGGTACTAGCCTAAAAAGTACCCAGGACATCTTCAGGGAGTGGTGTCTGAGAAAGGTAGCGTCCATTATTAAGGACCTCCAGCACCCAGAGCATGCCCTTTTCTCACTGTTACCATCAGGTAGGAGGTACAGAAGCCTGAAGGCACACACTCAGTGATTCAGGATCAGCTTCTTCCCCTCTGCCGTCCGATTCCTAAATGGACATTGAATCTTTGGACACTACCTCATTTTTTTTAATGTACAGTATTTCTGTTTTTGCATATTCTTTAAAATCTATTCAATATACGTTTATTATTATTTTTTTTTAAATTTTATTTATTTTTTTGCTCTCTGCTAGATTATATATTGCATTCAACTGCTGCTGCTAAGTTAACAAATTTCATGTCACATGCCGGTGATAATAAATATGATTCTGATTCTGGGGACAGTTTCTAGTGATCAATTAACCCTACCAACCCAAACTTGTATCAGGCTTTTCCACCTTGCTAAGAAGCCAGCCGATGCTCCTGTGGGTGGGGAGGACGCTCTGCTTGGCTCATCTCTGAGATAGTTCTCATTGACCAGAAGTAGTTAAGGATGGTATTCATGGCCTCTACCACACTGGTGGACAAGAACTTATAGAAACACTGCAGCCTGAAGGTCCCTCCTCCAAGTCACACGCTGTCTTGACATGGAGATATATTGGTGTTTCTCCATGGTCACGGGGTCTAAGTGATTTAGGAAAGCAGCTCACACCACCACTCCCCCCCCCCCCCCCCCCCCCCCCACCTTCTCAAGGTAATTGGAGCAATAAATGCTGGCCTGGCCAATAATGACCAGAACAAGCTTTCTGATAAACAGATAAACATAAGTATTTCTGCGCCTGACTGTTAGTGTTGAGTGTTTTATTGAATAATCTCCGTTTTGTTAATTCTGCCTGTGGCAGCGTGAGTTTCCTCTGGGTGCTCACTTTCCTCCCACTTTCCAAAGACATACGGGTTAGTAGGTCAGTTAGGCACGTGGGAGTAGATCGGCATCCCGGGCTCGTTGGGTTATAAGGGCCTGTCACCATGTTGTCACTCTAAATAAGTTAAATAAGACATCTAAAATAAGAACGAGAAAGTCCAGGAACATTCAGCATCTACAGAACAGGAAACAGAGTTAACATGTGGTGTGAAACATTCTTCCTCCATGGAAGCTGCCTGACCTGCTGAGTGTATCCAGTGATTTGCATTAGTTGCCATAACGAGTTAGTGTGGCTTCTGCCTCATTTGAGGTGAACGGAACAGAGCTGATGTGTAGCGTGCTGGCCGCGTTAGTCCAGTACAAGGCTGGCGAGTGTTGATCTTAATCTCAGCTAAGAGGAGACAAATCTCTAAAGGTGAAGGATGTGAGGGTTGGGCCCTTTGCCCTGATATTGGTAGGTACTTCAGGAGTGTGCAGCTGTTTCTCTAGCTGTGGGGACAGGGGATGGTATCCAGTGTCACAGTATTGGGCAGGCTGCACTGCAGCATCTAATCACAAGCACAGATCCAGTACAGAAAAGTAAGGGAGCTTTGACCTGCTCCGTTGCCAACCTGGGCTGGTTCAACCCTCTTTATCACATACAATGGTACCAACTTTCCTGGAAGCACAGTATGGGTATGGAATTTAATTCGGACGCCCGATGGGCATGGGTCACAGCAACCCAGAGCGCCTAACCCCGAGCAATCCTACAGCCTCTGGATAGAAGCACACGTCTGGCTCACCTCAGACTGACAGAGCCTGGCCTCAGTGGGATGTTGGATTTTGCACTCAGCAGTCATGTTGGGAGGTCGGGTGGGGGGGAGGGGGGACATTCCTCGCTCAGAGCATGTTTGATGTTCCTGTTTCCAAACCTGCACTGGAATGTTTTATCTGCTTCCCCTCCTCCACCACCCCAACCCCCAGGTTCCGGAATGGACCAAGCCCAGCGGCCGAGAGAAAAGGAAGGAGAAGGTGGAGAAACCTTTCTACTCTGAGTCAGAGGGAGAGTCTGAACCCACTGAGTCAGCAGACAGTGGTGAGCCACGAGTGGGGATGGTTTTGAAATGTAACCTCTTCCCTGTCCCCTCACTACTTCTGCTCCTGTCATGAACGTCTGCCCACCTGCCTGCGAGAACCAGCAGCTACTGTCTCAGAATTGTAGCTGACCCATTTCGGAGCACCTTTAGGGAATCTAGAAGGAATGGTGGGGGAGGAGAGGAAGTAGGGGAAGGGGTACACCTATTTGTGTGAAAATTGACATTGGGAACTCATTTGATGACCCCTCAAATCCCAACCAAACAAAAATACAGCAAATCCTCTGGTTGATGTTGAATGTCTGCTTGGTGCTGCCTTAAGTTGATGCATCCACAGGAGGTGGCCATCTCTGAGATGATCAGCATTTATTGCCCTCTGAAATTAGTGGTTTGACAAGCATTTTGGCATTCAGCTAAGAAACTGGAGCCACTGTCTGGGTCAGGTTGACTGACGTACTTCTTCGAAGACTGAAGCAAACCAGTTGGATTCTCTGATCGACCCAGCGATCCCATTGACGGAGTCACTGAGTCGTACATCAGAACCTTCAGCCCAACTGCTCCATGCTGACCAAGAGGCCTTTTTGACTTCTGCTGGTCTTGAAAGTTTCTGGGATCCCTGAGTCTATGAATCACAATTTAGAGTCATAGACAGACATAGCATAGAGATAGACCTTTTGTCGCACTAGGTCTATATTGACTGTTGACCCCCATTCAACTGCCTTGAGTCCTGGTTTCACCAAACAGTTTAGTTTGATCCTGCCGATCATGTTCCACACAGTACTTGTGAACCTGCTCTGACAGAGGAAACCACACCTCCCCATCAAACATCTCAATGTCGGGATATTTTTGTCGTCTGCCACAGAGGGATCTAAAAGAATATTGGGAACTGAGTGCTGAGCAGGGATCAAGCTCATGGACTTTCCCTCCCAATTCTGGCCCCGAATTCCCACCCTGCTCCCAGAACTGTGGGGATGGGGGTGTCTTGAATAGAAAGGAGTGTCTGCTGTATCGCGCATGCTATCCCCTCGAGACCCATTGAGGGCCGTGGGTGGGGACTGCAGCAGAGACCAGCTGCTCAGGGTGACCGGCCCGCCTCTCTGTTAATTCACAGAGTCTCCCAGCACCAGCGACTCGGAGAGCATGAGTGAAATTGAAAGTGAGAGCGCCTCAGGGAACGACGAGGAGAGCGACGAGGAGGGGAAGTCCGACAAGCAGAGGAAGAAGAAAGCAAAGAAGGAGAAGAGCAAACAGAAAGATGAAAGTGAGGACAGGTAGGAGGAGTTGATGGACCATAGAAATGAGGACAGGTGGGTGGGGGTTGATGGAACACAGAAGGCAAGAACAGATAGGCGGGTTTGATGGACCATGGAACATGAGCACAAATTGGTGGGATCGATGGACCACAGAAAGAGAGGACAATTATAACGCAATGAACCAGTGCCACTCATAATCCCTCATATGATGCATCCACAGGGTCCAGCCCCTCAGAGACCAGTAGGGGTGGGATCCTAGACTGTGTACCTTCTCCACAGACCCCTTGCATTGGCTGCTCTGAGCTTCAGAGTGTCCCTCAGCGCATATTCCTGAAGTCTGGAAAGTGCCAGTCAGCAGCTTACCCTCGTTACTCTGCGGGGTGAACAGGTTTTGCCCTTTGAGCATATCTACACGAAGTGTTGTCGCAGGAAAGCATCATCCTTCATCAGGGACCCCTACCACCCAGGTCATGCTCTCTTCTCACTGCTGCCGTCAGGAAGAAGGGACAGAACTTGCACCACCAGGTTTAGGAATGGGTATTACCCTCAACCATCAAGCTGAACCAGAGAGGATAACTTCACTTACCCCATCACTGACCTGTTCCGACAACCTTATTATTATTTCTTCCTTTTTTGTATTTGCAGTTTGTTGTCTTTTGCACACTGGTTGAACGCCAAAGTTGGTGCAGTTTTTCATTGATCCTATTATGGTTATTATTCTTATGTATTTATTGAGTATTCCCACAGGAAAATGAATCTCAGGGTTGTATATGGTGACATATATGTACTTTGACAATAAGTTCACTTTGAACTTTGAAAAATGTTTCAGAGATACAGACTGTTATTCACTGAGCTGCTAATCACACTTGCTGTTGTCTTGGTCTGCAGCTTGTGGACTAAGTGACTCAGCAATTGATCAGAGCTCTCTGTAGATGGCATGATCCTTAGAGTGTTGTGTCTCCCTCAATAACCAGAGGATGGATGGTAACCTCACTGTTGTATTTGTCAGCGGGCAGAGTGAGGGGGAAGAGCGGGTGAAAAAGCAGAAAGTGGAGGGGTCGAGCTCCTCATCAGCCTCTTCCTCTGAGGACAGCTCCTCTGAAGACAGCTCTTCCGAATCGGAGCCAGAGGAAAACTCGGAATCAGACACTGGGAAGAAGCACAAGACAAAGGTAAGGAACAAAGAATTTCTGTGAAGATTATTGAAGGGATACACCAGTGAGTTAAAGCACTACTCTACTGATGGAGAAGTTACAAGTTCAAAGCCCACCAACCCCAGCACTAACTAAATCCAATAAATCTAGGAACTTGAGAACCAGGAAAGTTTCAGGATTGTTCAAAACCTATATTAGTGACTTTGAAATGGACAAGCCACCCCACTAGTCAGGTCAACATGAGGGTCATTTGGGGGTAAATTCCCTCCCATTTAGTGTAACCTCTGAGAAGGGGAACCTCTGAGATCTTCAGGAAAATTCCATGGAACAGAGAGAGTCATATAGCACAGAAACAGGCCTTTTGGTCCCTGCTGACCATTAATTACCCATCTTTACTAACTTCTGTTCACCAGCACTTGGTCTGTAGCCTTCAATGCCTTTTGATGATTCAAGTGCTTCATAAATGTTACGAAGTCTCATCTTCTGCCACCTCTTGGTCAGTGCAGTCTAGAAGAAAAGTTACCCTCTCTCAACTGGGGATGATGATCAGAATTACGAGTGTTTTAATTTTGAATGTTCAGAGCGTGCACACACAGATTTGCCACCTTCCTCGGTGGTTTGCGGTGGTGATGTCTACACCCAACAAAGCTGCTCATTGATTTTGGCATCGTGACCATTTGCCTCGGGAAACTCGGCTGTCTGCCTGCCACAGGTTCTGAGTCTGCATGGGAGCCGGAGAACTTCCTGATGACTTCAGATTCCCACAGCTCAGCAACTGCAGGGATTCTGGAGTCTGGTGTGGGGGGGGGGGGGGCATCGTTGGGCTGGGAACCAATTGCTTTGAATTCTTCCTCCCCATTCAAAAATTAATCCGTGTCTTTCCTTCATCATCCCAGACCCTTGCTTGCAGGCAAGTAAATCAGTCACAGCAGTGCATATAGTGATGGGGGGGTGGGGGGGGGGAAGGGAAGATAATGTCACATACCCCGTGACGGGTTAAAGAACCAGCAGAAATAGAAAACGCCGTGGAGTCTGGTATCGCTATAAACTAATACTATTTATTAGTAACTACGCAATACAGTAATATAAATGCAGATATATCAAACAGGTTAGCAATGATTTTATATATATATCAATGCCGTCAATCGTCCCATTGTCCTCCAAAATAGTTTGAAAGTCACCGACTGTGACCACAACAAAGAGGACCGTTCTTCTGTGGTGGAATTATTAACCCAGGCGAGGGTTGGACACACGAATAACTCCCCTCCGGTCAGACCCTTTTCACACTGCGAGAGCCACTGATCAATTTTCCTGATCGATCCTTTGAAACCCACCTTTCCTGTGGGCACAACAAAGCTCATTCAGTGTCCAAAACCATGTGTCTGTAGGTCTATCAGCTGACCCACTATTTATCTCTGCATGCTGAACACCAGCTGCCCATCGAATAACGCCGCCCTCAGTCACCATGGCGACCCATGAGCTGCTGGTTGCTCTTTCTCTGCAAAAACTCACAAGCAGGCAGTCTATTCAAAACAAGCTTGCAGAGAAACCATAACACCATCTCCAGGCATTCTTTGTTACTCTCTCTCTTAATAACAAGGTGTCCAGTGTTGAACAACAACTTTCTCTCTCTTTTCAAAAACACAGTTCATGGGGGTAATTCAGGACCCCGTCACAATAGTGAGGGGAGGGAGTGAGAGTCAAAGGAAGGAAGCAGCAGGACTTTAACCCTGTTCTGCACCAATACAAGTATCCATCACCCAGTTGCCATTGGCAGACTCACTCTGACATCCCAGTCTCTGCCTGACTCTGATTACCCCAAATCCCCACTGGGCACGTCATTGACTCCCTACATCTGACAGAACTTACCACAGTAGTAAGGTGCGGACTGATCCAGCATTCCTCTGCAATGGCTGTGCTGCAGTCATCTACTAAATACCCCTGCCAACATCGTGTAGGGCAAGTTGTGGAGGGCACAGCCCATGCATGATTGAACAGCAATGGGCAGAGATCTGCTGTGGAGCAGAGTCCAGGAGATGTGGGGCAAACTCCAGGCTTCCCTCCTGCAGTCCAAACACGACAGCCTTCTGCATCTGAGAGCACACTTTGCACCCGTCACAAACGTAATGCAGGAGTGTTAATCCCAAAACTGTAGGCATTGGTAACTTGGAATATGCAGTTATAGAAACTCATACAAATGCAAAGAAACTTCTCTCATCCTCTCACTGATTAGTCAGCAGTTGAAGGATGCTGCCTGGATTAGAGAGCTTGCCGTACGAGGATGAGCAAGTGAGACCTTCTCTTTGGAGAAAAGGAGGACGACAGGTGTCTTGATAGAGGTGTACAAGATGATAAGAGGTATTGATCAAGTGCATAGAGACTTTTTCCCAGGTGGAAATGGCCAAATGAGAGGGTATAATTTAAGATGAATGGAGGAAAGTGCAGGGGTGATGTCGGAGGTAGTTTTTTACAGAGAGAGTGCTGGAAGTGTGGAAAGCTTTGCCAAGGGTGGTAGTGGAGGCAGATACATTAGGGACAATTCAGGGACTCTTAGATAAGCACATGGATGTAAAAGTAATGAAGGGCTGTGTGGGAGGGAAAGCCAGGAGTAGGTTAAAGTATCAGCACAACATCAGGCGTCAATGGGCTTGTACTGTTCTATGTTCTATGAGGATATCATTTCCCCAGAGGAAGTGGGGAGGAGGAGGGGTGCAGAAGGATACCGCCTCTTCTCTGAGAGTGAAGGAGCTGAGGGAGGGTGGTGAGTCAGTGTAAACTAGATCCTTCAACAAGATTCAAACATCTAACAAACCTTCCCCTTCCCACACCTTTCAACATTCCAAAAGGATCATTTCCATTGTGATTCCTTGGCCCACTCTTCCTTCCCCATCTACCACTTCTCTCACAGCAACTACAGGAGTTACCACACCTGCCCATTTACCCCAACCTCAGGTGCTGTCTGTGTGGAGTTTGCATACTCTCTGTGTGACTGCGTGCATTTCTCCCGGGATGTCTGGTTTCCTCCCACATGCCAAAGGCAAAGATTGGTAGCCCCTGTAAGAGGAATATTCTGACAGAAGAGAGATCATGAGGAGAATAAAAACTGTTAGGATTAATGTTAGATGAGAGTAAATGTGTGTGGACTTGATGGGCTGAATGGCCTGTTTTGCGCTCTATCTCTTCTATAAGCCAAAGGTACTCTTTTTTTAAAAAAAATTAATTGAATTTTCAAATAGGTTACAGAAAGAAAAAAAATTATCAGCCCTTCCCCCCCCCCCTTAAACCCTCCCCCCTAACATATCCCTATAGAAGAAAAAAGAAAAAGAAAGAAAGAAAGAATGCCTGGATATCGGAAGATCCCCATGTGCTCCATGGAGTTCATAATAGCTTTAATATGTATATTTATTTCTTTCCCTAGATAACCAATAATTTTATCTTCGGAGCACCTATATATTTAATCCTATCTTTTGTAAATAAGGGCGCCAAATTTTCAGAAATATTTCGTATTTATCTCTTAAATTATAAGTAATTTTTTCAAGTGGAATGAAGCTAAAGATTTCATTCTTCCAATGATCTATACTTAAGTATGAATCCGATTTCCAAGTAACTGCAATAGCCTTTTTGGCTACTGCCAATGCAATTTTTATGAATTCTTTCGATATTCGATTTGGATTTCGATTTTATCCCTTCAATATCGCCTAGTAAAAATAATGTTGGATTATGTGGAAGTTGTATTCCAATAATTCGTTCCAGTAAAACTCTTAAATTTGTCCAAAAAGGTTGAATTTTAAGACAAGACCAAGTAGAGTGTAAAAAAAGTACCAATTTCTTGATTACATCGGAAGCATTGATCAGATAAATTTGGGTTTAATTTATTTATTTTTTGTGGTGTAATATATAATTGATGTAAAAAATTATATTGCACTAGTCTTAGCTGGACATTTGTTGTATTTGTCATACTGTCAAGACATAGTCTTGACCAATTTGTTTCTTCAATTTTAATATTCAAATCAGTTTCCCATTTTTGTCTTGACTTATGAATTCCTTGTTTAATTACCTGCTGTTGAATCAAACTATACATACAAGAAATAAATTTTTTAATTTTTCCTTTTTGAGTTAAAATTTCTAATTTCATTAGGTTTCGGCAATAACATTGTTTGACCCAATTTATCTCTTAAATAAGCCCTTAATTGGAAATAACAAAAAAGAGTGTTGTTTGATATTTTATATTTATTCTTTAATTGATCAAGTGACATTAATATACCTCCTTCAGAACAATCTCCAATATATCTAATCCCTTTTTGAAACCAGTTGTATAAAAGTTGGTTATCCATTGTAAAAGGAATAAGTTTATTTTGAATTAAAGGTCTCTTTGCTAATAAAGATTTCTTTAGCTCATTATCAACATTTATCTTATTCCATAAATCAATCAAATGTTTTAATATAGGAGATTCTTTCTTTTCCCGTATCCATTTAGATTCCCACTTATATATAAAATCTTCTGGTATATTTTCTCCTATTTTATCTAGTTCTATTCTAATCCATGCTGGTTTATCTTCATCAAAAAAAAATGCAATAAATCTATGTTGATTTGTTTATAATAATTTTTAAAGTTTGGAAGTTGTAACCCTCCTAGGTCAAATTTCCATGTCAATTTTTCCAATGATATTCTTGACATCTTACCTTTCCAAAGGAACTTCCTCACACATTTACTTAACTCTTGAAAAAACTTCTGTGGTAATTATATTGGTAGTGTTTGGAATAAATATTGTAATCTAGGGAATACATTCATTTTTTACAGCATTTACTCTGCCTACTAATGTTATTGATAACATCATCCATTTATCAAGATCTTCTTGAATTTTTTTCAATAATGGTAAATAATTTAATTTATAACTCTTATATTATTATCAACTCTTATACCTAAATATTTTATACCATTTATTGGCCATCTAAATTGAGTTATTAATTGACATTGACTGTAATCTCCTTTAGTAAGGGGTAGAATTTCACTTTTATCCCAATTTATATTGTAGCCTGATATTTTCCCATATTCTTCCAATCTAGAAGATAATTTACGCAGCGAATACAATGGGTTTGTTAAATAAAGCAAAACATGGTCAGCAAATAAATTAATCTTATATCCCTCCTGGTTAACTCTGAAACCCATAATATCTGGGTCTGTTCTAATTAATTCAGCTAATGGTTCTATCGCCAACAGAAATAAAGCAGGTGATAATGGACAACCTTGTCTAGTTGACCTTGTTAACTGAAATGATGTTGAAATTTGACCATTTGTTATTACTTTAGCTTTGGGATTAGTATTTAAGGTTTTAATCCATTTTATAAAAGATTTTCCTAACCCATACTTTTCCAATACCTTAAATAAAAAATCCCATTCCAATTTATCAAATGCATTTTCTGCATCTAAAGCAACTGCCACACTCATTTCCTCCCTCTTTTGTGCCAGATGAATTATACTAAGTAACCGAGTTACATTATCTGCCGATTGTCTATTTTTGATAAATCCTGTTTGATCCATATGTATTAATTTTGGTAAGTATTTAGATAATCTATTAGATAAAGTTTTTGCTGTTATTTTATAGTCGGTGTTCAACAAAGAAATAGGTCTATATGATGTTGGCTTTAAAAGATTTCTATCTTTTTTTGGCACTACTATTAAAATAGCTGTCGAAAAAGATTCTGGAAGTTTATGCGTTCTTTCCGCTTGGTGTATTAACTCCATAAAAGGAGGAATTAATAAATCTTTAAACTTTTTGTAAAATTCAGGCAGAAAACCATCTTCTCCTGGGGATTTATTACTCTGAAGTGATCCTAGAGCTTCTTCGACCTCTTTTAATGTAAAAGGCATATCTAATCCCTTCTGTTCTTCCGAATTCAATTTTGGAAGAGTTATTTGTGATAAAAACCCTTCTATCTCAACATTATCATTTTGTGATTCTGATTGATACAGTTCAGAATAAAAATTCTTAAAAATTTCATTAATTTCTAAAGGTTTATAAGTAATTTTATTTACACTTGTTCTAATTGCATTTATCGTTTTGGAAGTCTGGTCTGTTTTTAACTGCCAAGCAAGAATCTTGTGTGATCTTTCACCTAGTTTGTTATATCTCTGTTTAGTTCTCATAATTGCTTTTTCTGTTTAGTATGTCTGAAGTGTACTATATTGTAACCTCTTGTTAACAAGTTGTCTTTTTTTTGTCATATATCTTTGAGATTCTTTTTCTAATTTTGTAATCTCTTCCTCCAATTGATCTGTTTCTACCATATATTCCTTCTTAATTTTAGAAGTATAACTTATTATCTGACCTCTCAAATATGCCTTCATTGCTTCCCATACTATAAATTTATCATCAACTGAATGTAAATTTGTATCTAAAAAAAACAATCTGCTTTTTCATGAAATCACAAAAATCTTACCGTTTTAATAATACTGAATTAAATCTCCATCTGTAAATCGATTCCTCTTTATCCATCATTATCATTGTCATTATCAAGGGGGAATGATCTGACAATATTCTTGCTTTATATTCCATATTTTTCACCCTGTCTTGAATATTCGCTGATAATAGAAAAAAATCTATCCTTGAATAAGTTTTATGTCTATTTGAATAAAATGAATAATCTCTTTCTTTTGTATTAATTCTTCTCCATATATCAATCAAATTTAAATCTTTCATCAATGATAAAGTTAATTTTGCTACTTCTGATTTTGTAACAACCTTTGTTGATCTATCTAAAACTGGGTCTAAACAAAAATTAAAATCTCCACCTATTAATATTTTGTCATCTGCGTCAGCCAAATTCAAAAAGGCCTCTTGTATAAATTTTACATCATTTTCATTTGGTGCATAAATATTCATAAGAGTCCTTAGTTCTGAAAAAATTTGACAATGTATGATTACGTATCTCCCCGCAGAATCAATTAATACATTTTGTATTTTAATTGGCAAAGTTTTATTAACCAAAATTGCAACTCCCCTCGCCTTTGAGTTAAATGAAGCTGCGATAACATTTCCAACCCAATCTCTCTTTAATTTCTGATGTTCTATCTCTGTTAAGTGTGTTTCTTGTAAAAAAAAAAGCTATATCTATTTTCATTTTCTTAATATATGTTAAAATTCTTTTTCTTTTCACCGGTCCATTAAGCCCATTAACATTAAAACTTTAAAAATTCAGTAAATTAGTCATTATTTTTAACAGGGTTACTCCAATCTATAATAATACCTAATCTTTCAACTTTCGTAGTACCTTGGGGAATCTTTTTAAAATTCTTCATGTTGTTATGTGTCTCTCTTCACCCCCCCCCCCCCCCCCCGGTTGTCCAGGCAAAGAAAGAAAGATAAAAGAAAAATAGATTTTAAAGGAAAAAAATAACAAAATAACCCCCGACTAATGTTGTGAATGAAAAAAAAACACATTACTTCCCTCCGTTGTACGGGTCATGGCAATCGCCATGATTACACACGTGAATCCCGTAGCAATTGATCCGAAGTTCCCCCAGCTCCCCTGTAACATAAAAAAGTATATATAAGAAAAAAATATCACTACTCTCGATTAATATTTCTCAAATTTTAACCTTTCTCCCCCTGTAGCATATAATTAAGAATATATTTAAATATTCTTCTGTCCTTAAACATCCATCAGTTCCATTCACTGTCCCTATCTTCATCTTTAATCCGTTTCACTTTTAAATCTTTGACTGTAATTAGCGAATATTTGGGAGTTCTTATGCGAATTCTTCTGCATCTCAATAATCAGTAAAAAATCTTCTTTTTCCGTCATCCAAAAGAATTATCAGGGTTGCTGGGTGGCGCAATATAAATTTATAGCCTTTTTCCCATAAAACTTTTTTCGCTGGGTTAAATTCCTTCTTTCTCTTCAGAAGGTCATAACTTATATCAGGATAGAAAAGAACTGTTTTCCCTTCTATCATCAATGGCCCGTTTCTCTTTCTGGCACGTTGGGCAGCTGCCTTCAGGATCTTTTCTTTTTCTTGATATCTTAAGCATTTTATCAAGATTGATCGTGGGTTTTGATCAACTTGAGGTCTTGATCTTAAGGCTCTGTGAGCCCTTTCAATTTCAATTAACTGGGTTCCTTCTTCCATTTCCAAAATTTCCGGGATCCATTTTTGAAAAAAAATTATTGGATCCTCTCCGCCTATACCTTCTTTAAGTCCAACAATCTTAATATTGTTTCATCTGCTAAAATTTTCAAGCACATCCACTTTTTCCAACAAATGTTTTCTTTCTGATGTCCAGGCAGAAATATTATCTTCCATTTTATTCACTGTATCAATGGTGTCTCCCATTGCTTCTTCCAAATTTTTAATTTTCTTGTCCATTTTGTCCTGTCTTTTCATCATTTTATCAAACATAATCTTCATATTTTTAATATATTTTTTATTACTTTTAATGCTTTTAATTCATGCATTATTTGTACCAAAGTTTTTCTTATGTCTCCATCACCTCCAACCTCTTCCTGTTGCTCTTCTTTGTTTGTCTCTTCATCTTCATCTGATTTATCCAGAGAATCTGATTCCACCTCATATTCACTTTCACTTTCAGTTCCGATCATAGCTGGGATTTGTAGTTTGGGTTGGTCGTGTTTGCGCATGCCCCTTCCTTCACGCGTGCGCAATTCCTGTTGCTCTTTTTTTTGGAAACAGTTGATGTTGCCACAGTTTCCTGTTCTGTATCGCCAGAGGTAAAATGCAGTTGAGCCCGAGGCTCTTTCATAGCGACCAGCCTTGATTCTTTTCCAACTTGTGTTGTCTTCAAAATAGTAGTTTTCTTCTGCTTCTGTTTAGGAGGCATATCTAAATAGTTTATAAGTAGTTTTTAAAAAGTATTTACTAACTTTTCTTCACTTAAGCGATATTTTACTGGTTTTTTACGGGAGAGCTGGATTTCCACGTCTCAATCCTACGTCATCACGTGACGTCCCCCAAGCCAAAGGTACTCTTGAGTCAAGTGGAGGAGTGATGCAGGGGGCATGGGAGAGGGAGTGGGACAAATCAAAGAGTTCTTTGCCTTTATGTGACAAGCCTGTTTATTTCTTTTCAGTCTCCCGCCACCAAATCGCACTCAGAAGCATTTAAGGATAAAGAGAAGGAAATCTCCCTCCTTGACCTCGATGATTGTGAGTCTTTTGCATTCAAGTGCTTGAGGAGTGCTTAGGAAAGTTTGTTAAGAGACTCATCAGTGGCTCTGTAGATTGAGCAAAACATACAAAATGCTGGGGGAACTTGGAGGGTCAGGCAGCTTCTATGGAAGGAAATAACGGTCTGTGTTTTGGGCTAAGACCCTTTATCAGGACATACGAAGATTGTTTATTTCCCTCTATAGATGCTGCCTGACTTGTTGAGTTCCTCCATTATTTTGTATTTGTTGCTCAAGATTCATAGTGGGATTCGGATTCAGATTGATTTATCACTTATATAATGAAACAGACAGTGAAATGCATTGTTTACATTAACAACCAATACAGCTAGAGGATGTACTGGGGCCAGCCAGCAAGTGTCACCAAACATTCCAAAGCCAACATAACAAGCTCACGATGTTCAGCAGAACAACAGCAAAACAAGACCTTTTCCCATCCTCCCACCCACTCCAACACATGGACCATCACTACGTTTGGATATGGCCCAAGTGCGGCGCGAGAGACTCTGAAGCGGGTCAATAGTTCACAGACTTTAATGTGAAAAGAGTTAGAGGCAAAAGAAAACAATAAATGCTAGGCCAAACAGGGCCATTAACTAAAACTCTCAAATGGAGAATGAAGCCAACACTGTGGCAGAAAAGAATAACTGAATATAAAACGAATACAGCTTGTCTTCAGAGTCAGTTGACACGACAGTCCAGTTTGTCAGGCGAGGCTGAATGCAAGCAGGCAGTGAAATGTTGCTGTGCTTTGCTCAAGTCTAGATAAGTACTATGACAAAATGGAGTTAAGTACCACCACAATGAAATAATAATTAGCTGACACATGCAGATTCACGAGCACAATTGCTGTATCTGCTGCACTGTCGAATCTGTGGTTGTGACATGGACAGGCTGCCTCCAGGACTCTGGTTCTTGGCCCCCGACTCTCAGACTTGTGGACATTGGGCTTCCATCCTGCAGCCTTTGGCCCAGTTTCACAGACATCAGGCCTCGTTACCCCAGGACTCGCTGATCACTGGACTTTGACCTTCATGTCTTGACTTCCCGAATTACCCACCTTTGACCTTTGGGCCTTTGCCTACCGACATCTATTGATTCTCTTGTATCCCTGTAGATTGTATACCTCTGAGACTTAAATATTTGTGACCTCTGGCTTAGCAAGGTAATCATATTCAACAGGCGGGGTGAAAGTTGATGTGAATTCCCTCGGAAGATGACTATTATGAAGGAATTGCTTTCACCTGAGATCCAAATTCCAGTTAAATTCCAGAACATTGCAGTCTTCTGAGCTCTATTACTGCAAGATTGAGTACTAGGACATGGGAAAGAGATACATATCATCTCCTCCACTTTTTTAAAATGACATGCTGGCCCTGGCTTTGCTTTCCTGCTGTAAATGGAGCAGGCTCTGGAATATCCTGATATAGTTCACCACAGCTGAACTTCAGTGGAGCTGTTCCATGAGGCACATGACTGCCACAACATGCAATTCTTTCCCTAGGATACATTTCCTGCTTTGTCCCAGGATCGCTTTCTCCCCGGGATGTATTTAAGCTTTATTTCCAGGGTCTCTTCCTGCACTTTTCCTAAGATTTCTCCAGCCTTTCCTTCAGATACCTTCCTACGTTTTCCCTCAGCTAACTTGCCATTCTCTTTCCCCAGGATCACTTCCTGCTTTTTCCCTGAGATTACTTCCCACTCTTTGCTGGGATTATCTCCTACTTTTTCCCCAGGATTATTTCCTACTCTTTGCCTAAGACTTCCCACATTTCATCAGGATCAAATCCTCTTTCCCAAGTATCATCCCTGCTCTTTTCTCGACATTTATGTCTTACTCTTTCCCCAGGTTTACCTCCCACAGTTTCCCTGGGATCACTTCCTGCTATTTCCACAGTTCCCTCGTTTCCTGAAACACTCCTCCCATTTTTTTCTGAGGCACAACTCTCCAGGGATGCATCCTTCTCTGTTTCCCTGGATACTGTGGTCTCCTGGGTCACAACTCCCCCTAGTATACCGCTGTTCCTTATCTGGAGTGTGTTGTTTTTAATTGAGCTGTCCTTGGTGCTGAAACACTGTTGCTGAAACCTGGGCAGTTTTGGACAGCGCCACATTATTCAGCAGTGTTCACAAATGCCATTTACTAATGCTGGAGATGTCAGTCTTTGGTTCCCACAACATTTTAACACATTATCCTCCTTTCTTCTTTAATTCATGCATGCAATTTACTTTATTTTACTTGGAATCATCTAAACATTTAGATTTTTAGTCACAGATACCATGTGAAGCAAAATAATTTGAAATCTACTTTTCACAAATAATGGGCTTTACACTAATTAAAATTCTTAAAATTTGTTTTATTAATTTTGTTCTGTATTAGTCAATATTACACCAGCTTACTACAGATATTGGTATTGGTTTATTATTGTCACCAAATTTCTTGGTGTTCACCTGACGGAGAGTCTCACCTGGTCCCTCAACACCAGCTCCATAGCAAAGAAAGCCCAGCAGCGTCTCTACTTTTTGTGAAGGCTGAGGAAAGTCCATCTCCCACCCCCCCATCCTCATCACATTCTACAGGGGTTATATTGAGAGCATCCTGAGCAACTGCATCACTGCCTGGTTCAGAAATTGTACCATCTCAGATCGCAAGACCCTGCAGCGGATAGTGAGGTCAGCTGAGATGATCATCGGGGTCTCTCTTCCCGCCATCACGGACATTTACACTACACGCTGCATCCGCAAAGGAAACAGCATTATGAAGGACCCCATGCACCCCTCATACAATCTCTTCCCCCTTCTGCCGTCTGGGAAAAGACTCTGAAGCATTTGGGCTCTTACGACCAGACTATATAACAGTTTCTTCCCCCAAGCTATCAGACTCCTCAATACCCAAAACCTGGACTGACACCTTGCCCTACTGTCCTGTTTATTATTTATTGTAATGCCTGCACTGTTTTTGTGCACTTTATGCAGTCCAGTGTAGGTCTGTAGTCTAGTATAGCTTTCTCTGTTTTTTTTATTACGTAGCTCAGTCTAGTTTTTTGTACTGTGTCATGTAAACCATGGTCCTGAAAAACGTCTCATTTTTACTATGCACTGTACCAGCAGTTATGGTCGAAATGACAATAAAAGTTGACTTGACTTGACTTAACATGTACCAAGATAAAGTGAAAAGCTTATCTTGTATACCATTTATACAGATCAAATCATTACATAGTGTATTGAGCTAAAATAATGTTAAACAACAACAATGCAGAATAAAGTCTGAAAGTTACTGAAAAAGTGAAGTGCAGGTAAACAAAGTGCAAGATTAAAATAAGGTACATTGTGAGGTCAAGAGTCCATCCTATTGTACAAGAGGTCTACTTAGGAGTCTGATTTAAGTGGAATAGAAGCTGTCTTTGAGGTGGTACATGTTTTCAGGCTTTTGTATCTTCTGTCCAAATGGAGAGAGGAGAACAGAGAATCGCTGGGGTGGGTGGGTCTTTGATTATGCTGTCTGCTTTACTGAGGCAGCAAGATGTATAGACAGTCCCTAGAGGGGATGCTGTTTCCTGGGATGTACTCTGCTGTGCTGACAACTCTCTGCAGGCATTTGCTCAGCAGTTGCCATACCAAGCCAATATCCATTCAGAGACAATGCTTTCTGTGCTGCATCAATAAAAATTGGTAAGAGTCGATGGGGACCTGCTGAATTTCTTCTGACCCCTGATGAAGTAGAGGCATTGCTGACCTTTCTTGGCCATGGTATCAACATGCTTGGACCAGGAGAGATGATGTTTAAACTTGAAGCTCTCAACCCACTCAACCTCAATCATGCTAATATACACAGGAGCATGTATACCACCAAACAACACCCCCCCCCCCCGCCTCTTTCTGAAGTCAATGACCAGCTCTTTCGATTTGCTGACATTGAGGGGAAGATTGTTAAACCTATCAATCAATATTTTTTTAAAGCAAAGATTCTTTCAATAAAAAAAAAGATGATTTTCTGATATGTTGCTGACTGGCAGATTTCCCATGCAATATACCAATTTATTGGTTACAAAACAAATAAACTTTACATCCTATCATCTTTGCTTTGATTGCATATTTTTACCAAGACATTGTGTGGGTATACCAGTGCCTAAGAAGAATAACATGAGCTGCCTTCATGACGATCGCCCGGTAGCACTCACATCAACAGTGATGAAATGCTTTGAGAGGTTGGTCATGACTAGACTGAACTCCTGCCTCAACAAGGACCTGGACCCATTGCAATTTGCTTATTGCCACAATAGGTCAACGGCAGATGCAATCTCAATGCCTCTTCACACGGTCTGAGACCACCTGGATAACACAAACGCCTATGTCAGGTTGCTGTTCATTGACTATAGCTCAGCATTTAATATCATCATTCTCCCAATCCTGATTGAGAAGTTGCAGAAGCTGGGTCTCTGTACCTCCCTCTGCAATGGGATCCTTGACTTCCTAACCAGAAAACCACAATCTGTGCAGATTGGTGATAACATATCCTCCTCGCTGACAATCAATACTGGCACACCTCGGATGTGTGGTTAGCCCACTGCTCTACTCTCTATATACACATGTCTGTGGCTAGGCATAGCTCAAATAGCATCTATAAATTTTCTGACAATACAACCATTCTTGATAGAATCTCAGGTGGTGACGAGAGGGCATAAGAGTGAGATATGCCAACTAGTGGGGTGGTGCCACAGCAACAACTTGGCACTCAACGTCAGTAAGACGAAAGAGCTGATTGTGGACTTCTGGAAGGGTAAGATGAAGGAACACATACCAATCCTCATAGAGGGATCAGAAGTGAAGCGAGTGAGCAGCTTCAAGTTCCTGGGTGCCAAAATCTCTGAGGATCTAACCTGGTCCCAAAATATCAATGTAGTTATAATGAAGGCAAGACAGCAGCTGTACTTTTTTTTAGGAGTTTGAAGAGATTTGGCATGTCAGCAAATACTCAAAAACTTCTATAGTTGTACCGTGGAGAGTACTTCTCTTAAACATTGAAATCAAAATTGCATCCACCACTTGTTCTGGCCACACTCTCACCACCCTCTGAGTGAAGAATTCCCCCTCGTGTCCTCTTTAAGTTTTTCATCATTCATCCTTAACCCATGACCTCTTGTTCTAGTCTCACCCAACCTCAGTGGAAAATGCTGCTTGCATTTATCATATCTATACCCATCACAATTTTGTATACCCCTATCACACTTCTCAATCGTCTATGTTCTAGGGAATGAAGTTCTAACCTATGCAATCTTTCCTTATAACTCAAGTTCTCCAGTCCCAGCAACATCCTTGTAAAAATTTTCAGGACTTTTTCAACCTTATTTGCATCTTTCCTGCAGGCAAATGACCAAAACGACACACAATATTCCAAATTAGGCATCCCAAATGTCTTTTACAACTTCAACATGAGACATTGTAAAGATCAGACATGGGCAATGGGTCGTTTTCCAGTAACAATGTCTGATACTACAGATGTTGTCAGGCACCTATTGTAGGATTGACGGGTGCTCAGTGGGACTATTTGTGACAGTAATGCTGTGTATGCTTCATTGTTAACTCTCTCCCTTCAACTTGTCTTCTGTAGTCAGTGGACCCTCCGTCCTACCAACCACCCCATCACCTAACACTTTCTCCAAGAGTCTCAACCTGGATCTACAAGGACTAACCTTGTCCAACTCCACCCTGACATCAGAGGTGAGTGTTTGGTTATCTCAAGGTTCTGGGGGGGTGGGAGAAGAACACGTGGCCAAATGGCTGTGTGGTGTGAATACTGGGGGTGGGAGTCAGAAATATCCTCTGTTTCATGTTTGTGACGTAGAGGTTAGTCACCAGAGAATAGGTTACAGAGGAAGGAAATGGGGAATGGGATTAATGGGGTTGCTCAGAGAGCTAGCATAGGCTCAGTGGGCTGAATAGTTTCCTTTATGTCATAAGAAAATATAAGATGTATTATAATATAAATGTGGCACACTGGCACTGCATCACAGCAGTACTGACCCAGGTTCGATCCTGACCTCTGGTCTGTCCCTGTGGAGTTTGCACCTTCTCCCTGTGACCCTGTGGGTTTCCCTCAGGTGCTCTGGTTTCCTGTATCCCAATGACATCATGGTCGGTGGGTTGATTGGCCTCTAATTGCCCTGAGGATGTAGGTGACTGGTGGAATTTGGGAAGAGTTGATGGGAGTGTGGAGGAGAGTCGATGGGGTGAGTGTAAAAGGGTGGGTGATGGTCAGCACTGTCTCAGTGGGCAGAAGGGCCTGGTTCCATGCTGTGTGATCTCTGACTTTAGTTCAAGGTATCTCAGGAGGTGCTGATGGAGCAGATGAACAGTAGCTTAACAATGGTGGAGCAAGGATTAGGGTCTGAATGGTTTCTCCAGTTCCCATGTTACCCAGTCCTCAGAGGGACAACGCCCCAGACTGGTGTGTGGACAGCACACTTCCTTTTACTGTTTCATGCTTGCTGCTCCAGGGTGGTCTGAGACCAGTGGTGACGGAGGAACCCTGGGTGACTCAGGTGTTAGTCATAGAGTCATACAGCACAAAACTGGTCCATGCCATCTGAGCTCGTCTCATTTGTCTGTATTTGGCCCATATCCCTCTAAAACTGGGATTCCCAACCTGGGGTCCACAGACTCTTCGGTTAATGGTAAGGGTTGGGAACCCCTGCTCAAAACCTTACCTATCTATATAATTGTCCAAAATATCTTTGTACCCATTTCAAACTTCTTAATGTATCTGGTTCAACCACTTCCTCTGGCAGCTCATTCCATATACTACCCACCCTGATGGAAGGTCTTGGCTTGAAACATTCACTGTTTATTTCCCTCTATAGATGCTGTCTGACCTGCTGAGAACAGTACAGGCCCTTTAGCCCACAATGCCGTGTGCCCACCTTTTAACCTATTCTAAGATCAGTATAATCCTTCCCTCCTCCATAACCCTCCTTTTTTCTTTCTCCATGTACCTACCTAGGAATCTCATACCGTCCCTAATGTATTTGGCTGGACCACAATCCTTAGCAGTGTGTTCTGTGCCTGTGTTTTAAAAAAAACCTATCTCTGACATTTCCTCTATTCTTTACTCCAATCACCTTAAACGTATCCCTTTTGCATTCGCTATTGGCTCCTGAGGGAAAAGGTGCTGGCTGTCCACTCTAGCTATGCCTCTTGTTTTACACCTAGTTCCTCCGATCTTAGGCCATAGCTCAGCCTCCCCCACCTCCCCAAGCCCAGGCCATGTCCTCATCAATCTCCTTGTCACCCCCTGTAGGCGTTGAGCCCCTCTCTCGGCAAGGTGAAGACGTACGAGCTGCTGCACCGGCTGACGGGCGAGGGGCTGTCGGTGCAGTACCACTTCACCCGGAGACCCTTCAGCCCCGACCAGGCCATGGTCTCCGTCCAGATGCAGTTCACTAACAACTCCGAAATGGAAATCCGGCACCTCCGCATCAGCGAACCCAAGCTGCACTCGGGAATGAGGATACAAGGGTTCAAGGAGATTGGTAAGCAAGTAGGAATGGCTGCTCAATGTGCACTCGGTGAACGGAAACTGACAGGATCTGGAAAATGCTCAGAGTGGGCAAGGGGGATTAATGTTTAGAATATAGAACAGTTCAACACAGTACAGGCCCTTTGGCCCACAATGTTGTACCTACATATAAATTTACTCCATGATCACTCTAACCTCTGCCTCCGTTTCACTGGTCCATCTGTACCCTCTTGGTCCTTTGATAATCCATCCCCTCCCCTTTTTCCTATCCACACATCACCAGTCCATCACACAGGCACCTCCCAGGGCTTCTGCAGATACTTCAGAGGCAACTTGGTCACTGGCTTCTCTTCGGAAACTCTCGGTGAGCAGGGCTGCAGGAGGTCCACTTGTCATCAGGCACGTCTCAGATTTATGTACGGCTGGGTCCGTGTCACGGTCTGTGCAACAGTGGCTGTGTGACTGGATGTGTGTTGTGGTGACTGGGTCTGGATCAGTACAGGCCTGGTTTACTATCAACTGACACCTTGTCAAGGTTGGTCAAGCCACAGGTTCTGTTTCTGCAGTCTCGGGGGAGTGGTGAGAGGTATCAGCAGCTGCTGTATTGGATACCCATCCAGTGCTTTATATTAACCAAAGCCTCAAGCTTTGGTCATTGCTGCAAACACATCAGTGAGTGACGTTAGATGATCAACAAACATTAATTCACATCCACTGGTCACTTGTTCATCAGTGGAAATCTGATGGATGTTAAGTTTCTGGGTTTACAAAAGAGCTTCAGGAAAAGTTGGGAGTGTCAGTCACGTGTTTGAAGACATCTCAGTTCATTGACCAGCTAACCTGAAAATCCTCAAATGCAGAGGGCACTTAACCAAGTCCAACT
This sequence comes from Hemitrygon akajei, assembly GCF_048418815.1. NCBI lineage: Eukaryota > Metazoa > Chordata > Chondrichthyes > Myliobatiformes > Dasyatidae > Hemitrygon > Hemitrygon akajei. Next base: position 20,191,056 of record NC_133144.1, read on the forward strand.
TTAATCAATTTCCCAACCAGCTCGAAGGAAATATAACCATATAACAATTACAGCACAGAAACAGGCCATCTCGGCCCTTCTAGTCCGTGCCGAACGCTTACTCTCACCTAGTCCCACTGGCTCGCACTCAGCCCACAACCCTCCATTCCTTTCCTGTCCATATACCTATCCAATTTTACTTTAAATGACAATACCGAACCTGCCTCTACCACGTCTTCTGGAAGCTCATTCCACTCAGCTACCACTCTCTGAGTAAAGAAATTCCCCCTCGTGTTACCCTTAAACTTTTGCCCCCTAACTCTCAACTCATGTCCTCTTGTTTGAATCTCCCCTACTCTCAATGGAAAAAGCCTATCCATGTCAACTCGATCCATCCCCCTCATTATTTTAAATACCTCTATCAAATCCCCCCTCAACCTTCTATGCTCCAAAGAATAAAGACCTAATTTGTTCAATCTTTCCCTGTAACTTAGGTGCTGAAACCCAGGTAACATTCTAGTAAATCTTCTCTGTACTCTCTCTATTTTGTTGACATCTTTCCTATAATTCAGTGACCAGAACTGTACACAATACTCCAAATTCAGCCTTACCAATGCCTTGTATAATTTTAACATTACATCCCAACTCCTATACTCAATGCTCTGATTTATAAAGGCCAGCATACCAAAAGCTTTCTTCACCACCCTATCCACATGAGATTCCACCTTCAGAGAACTATGCACCATTATTCCTAGATCACTCTGTTCTACTGCATTCTTCAATGCCCTACCATTTACCATGTATGTCATATTTGGATTATTCCTACCAAAATGTAGCACCTCACACTTATCAGCATTAAACTCCATCTGCCATCGTTCAGCCCACTCTTCTAACTGGCCTAAATCTCTCTTCAAGCTTTGAAAACCTACTTCATTATCCACAACGCCACCTATCTTAGTATCATCTGCATACTTTCTAATCCAATTTACCACCCCATCACCCAGATCATTAATGTAAATGACAAACAACATTGGACCCAGTACAGATCCCTGAGGCACACCACTAGTCACTGGCCTCCAACCTGACAAACAGTTATCTGTCGAGAATTCCTGTCATGAGGGGTCATCATCGGTCAACCTGGTCCTGGATTGTCCCATTGCACACCGGAGTGGATTTGCTTTCAGTGATGTTTTCCTGAGTGTGCTTGAAGTAACATCCTGTCAATGTAACCGGGCGCTCCAGTCAACAGCAGCAGAAACAGTGGACCTGCTCCAGAACAGATCCCAGCAGCGTCCGTTGACATCAAGTCGTTGTTTGCTAAGTTTTCACTTGAGCAAAAACAATTGGTGGGTTGGAGCTGGGACAATCTCAGGCCGATGAAAGACAATGGGGTAGAAGATGTCACAGAATGTGAGGCTGATTCTTGACAGCTCCACATGTGACAGCTTGGATGTGCAGTTGCTCACTATTGTGAAAGCCTCACCCTGATTCCCAAAACTTTAAAAATCTGCACTCCCCACTGTAGAAATAAAACAGACCCCACTCCCAATAATGTGGTGCACCCAATTGACTAAAGAGGCTTAGTCACAGAGTGTACTCAAAGCATATCAATAGTTTTGTTTAGATACTACAGGGAATCAAACAAAATGGGTTTGTGCAGGAAAATATGCTGAGTTAAGAATCAACCATCAATTTACTGACTGCTAGGACTGACATGAGAGGCTGAATGGCCTACCCCTTCTTCTTTTCCATCTTGTTGTTGTTGCGATGATTTCCAGGCAGCATCCACAGTTTGTTGTACCCCATCAGGAATGTCCTTTGGACTGGCAGCCCAGTCGCAGTGCAGTTGGGAGGGCTGCACACCTATGTGGGGTTCCTGAAATCAATGCTGGAAAAACTCAGCAGTTTCAGGCAGCATCAGTGGAGAGGTTTCAGGCTGAAAGTTCTTTATCGGAGCTGAGAAAGAGGGACGACAAGTTAGTCCAGGCAGGGGAAAGGGGACAACAAGTTAGTGCAGGTGGGGGAGAGTGGTGAGTGGAACAAAAGGGGGGCTGTCTGAGATGGGGTAAAATGCATTGCAAAAGCTCCTGTGTTAGTTAATGTGTTGCTTATGTTATGAATTTTAGGTAATGTTGGGCCATGAGACACAGCCAGAGACCAGAGAAGACAGATGAAAGAGTGTGTGAGGGGAATGACAAGGAAAACTAACCAACATTCCTAAGAGGGAAGACGAGGTGCTACAGAGTCTGAGAGTTGTACAACACAGATTCTTAGGCCCACCATGTTTCTATCCATCCACATTAATCCCTTTGCCTGCATTAGAACCGTACCCTATGTCTTGTCTATTTAAGTATCTGTCTAAATGCATCTTAAATGTTGTGATTGTATCTGATTTCACCAGCTCCTCTGGCAGTGCATTCCAGATATTGACCAGTTTCTGTTGGGGGGAAAGATTACCCCCACCCCCAGATCTCCTTTAAAACTCCGTGCTCTCACCCTGACTTCCACCCATTTTTTTGATACCTTGTTCTGAAGCTCACGTTGGACCTCATGGTAACAGTGCAGGAGGGTGTTGACAGGTCAGAGTGGGAGGTGGGTTAAAGTGACAGGTAATTAAAGTTGACCTACCGAGTCTTATGAGCGTTTTCTGTTTTTTTTTAATCATAGTCTTCCAGCACCTGCAGTTTTTTTTTTGATAGTCAGCGTTAGGTTCCTGCCAGCTCTCCCAGGTGGAGATGGAAGATTCTGACCAGTAGCAGTGTTCTGGGCAGTTCCTTTCTGATCAACATCCCTGAAACATAATTTGGGATTAAATTGCATTGCTGTACCCGGCACCTTGCTGCTGCATTTTCTAAAGTGCTTCAAACTTCCAAGTAGATTTATTATTTCATTGTACAGCAAGCAATTTGTTTTGCATGCCATCATACAGATTGTTTCAAAGTACATGGAACGAATACAAAGGGGAAAGTAACAGCAGAATGAAGTGTTACAGTTACAGAGAGAGTGCAGTGCAGGGAGGCAAATTAGGACTGTGGGCTCAAACAAGGTAGATTGGAAGATCAAGAGTTCATCTTTATCACACGAAGGGGTCCATTCAAGACTCTTGGAACAGCGGGGTAAAAGCTGTGCTTGAGCCTGGTGGGGACAGGCTTTCAGGCTTTTGTATCTACTGCCTGAGGAGAAGAGAGAATGCCCAGGGTATGTGGGGTCTTTGATGATGTTGGCTGTTTACCCAAGGCAGTGAGATGTGTATGTAATCAAGTCCATGCTGGTTTGCATGATGGAGTGTCCTCTGGTTTATGCGCATTTCACTGTAATTTAAAGCATTTCACTGTATGTTTTGATGTACATGTGACAATAAAGCTAAACCTTTTTTTAAAAAGTTGTAAGGTGCATTAAAAATGCAGCTCTCTTTCTTCCTCGATTCAATCTGAAGAGACTTTTTTCACCCTCTTTTCAACATTCACAGATGTCCTCCCGCCTGGTGAAGTTGCCTTGGAAACAATGGGCATTGACTTCTGTGATTCCACGCAAGCGGCCAACTTCCAGCTGTGGTGAGTGGCTGCACATCTGGTTCTCTGCGGAGCTCCCACTGTAGAGATAGTCAAGGAGAAAAGAAAAGCTGTCTGCGTGCAAGCTCAGGAAACAAAATAAGTGGAAGGACCAGAGAAATGTGAAGGTTTTATTGAATCGATAATTCTTTAATTAGCCCAAGTACAGTTGCTCACACTGGTCTGTGTGTACAGCGGGTGTGTGAGTACACTAAAAACACAGTCGTACTAATCGATAAGACAGAATATTGTGACGATTAGAAGGGGGAAAGCTGAATCCTCTTGGAGTGACCCTCCCCATAATCTTGCTACGTGAAGGTCAGGGGCAGGAGATATATACTGTACCTTTTACTACTCAGCAACAGTGGAGAGAGTTCAGGCTGAAGATCCTCCCTCAGAACTGAGAAAGAGATGCATGTCCCAGAACACCCATGGTTTTGAGGTGATAGATCAGTGTCTGTAGGCAAGGAAAGCACAAAAAAAGGGAGAATGTTACAAGGGTAATGTTCACTCTAGGATTCAGATAGACCAGTCATCTTGCTAAAGACCAGAAGCTGCGTGGCATTCAGAGTCCAGATTGTTGGAAGAAATAAGGCAATTTCTTCCATTCCCTTCCAGAGTAGGATAGGGACAGGTTGAGATCTGTCTGGGCTACGGCTCTAGTGGTGTCCATGTCCCAAACGGAAGGATGGCAAGGTTTTAATGTGGCTAAACTTGGGAATGAGATTAGGGATTGGGGCAGGGCCTTGCAATTGGAGTTAGTTTATTATTGTGAATGTACCAAGATAGAGTGAAAAGCTTTTCTTGCACACTGTTCATACAGATCAGATCATTGCACAGTGCACGGAGGAAGGACAGGGTAAAACAACGAAAATGCAGAATAAAGTGTAACAGTTACAGAGAAAGTGCAGTGCAGGTGAACAATAAAGTACATGATCATAACGAGGTAGAATCAAGAGTCCAACTTAATGTACGAGGGACCTTTTTAATTGACTTATAACAGCTGTGTAGAAGCTGTCCCTCAGCCTGGTACATGCTTTCAGGGTTTTGCATCTTCTGTCGGATGGGAGAGGGGAGAAGATAGAATGTCTGGGCTGGGTGGGACTGTAGGTGGGGAGTTTGTGACACTTGAGATAATGCCAAGGAATGCCTTAGGCAGTGGCCGGAGGGAACTGGACAGAGAGGTGAAGTCCGGTGTGGAGGCAGATGTTTGGCCAGAGGAGTCTACAGTGCTGGGGGTGTGGGGTGGAAGTTGGGAATGGCTGGTAGAGAGGGGCCAGTTAGCAATGAGCCGAAGCTGGACAACAAGTTTGAGGACTAGGATGGAAGCTGGGTGTTGGTTAGGGATGGGGTCTGCAGGTGGTGGTGGGCAGGGGGAGCGAGTTTAGGCGTTGGATTAAGGGATGGTGATTGGATAGAAGATATGGATTTGGGTAGAGGGATAAGGGTTAGGTAAAGAAATGTGGTTGGATAGCTGCATAGTGATTAGGTAAAGGGATAGTGATTGGTAGAGGTTGGGGGTTGGGTAGGAGCATGGTGATTGGGTAAAGGGATAGTGATTGGTAGAGGTTGGGGGTTGGGTAGAGGGATGGTGATTGGATGGAAGGGATTGGGCCAGGTAGAGGGGGTGGGAGTTGGGTAGAAGTTGGTGATTCGGTAGAGGGAATGGCAGTTGGGTAGAGAGATGGTGATAGGGTAGAAGGGATGGGGTTGGGTATAGAGATGGTGATTGGGTAGAAGGGGTGGAGGTTGGGTAGTGAGATGGTGATTAGGTAGAAGGGGCTGGGAGGAGGGAATATGGGTAGGGTCTGTCTCCAGGACAGGCTTGTAACAGGGTCACAGGCTCACTGTTCTAGGGGCTACAGTGGGCTCCACTGCTGAGGGTGTGGTTGGTATTTTCCAGCTCCCAGACCCGGCAGTTCTACGTGTCCATCCAGCCGCCTGTGGGAGAGTTGATGATGCCAGTCTTCATGACCGAGAACTCTTTCAAAAAGGAGCAAGGTGAGCGTCTTCTTGGCAACGCTCAGCACATTAGAGGAAAGGAAAAGTTGACGGATCAACAATGGTTGTAGCTGCACACAGGGACGGGCCCGCCAGTTTGTCCAGTACAGTCTTTGGACAAGCTCCAGTCTGCTCTGGAGCAGTCGGTCTCTCTCATTACTCACTGCAAACATCCACCATTACCTCTCAAGAGATTCTGCAGGGGCTGGAAGTCTTAAGCAACACACACAAAATGCTGTAGGAACTCAGCAAGTCAGACAGCATTTATGGAAGAGAACAGTCAGTGTCTCGTCCTGAAACGTTGACTGTTTATTCATCTCTGTAGATGCTCCTTGTCTTGCTGAGTTCTGTGTGATGCTCACCATTACCCTTCAGTGTCTTGTACCAGAGCAGTGAATGCCCTTCTTGTTCAAGCTCAAGATTCATTACACCGGATTGTAGTTGTTCTCCCACTCTGACAACTCCTGGGGAGCACTCCCCAAACCACTCCCTCTGTTTCCTCTCCATCCAGCATAAGCCAATGTGTTGAGTGTGTCCTTTATTGGATCTGTGATCCAGAGAGCAAGAATTCACATCTCTCTGCAGAATTGGCCAGAATGTCATGTAAAAAATCCTCAATAATGTCCTTTTTAATGAACCCTCCCCCCACCAAGGCTTTAAACTGTGCGGGATCCTAGTCTTAAATCAATTGTGGTTGTCCACCCCCAACACTACGAGCCAGCAGGTGGGAATGGGGGCGACTAGGAGTGGGTAGTGGAGACTAGGCTTGGCATTAACACCTGCATCCTGAGAATTAACTAACATGAAAACAAACAGAACAACTGAATCTCCTTTCCTGCTCAGCATTTCCGTGCATGAATAGCAACCTTTAGCCACCAACTGACAGAATAGCAGGGTCAGTCTCACCCTGTTCCCTCACCCTCATTCGCAGGCTGACAGAAAGGGTTTGAGATCACTGGCCAGTGATTTCTTTTTCTTTTCTGAACCTGCAGCTGGCCTTCACCCATCTGTGACATCCGTGTACTGGGAGAATTCAGAACTAGTCCATGGGAATTTGATTTTGGTGAAGAGTGATCGACTGTGGAAAGGCTCCCTGCGGACTTGGTGGAAGCAGTTGTTATCTATTTTAAATACAAGTTAGATTGGTTTGGGAAGTAACGTGTGGACACACTTGACTTTGTACCTCTGCTTCCTGAAGCATTCCACCATATAATGTTACGTCTGGGTCTATTGTAGAGTAACCGAGAAAGACTGACCAAAGGGCAGTTCAAACATATTTCATCATAAGATACAGAGGATGAATCGGATTTAATTCAAGCAGAAAAATTTGGGGAAAAAGGACTAAGTGATAAAAACATAGTGGACAGAGTTGTGGATGGAAGGGAAGGATTTGCCTCAAAAGGACTGAACCCAGCAATGTGGAAGGGTTGATCTTAACACCAGTAACTCAGTAACTTACTAGTGGTTAAACAAAAGTCAAAGTATTGCAGATAGCGGCATTCGTAAGCACGAGTACTCAGCAGGTCAGGCAGCATCTGTGGAGGGAGAAGCAGCTATCGTTTCAAGTCAAATACTCTCATCGATCAAAGTGTTTCTCTCACTGCAGTGAATCACTGATTTACATTTCTGTTGCCAGTTTTCACTGACTGGTTCAAAAATGCCAGATATATCATTAGATCTGACAGTTGACATCCAACAAACAGAACTAATGGAGATGGGCGAATCATCTAGGGAAGATTAATCATAGTTCCCTGCAACCAACAGCTCCTTCACATAATATGTCTTCATGCCTCAACTAGTATGAATAATTACCAGCACACTCTTGAAGCTAATACAACATCGATCACTCCTGCCTTTCGAAATGCTCTCAGCTGATAACCTAATGGCTTCGAGTTACAAATTGCCCATAAATTTCTTTATTTGACAGCAAATAGATTGCAGGTGACTTGTAATCACTTGCTCAAATGGGAAGGTGATTTAATTGGGTTACTGTTTTCCTTGAAGTGTACTGCGATGGAATACCAAGCAGTTAGATTCAAATGAGGCAAAGCATTGAGAAGAGGCATGGGATTCCACCATTTGGACTTGCGTTGGACAGGCAGTAATGATGTTGGGAGACAATCGCGTGAAGGAAGGACCCATTTTTATACAGTGTCCTGCAGATCCTCATAAAGTCCCTAAGGACATCAGATGGAGTACATTTGAAGTGTGGTCACGTGTGAAGTGGGAAACACAGCAAGCACAATGGAAGGATCCTAAGGGCAAAAGTGAGATAAAAAAAACTTTGTCGCCCAGCAGTAAATATTGGTGGTGTTCGGTCCTGATGCTTTTGCAACCTGAATATTTTTTCGCAGTCAAGAATTATTTAGCATTACAAGAACAAAGAATGAGAGACAGAGACTAAAAAGTAGTCATGGCCGTCTCATACTCAGACTAGATTTAGCAGCAAAGGCCAGTGATAACAATTAACCAAGAAGATAGCCAGATTCAAGTGATGTGACACTGAAAACTAAGAAGCTTCTCAAAAAATACAGAGGATACTGTACCGCAATTTCTGAAAAATTCACCATACAATTACATGTATACAGGTGATTATGTAAGAATACAAGCAAGCATAGGAAATGTAAAACTACAGAAAAATAACCCCAGTTCAATAGTGGGGATACCAAGAATTATTCCCCTCTCTACATGGCATCCATGTACTGTTGTATTCCATTACCAGCTGTAACCCAACTGCCCTGCATTCCTCCCTACCAGTGGTAGGTAATCAACCCTGGTTCAATGAGAACTGCAGGGAGTAACCTCCTGAGCAGTGAGGTTCCTGCCTGTTGGAGGTGCTATGGGCAGAGCTAAGCAATCCAACATGACCATAAGATATAGGAGCACAACTAGATAATTTGGTCCACTGGGTGTTTCACCATTCAAGACTGTTTGTTTTTCATTGAAGCCCATTGTCCTACCTTCTGCCCGGAACCCTTAACCCCCTTACCAATCAAGAACTTATCAAACTCTGCTTTAAATACCAATGACTTGTTCTCTAAAGTCATTTGTGACATCAGATTCCACTGGTTCACCACCCTCTGGCTGAAGAAATTCCTCCTCATCTCAGTTTTAAAGGGGTATTCCTTTATTTTGAGGCTGTGCCTTTGGATCCTAGACCATCCTACGAACTGAAATAGATGCCCACTCTATCCAGGCCTTTCAGTATTTGGTAGGCTTCAATGAAATCACCTGCAGTATTTGTGACTTGTCAATTAGACAGCTCAGGAGGAGGAGGTTGCAACATTCCTGCCCTCAACGATGAGTGAGTGTTAAAGGGATGGCTGAGGTATTTGCAACTCTATTCAGCTGGAAGTGCCAAGTGAATGCTTCCTCTCAGTTTCCTGCTGAGGTCCCCATCTTTGACCAACTCAATTCACTGCTTGCACTGCCAGGTTACAGCCAGACCACTGGTTGCAGCAAAGGTCTCTGAACCAGACAACCCCCCCCCGCCCCAGACATGCTCTGGATCCAGCCTAGCTTCTACTGTTACAGCACCAGCATCTGTCTGACATACAGTGTGGAGAATTGGCCCATATGCCCTGTCCACCAAAAAGAGGGGTTGCTGCAGTCTGCATGTCAGCACACAGGACTAGAGCAGATGCAATCTCACTGGCTGTCCACTTGGTCTTGGATCACTGGGACAAAGCATGACGTCAGGCTGCTGTTTGTGGATTACAGCTCAGCGTTCAACATCTTAGTACTAATCAACAAGGTTCAAAACCTGGGCCTCTGTACCTCCCTCTGCGACTGGATCTCTGACTTCCTCAGCGGGATACCACAGCCAGTGTGGATCAGCAGTAACATCTCCTCACTGACAAACAGCACTGGTCCACCTCAAGGATGCGTGCTTAACCCACTGCCCTACTCTCTCTACACCCATGACTGTGAGGTTAGGCACAGCTCAAAAGCCAGCTATAAATTTGCCAATGGCACAACCATTGTTGGCTGAATTTCAGATGGTGATGAGATGTACAGGTGATGGAGCAGTGTCGCAACAACAACCTTGCACTCAACGACAGTAAGACTGAGGAATTGATTGTGGACTTCAGGAAGGGGAAGTCGAGGGATCAGCAGTGGAAAGATTGAGCAGTTTCAAATTCCTGGATATCAACACCTCTGAAGAACTATCCTGGGCCAACATATTGATGTAATTACAAATAAGGCGTAACATCAGCTATCTTTCATTCAGTGCTTGAGGAGACTTGGCATAACACCAAAGACTCTTGCAAATTTTTACAGATGTCCCGTGGAGAGCATTAGAACAGGTTGCATCATTATCTGGTATGGAGGGGCCACTGCACAGGATCAGAAAGTGAAGCAGAAAGGTGCAAATTCAACCATCTCCATCATGGGCACTAGTCTCCCCAGTATCAAGGATATCTTCAAAAGGCGATGGCTCAAAAAAGCAGCATCCATCATTAAGGACCCCATCACCCAAGGACCTCATCTTCTCATTGCTACCATCAAGAAGGAGCTGTAGGATTTTGAAGACACACAGTAACATTTTAGGAACAGCTTCTCCCCCACTGCCATCAGATTTCTGAATGGACAATGAACTCACGTACACTACCTCAATTTTTTTTTTTGCTTTCTTTTTGCACTATTTATTTAATAATTTACTTTTAAAATATCTATTCATAGTGTAATTTATAGTTTTTTAATTATTATTATTAAGTGTTGCAATGGTTGCTGGGAAGGCTCATGCCCACAATGGACTTGGTGTGACTTCTTCATGATTGTATCGGTGAGTTGGGCCTAGGATAGATCCCCTGAGATGTTAATGTCCAGGTGCTTGAAGCAAAGTGATGGAAGATGTTGTTAACGGTTTCATTAAGTGACACTCCTGCATCAATGATCTGCTCACCAATGTTCGTATTGGGTGCTGCCAGAAACTCCAGACCTCATCAGTGCCTTAGTGTAAACATCGAGTGAAGAACTGGATCCCAGACCTGAAGTGAAAACGATGTGGACTGATTGAGACAACAAGGAGCTCAATGAGCAGCCAGGAGTAAACACTGTCGTTGCTGGAGTCACAACCTGTATGAGGGAGGTGGTGTTGGAGGTCAATCATCCAAGCCCCTATCATCACTGCAATGTTCTTAGCTCATCTACCTGACTTCATCAAAGACCATCTAGACGTGAGAGTGTTCCTACCTACTGTGACATAGATGAAGGCCAGTGGAGCAATCCCACCCGTTCTAATTCACCTTTCCCTATTCTCTCTCACGTGCCCAGTGAATCTCTCTTTGCACCTTCCCTACTAGATGGTTATGGGTGGAGAGGGGGTGGGGGTGAGGGAACAGAGCATCACATAGAAATGTTATGGGGCAAGTGTGCAAACTTCAAACAGTCGACCTGAGGCAACAGCACGAACAGTGTGTCCTTATTCAAAGTTCGAAGTGCATTTTTTTTACCAAAGTATGTATGCAGTATACAACCCAGAAACTCGTCCTCCCACAGACAGCCACGAAACAAAGAAACGGCATAGAACCCATTTGAAGAAAAATTTCAAACCCCCAATGAGCAAACGAAAGAACAAACCACACAAACAGCAAAACAGCGAGCAAAAGACACAGAATGCAAAGCACCAGATCACAAAGTATCGGAAGAGTCCGGGCATATTCAGTTCAGCCATGTCGCTCACTATCTGCAGGCCGTCCCGATCAAACTCGCACAAAACAGCAACAACAAAGCAGTGACCAGAAGCACATGGTAATATGAAATACAGAGTCCAACCCGCAAACCGCATTCACTAAACCTTGCCCATGACTCAGGTCTCCGACAGCATTGAGCAAGAGGAAGAGAGAGCGAGGCCAGTCACACGAAGGTAGACAGCGCTGAGCGCCCACCCGCCTTCCGCTCGTTTCCAATCTTCCTCGACTCTTCAATCGGTCAAGATCCGCAAGAAACAGTCACTCATGGGCTCGCACCCCGTCTCCAGGCCGTACACTTCACTTGAAACCTCACTGAACTCCCTCGGAGACAGCAGAGTGCCAGATCACTTAATCGACCCTAAAGACACACCATCAAAATGTAGGTCACAGGCTCCAACAGTAGCAGAACCACATGTGAAAGAAAAAGAAGACATAAACGAAGCAAGCGAAGTAGTTTTGTGAACCATCAGAAGGATGCTGCCTTTGGTCAGGCTGTTCACTGGCGCCATCTTCTTCCTTATCGTTCAATATGTGCACAAGGCTCAATTCCTCAGCTTCACAGTTATTCATGAGATCCTCACTCTGCAGGCAGCAGGACTTGGATAACACTGCAGCACAGAGCAGATTTGGCAAATAACATTCGCACCACAGAAGCGCCAGATCATCCCCAATAAGAGAATGCAACCTTTATCTTTGACATCCCTAGACTATAGAACAGTACAGGCCCTTTGCTGACTTTTTAAGCTACTGCAAGATCACTCTAACCCTACCCTCCCACTTAGTGCACAGTAGCTGCGGTGTGTACCAGCTACAAAACACACTGGAGTTACTCAGCTAGACTACACTGCTAGCACAGTCTCTGCTGCCAGGAGAGATCAAGGCAATAGGTGCAGGGGAACACCTCTCCCTCCCCCCACACCCAACCCGATTTGAAAATCTACCATTGTTAATTTATTGTCACAGGGTCTAACCATCCCCAAATTCAACAGAAGGACTGCAGTAGCTCAAGAAGGCTGCACACGCACGCACACACCCCCCCCCCAAACACACGTGCGCGCGTGCACACACACACACCCCCAAACACGCGCGCACACACCCCCAAACATGCACGCATGCACACACACCCCCAAACACATGTGCATGCGTACACACACACCCCCAAACATGCACACACACCCCTTTTTTCAGGGGCATTTGGGATGGGTGATAAATACTAGCCTTGACAATGATGCCTATGACCTGAAAACTAAATAAGTAAAACAGAAATCTGAGGGAATAGCTGAGGTTCTTTGGAAGTTCACTTTCACTGACCACTCATCGACAGGGTTTGAACTCTTAACCTCCTGTTTCTGAGGTAAAAATGCCACCAAAGAGCTAAAGCAGCATTTAATGCTGCCAGGAGGCTTGGTACAGCAGTGGGTTAGAACACAGAACCGGTTCAACTTGTCAAATGTTCTCTTTCAGATTAAGATGAGATTAGCTCCTCTTGTCACGTGTACATCAATGAAGTCTGTCATTTGCCTCGATTGCTAACGCAGTCCAAGGACATGCTGGGAGCAGCCCACAAAGGTTTCTATGCTTCTGAAGTCAACGTTACCATGTCCACAACTCACTAACCCTAACCCGTACGTCTTCGGACTTTGGACTGTGGGAGGAAACCAGAGCGCCCGGAGGAAACCCACGCGGTCACGGGGAGAATGTACAAGCTCCTGACAGACCGCGTTGGAAGTGAACCCTGGTCACTGGCATTATAATAGTGACACACTACCCTGCCGCCCTATCAACCTCTACTTTAAGTGACATGGCCTCCACTGCAGTCTGTGGCAGTGGATTCCATCAATTCACCAACCTCGGGCTTAAAACAAACTTCCCGAGTGAAATCGGGGCAGAGTTTCCCACCCCAAATGAGAGAGGGACTCAGTTGAAAGTACAAAGGATATAACTGTCACCGTTATTCCAATTTTCTTACCTCATTGCACTTTGTTTCCTCTCTTGCTCTCGTAGAACAGCTGTTAAACCCCAGCACTGGTAAGTCAATGCACTGCAGAGCTCAGTGTCTATCCCCGTGGATGTAACCTCCTTCTCACACTGCCGCTGTGTTTGTCTGTAATGTCTGTGCTGTATAGAACTCCCGGTCCATGTTGATACCCTTCCAAGGGGATTCAGGTCCAGTGGTCTTGGGCAAACACCTTTCCTTTCCCCAGCTGGTGTTGGGAAGGTTTGGGTGCGGTGATGTCACGCCACGGAAGTACTGCATTGCTTGCGCATGTGTCATTGTGAGAAAAATGATGCATGGCTGCTTGGCTGCTCCCTTTCCCTAGGCTTAAAGGGCCGTCCCTCCCTCCTGGCGTGGTGTCTCCTGTGTAGCAACCAACTGTGGAGAGATTTTCCCCTCCAGTCTTCTCTCATGTGGACCTTCAATGTTTAGTTCTTGCTGTGAATCCTAGAGTTGGGAAAGAGGAAGGAAAACAGGGAATTCAGTTTAATGTCTTGCCGATATTTCCTTGTTTTTTTTTGAGGGCAAGACACCAGATGTTAATGGAATCAGGGACAGTGGATTGAAGTAAGGAACTGGTGCTGAGGTATAAGATTAGCTGTGGTATTAAATGGCAGAGCAGATGTGATGGTCCAAATGGCCTGCTGGTTACCATTCTTATAATTTGACTGAGTGACATTATCATGGTCTTATCCTTCTTTGCCCATCATACCTCAACCCCACCACCTCAAAAGCACATGGAACAAAAAATATTCCAGTTATGGCATCAGAGAATGGAAACAGGCCCTTCAGCCCAGCCTGTCCGTGCTGATCAAGTTACCTACCTAAGCTAGTCCCATATGCATGTCCCTCGAAACGTTCCTACCTACACCTGTCCACATGCCTTTCGATCATTGTAATCATACCCACCTGCCACTTCCTCCATCACCTCGTTCCACGTATGCACTACTGTGTAGATCAGAGGTTTCCAACCTGGGTCCACAGATCCCTTGCTTAATGGTATTGGTCCATGGCATAAAAAAGGTTGGGAGCCCCTGGTGTGGATAAACTTGTCCCTTAGGTCCCCTTTAAATCTTCCCCCCATCACCTTATACCAATGCCCTCTAGTTTTAGACCTCTCTACCTCGGGGAGAAAACTACCTGCACATCTATGCCCCTCGTGGTTTTATAAACCTTTTAAAAAGTCACCCTTCATTCAATGGAAGCGGTCCCAGCATACCCAATTTCTCCAGCATACTCAAGCTGTCCAGTCCTGGCAACATCTTCGTGAATCTTCTCTGCACCCTCCCTAGCTTAGCCACATCCTTAAAGCATGGCAACAAGAACTAAACACAGCACTCCAAGTGTGTATAGGCTACTCATTTCATAGCTCGTCGGAACCAGACTAGCTGAAATCACCTGCAATTTCTCCTTAGAATCCAGGGTACAATGAAAGCCTGGTCATATTCGAACCTAGAAGAACAAATTCATGGCCAAGACTCAAGCCTCAGACATACATTTCCTGAATGGGGTTGCGTTGGGCTGTGGATAACGAGGACGTTCCTGATGCCTTCCTTTCAGATGCCCCGGGAGAGGGATTGGGGAGGTAGTGCGTTGGTAGCAACCATTGCGAAGAGAAGGGCTGCAGGCTGATTCTTGTGTTCCTGCTGCATTCATCTCAGCCAGCTCTCTCCCCCGTGGGGAAGGTGTGTTTGCAACAGAAAGGATGCACTAAGTTACATTCTCAAGGGCTACACTATATATTTTTTTTAATTTTGAGATGTAGCACAGTAACAGGCCCTTCCGGCCAAACAAGTCCATGCTGCCCAATTAAACCCATCTGACCAATTAACCTACTAGCCCACATGTGTTTGGGCTGTGGGAGGAAACCGGAGCACGCAGAGAAAACACACGCGGTCACAAGGAGAACGTGCAGGCTTCTTGCAGACAGCAATGGAATTGAACCAGCCTTGCTGGCACGGTAATGGCATTACACTGCCACACTGCCCTTTCTGTTCATGGGCACTGTGGCTCATCCATCCACCACAGGTAATACAGAGAGACTGTGGAGCAAACCCTCAAAGGTGATCTCTGATACAAGAGGGTTTCTCTCCCCTCAAACTGTCTTAAGGCCAAGGAAACCTGCTTGGGATTGCGCTGGTGGCTCTCACCTGGGCTTAAACTGTGGTAATTTTACACCACCTCTAAATCTGGAAACAGAGACTGCCAATGTGGGAAAACTGGTGCAACAAGCAATCTTGCTAGAGGAAACGAGAGAAAATCTGCAGGTGTTGCAAATCCAAGCAATGCACACAGAAAACGCTGGAGGAACTCAGCAGGCCAGGCAGCATCCATGGAAAAGAGTACAGTCGACGTTTTGGGCCTGAAATGTCGTCTGTATTCTTTCCCTGCTGAGTTCCTCCGGCACTTTGCGTGTGTATCTTGCTAGAAGGAGATTGGTAGGTCAGGCAGCATCCCTGAGGAGAAAGGAATTGTCGATGTTTTAGAGTTGAAACTTCCTCATGCAGGGTTTTGACCAGAAAAGTTGAGAGTCTCTTCCTGCCCTCTCCCCCCACCCCTCCAAAGAGATGTTGCTCAACCTGCTGGGTTCCTCTAGCACATTGTTTGTTGTTACCAATCAATCTGTTCATTCCAGCAACATACAAGCCCTTTGGTCCGCGATGTTATGCTGGCCTTTTAACCTATTCTAAGATCCATCTAACCCTTCTCTTCCATCTATCCATCATCCATGTGCTTGTCTAAGAGTGTCTCTAATATATCTGCCTCTACCAGCACCCCAGGAGGGTGTTCTACACACCTACCACTCTCTGCTTAAGAACAACTTACCACCCATACTTTCCTCCAAGCACCTTAAAATGACGCTGCCTCATATTGGCCATTTCTGTCCTGGGAAGCAGTCTCTGGCTGCCCTCTATCTTGTACACTTCTATCAAGTCACTCCTCATTCTCCTTCGCTCCAAAGAAAAAAGCCTTAACTTGCTCAACCAATTCCCATAAAACATGCTCTCCAATTCCAGCAGCATCCTGGTAAACTTCCTCTGCACCCTCTCTATAATGAGATGACCAGGACTGAACACAATTCTCTAAGTGTGGTCTAACCAGAGTCTTATAGAGCTGCAGCATCACCTTGTGCCCTTGTGGGAGACACGGATTGTTGGTGCCTTAGGGCTGAAACCTCCTGAAGCAGGGTTCTGATTTGTCAGTTCTTTTCTCCCCCAACAGATACCACTCAGCCTGAGGGACTCCTCCAGCAGATTGGCTGTTGTTGCTATTAAATCTGTTCACCCGTTGGAGATTTTTAATCACAGGGATTCCTTGGTTTTGGTAGAATAAGATTTCAAAGTTCAAATTTACTATCTAAGTATGTATATCTCATACAACCTTGAGATTCATCAACTGTAGCTGAACCAAGAAGGAGGGTATTACATACTGTACTGTGCAGATGTCTTTGGCACATGTATATAACTCGGGTGCCTACGACTTTTACACAGTTCTGTATTTGTCGATGCAGTGCAGAGAGCAAGTTGTAAATCTGACAAGAGCAAAGGATGTTGGGAATAGAGTGGAGCGCCATATGAGGGGTTTGGCACAGGTGGCAGAGAAGGAGTGCCAGGGACAGGGGGTGTCACAGGTGCAGACACACCCAGCCCTGAGACACAGTCATTTGATTCCAAACAATTGGTTTATTGATCATTACAGATTGTCTCTCCGGTGCTTCCTTCTCTCTCCCTCTCTCTTCCTCTTTTCCCAACCATGATTCTCTTCTCCCTGCCCCCTTCCCACTCTCAGTCCACAATAGAGACGCTTCTCAGAATCAGATTTATCATCACTCACGTCTGTCATGAAATTTGTTTTTCTTTTGCAGCAGCAGTACAGTGCAATACATATAATTACTACAGTACCGTGCAAAAGTCTTAGGCACCCGAGCTATATATATGTGCCTAAAACTTTTGCACAGGATTGTAACTGAACTACCTCTTCATTGCTTAGGGTGGACAACAGGACATTGGTTCCTTTATCTAGCAGCAAAAGTATCTCAGTACTATTTAGGGGAAAGAGCAAATTAATGCTGATGCTCAGTTTCTAACAGTCCTTGCTTTCCTTCTGTCACCTTTCAAAGGAAAGCTAATGGGAATGAATGAAATCAATGAGAAACTGACCCTTGGAGAGCAGTACCGGACTGACCAAGCCATTGTCCAGCAGGTGATGTCAACAGCTAACCTCGGGCGAGTACCCTGTGGGCAGAGTGCCGAGTACAGGTAAGCGCAGGGCCTTGTGTCAGTCCCACAGATGCACAAAAATAACTTTATTGATTTTGGCAGGGAGAGAACGACACTGCCAAACGGGCCATGAAATATTCTATAAGTCAGTAGATAGAAGATAATGATGATTTGTGTTATGCGGTACTCAATCAATTCTGCAGCTTAATGGAAAAGATTTATGACAGGTGTAAATTGGGTAAATGTAAGAAAGCTTTTTCCACTGAGTTTGGATGGGACTAGAACTACAGGTTATAGGTTAAGGGTGAAGGTTAAATATTTAAGGGAGTTTGAGGGAAACTTCTTCACTCAGAAGGTGATGTGAGTGTGAAACAAGCGGCCAGGAGAGATGGTTGATGCGATTTTGATTACAACATTTTACGAGAGGTACATGAATGGGCGGGGAGCGGTGGGCTGTGGTCCAGGTTCAGGTCAATGGGACCAGGTGGAGTAACAGTTTTGCATGGACCAGATGGGCTGAAGGGCCTGATTCTCTGCTTTCTGACTCTAATGCATTGGCACTGTGGTGACCAATAGCACACAGTGCAAAATTCCAATCCTGGCTATGAGGTCTTCGAGACAGAGGCTTGGTCTGCTTAGAGGGAAGAGGAAAGGATCCATCTGCTTTTGTAACCAATGGGCTAATTGTGAGAATCATTGCAGGAATATCCATAGGGAGAAGGAGCAACCACCTGATAACACACCTTGAGAAAGTTCACATGGAGGCAAGAAACCAATGTGCTTCAGTTATAGTGCAGATTAAATGATTGCATACCCAACAGTTCACTAGTATGGTTTTTTATCAGTAGTCATGTGATCATTGTCCAATTCCTCCAGGACGTGAGACTGATTACGATGGACTATTAATTCTTTCACTTTGATATTGGTTCATTATTGTCAAATATACCAAGACATGGTGACGGGGTGGTGAATCATCTCTACCAAAGAAGGTGTGAGGTGCTCCTTCCCTCCACTAGCCTGCAAGTCACCCTTGGGCAGAGTGTGACACCCGCTTAGCTCCCCGATCAGGGTCATGTGAAGTCATGGGAGCAGTTGATGCAGATCTCAAGTCGTGGTTATGCGACCACTGATGGATGCCAAGCAGACAGTCTCTAACGAGTATTGATAATGGCTGGAGGTCACCCGTCTTGTAAGGACACGGCCCAGAAGAAGGCAATGACAAACCGATTCTGTAGAAAAATTTGCCAAGAACAATCACAGTCATGAGACCATGATTGCCCACGTCAAATGACATGGCACATACTGATAATGATGATAGCAGGATATGGTGAAAAGCTTGTCCTGCATATTGCTTACACAGATCAGATCATTGCATAGTGCTTTGAGGTGGAACAATAACAATGCAGAACAAAGACCTACAGAGAAAGTGCAGTGCAGGTAAACGATAAAGTGCTAGAGTCCATCTCATTGTACAAAAGATCCATTCTAAGGTCTGATAGCAGGACAGAAGCTGTCCTTGAGTCTGGTGTCAGGCTTTTGTATCTTCTGCCCCGTGAGAGAAGGGAAAAGAGAGATCGTTTGGGATGGGTGGGGCTTTGATTACATTGGCTGCTTTACTGAGGCAGCAAGAACTAGAAACAGTGTCCATAGAGTGAGGCTGGTTTCTGCTACGTGCTGAGCTGTGTCCACAGCTCTTCGCAGTTTCTTGCGGTCCCATGTAGAGTAGTTGTCATGTTACGTCCAGATAGAATGCTTTCTAAGGTGCGCAGGTAAAAATTGGTAAAGAGTCGAAGGGGACATGCCACATATCTTTATTTTCCTGAGGACTTAAGAGGCACTGTGAGATTTCTTGGCCGTGTCATCAACATAGTTGGACAGGCAAGTGGCGATATTCACATTTAGGAACTTGAAGCTCTCAACCACCTCATCCTCAACACCATTGATGTAGACTGGAGCATGTGCACTGCCCCCTCCCCTTTCTGAAGTCAATCACCGACTCTTGTTGACATTGAGGGGAAGTTTGTTATCGTGTCACTAAGATATATACCTTCTTCCTGTACTGCAACTCAGCATGGCCCACTATAGTGGTATCATCTGCAAACTTGTAGGTGGTTAGAGCAGAATCTGGCCACCCAGTCATGAGAGAACAGGGAGTAGAGTTGGTGGGCGGAGAACGTAATCTTGTGGATCACCTGTATTTGGAATAATCACGAGGAGGTGCTACTGTCTCTCCTTACTGATTGCAGAAGGTTGATCAGAAAGTCAGGGATCCAGTTGCAGAGGGAGGTGTTGACTCTCAAGGTCCAGAATTTGCTTGGAATAATGGTATCCTGTGGTTAGCCCAATGATGAGATGTAAAGTACTGTATATCCTCAAGGCTCCCTGATGGGAGAGTGTGCCAGTGAGATTAATTCTGCCAAGATTAGGCACAATATTAAAGCTACAAAAGCTCCCTTTCTGCAGATGTAACAAATAAATACAGTTGCTAAAGTAACGGAAAACTAAACTATTACTTAGAGAGTCTGGTTCTAGAGGTCAAATTGCATCGCATTACATGAAGAAGCCTGCAATATTGATCTAGAGAAGTGAGTTCAAAATCAATAATAGCAACAGAAAAAAAATTAATTTCAGGCAAAATTAATTTTGTTTTCTGTTAGTGAAGCTCTTGCCTGTAATTGTAGAACTCGCCCATTGTTTGCAAAAGTGAATTTGGTTCACCAGCCAGCCGTGACTGTGCACCTAGTAACTTGCTCAGTTAAGGGGCAGTTAGGGATGGATAATAAATTCTCCCATTGCAAATGATGGTCATGAATTGGTGCATTTTCTAAAAGTAACATTACATTTAAATTTAAGTGAAGAAGAACTTTTACATTCGAGTGGTGTTTTGCTGTAGTTTCTTGTTCTGCCTTCTTCCCCCCGGCAGGTTTGCTGCTCGGACTGTGAGTGGTGGTGCTTTGGTCCTCATTTCCCTGATAACCAAGGATGCCGGTGCTGCCCAGCTGACTGTGAACTGCGAGAAGATGGTGATTGGTACAATGATGGCAAAGGACATAATGGAAGCACTGGCACAGTGACATCCGCCACCAATCCCTCAGTGGGATGGAGCTCCCCCCTCCCTCCCTCCCCCCATCAGCATTTGCATTCCGTGCAACCTCCAGTCAAACCACCAACTGCAGGAGAAACCGGATTGAAGAGCAACTGCTCCATTGTCCCTTCTGAATACATGAAGGGATTCCTGAGTGGCTGAGAGACATCCAGGCTGTTGATGTTGCTGAAATGCTTTACAGACAAGTAGTCAATTATTTTGTCCTGAGCCTGCTCTGGTCGAAGAACATTGCCCCTTTATTTGATGTTGGACCCCTGCATCCACTCCCCACCCGTTATCCACAAGTACGTCTGAGAAGCAAGTTGAACACAGAAGCTGAATCAAGTTTATTATCAATGATGTATGTCGTGAAATTCGTTGTTTTGTGGCAGCAGTACAGTGCAATACATAATGATAATATAAATTACAATACAAATATATAATAAATAAGTTGTGCAAAAAGAGAACAAACTGTGAGGTAGTATTCATGCGCTCATGAACAGTTCAGAAATCTGGTGGCAGAGGGAAAGAAGCTGTTCCTGAAACGTGGAGTGCGGGTCTTCGGGCTGCTCTGCCTCCTCCCGGATGGTAGTAATGAGAAGAGGGTGTCCTGGATGCCTCTTGACGCATCACCCTTTGAGGATGTCCTTGATGCTGGGGGGGCTAGTGCCCAAGGAGGAGCTAGCTGAGTTTACAACTTTCTGCAACTTTTTCTGAGCTTTGACACCACCACACCGCACAGTGATATAACCTGTCAGAGTGCACTCTCCGTAGAAATTTAGTAGAATCTGTGGTGATATACCAAATTTCCTCAAACTCCTAATGAAGTATAAAACAAAGAACAGTACAGCACAATGCAGGCCCTTTGGCCCACAATGTTGTGCTGACCCTTTAACCCACTTGAAGCTCAACCTAACACTTCCCTCCCACATAGCCCAACATCTTCTATGTGCTCATCCAAGAGGCTCTCAATGCCCCTAATGTATCCGGCTCTACCACCAGCCCTGGCAGTGCATTCCACACAGCTACCACTCTGTGTAAAAACAAAAATGACTGCCAACATCCCCACACCCACCCTCCAATTACCTGAAGATTATGCCCTCTTGTATCAGCCATTACCATCCTGGGAAAGAGGCACTGCCTGCCCACTCTATCTATGCCTGTTGTTATACAGCATCGAAACATGTTGCATGAAGGAGGTGCCACTCAGTATTAGGGAAGTTAAAGTCACCTATGACAACAACCCTGTTATTTTTGCATCTTTCCAAAATCTGCCTCCTGATCTACTCCTCAGTGTCTCTGTTGTTTTTTTTTGGGGGGGGGGAGGTGGTTGGAAGTCTCTTGAATTCTCCCAGGCGAGTGATTGTTCCCTTCATCTTTCTGGCCTCCACCCACACTGACTCAGTAGACAATCCCTTCATGATATCCTCTTTCTCTGCAGCAAATAGATTCAGAAGTTAATTCTTCTGAATTTTCATCATGTGTGAATAATTCTTCCAAATCTCTCTCATTTCTTAAAGCTTAATGTTTGCATAAAACTTTTAGTAATGATCCTTTTTGTAGTGAGCCGAGGCAATGTAGTACTCTGAGCTCACTGGTCTCCGGGACCAGTCTGTCTGTAGCCTTGGGATACTTGGGTCTCTAGAACTGAATTACCTGCAGCTTCTCAGCCCCCAGATCTGGTTGCCCTGCAACTTTGAGTTAATTGGTGTCTCAGGTGGTCCGCCTGTAGCTTTGGCATACTTGGTCACCAGGACTGGTCTGCCTGTAGCCTGGGATACTTAGTCCCCATGAGTGGGCTGTAAGGAGTGCATTGACTTAGAAATCGGCATTACCCCTGACTGACAGGTGTTTCTGCCACTTCTTTTAAACTGCACCATCCATGAACAAAACACAGTTGTCTGTGGAATCAATCCCTGCATATCACATGTAATTTGTAAGGATCAAATTGTATTTCTTGTTAGAGGCCAAGAATTTAATTTGTTTAACAGCAATGGTTTCCAAAGTGTTGGTGTATCTAAGGAGGGAATCTGCATTTTGAGGAGAATCTCCTCGCTGCCTAGGAACTGCAGAGTTAACGCTACATCATTTTTTAGCAGCAGCAGCAGACAGTTCCTGAGCTGAATCAATAGCCAAGAGGTGCTGAGGGTCTCTTCTGCTTGTGTTGCTAATTGCAAGCAACTCCTTTGAATAGCTCTGAAGCAGAAAACATTTTCCCTCTCTGGATGAGGCCCTGTGGACTCAACCCATTTATGGATAAAGGTCAACACACAAATGTGAGTGGATGTTGGGACTTGGTCCAGGGGAAGGAAACCAGTCCAGTGGATGCAAATGGTGTCAAAATGGAAAACCAAACATCCCATTTCAGGCACATCTGGGTTAGCCTGCATGACCAAACTCCATATGATTGATTAGTTTATACGGATCACTTTAATTGATGATTGTAGCAGTCATGTGGTTCCAATGAACCAATAAGACAATCTGAATTATGGATAATGTTTCACAAATAGTTTTCTCAAAGACTCCTAGCTGACCAGTTCCAGCTCAGTGCTTCTCAGGCAATGCAAGCCAATTATTTGCAATATTTTTCAAGAGAAACAACAATACAATGTAGTCTTCAGAGGAAGTGGAGGTAGAATAGTGTTGGGTCAAGTGGAAGTTATTTCTTCATCTACCTAGACTTACACTGATCTGCCTGACAGCTGTGCTTAGTCGACAGGGCCTCATCCAGAGAGAGAAGTGTTTACTGTCTTGGAGCTGTGCAAAGAGACTCTCGGCACCTCTTGGCTATTGATTTTGTTTAGAAGAGGCACTTGGCACCTCCTTGCTACTGGTTTGGCCCAACATAAAGACATACCCTTTGATGTTATCTTTTATATTATAAATTGCTTTTTCAATTATAATGGAACTAAATAAATCTGTTAACACTGACATTATACCCTCCTGTGCCAGTTTCACGGCAGCCACTACACTGCATCGTGAATGTGTAAATTATGAATTGGAAATTTAGACTTCAGTAAATGGAGAGCAATGCAAAATAAAATTCAGCAAATTTGAGATATTTTTTCATCAGTCAAATCTGATTTACTTATTCAAGAGGCAAAAGCATAACTGCAGTTACTGGAAATCTGAAATCAAAACGGAAAATGCTGCTGTTAATCAGCGGATCCCGCAGCATCTGTGGAGAGAGAACTTTACAGCTCATCAGAATTAAATAGAGTTGACCTAGTCTATTCTTTGTTCTCACTTGTTAGGTTTTATTTGGTGCTTGAATTCTGTTGAAATAAAATGCAAGCGCAAGCACATTATCACATGAATAACACTTCCTATAAATAGGACTTCAGATAACACAGCTAATTAAAATATATTGCATAAAGGTGATTTGTGCAGATTGAAAGTTCAAGTAGGGAAATGAGCAACACATTTAATGGTTTGAGTATATAGATGTGTTTAAAATTGCTTTGGAAGTAAAGAATGGTGCATTTTCATTATTGTACATTGTAATTTATGTTCTTGTCCAGACTCAACACACTCTGTCTATGATTCCTCATTTCATTCATCCAAATTTTAACTTCCACCTCCTGAAAGACTGAGTGGAGAACAGAAGAAAATGAAGATGTTCTGCCCCTCTGAGTTTACTCTTGTCACTCAACTAGATCACAAAGGGTCTGACCATCATTCCAGCTCCGTGTCCCCTTGCCCAGCAAAAATCCAGAGCTTTCAGTGCTGACTCTCCACGTGTCCTTTCCTCTTTGCATGGAAACAGAGCCTGAGGTTTTTGCTAGTAAATTAACATTAGAGAAACTGTAGGTGCTGGAAATCTACAATAAAAACAAGCCACAGTAAATCAGACAGCACCTGTAGAATGACAAATAGGGTTGATGTTTCAAGTCAAAGAATGAGAGCAAACAAGTTGTCTTGCGGAAGTCTTTCAGTATCTGGTATATGAAAAAGCAGGTTATGTATCTCCACATAAAGATAAATAATGATTCCTTAATGTTATACTGTAAATCCCATGTTCTTTAGTAATAGAATTATAGAAACTCATTTTGCTGCAATTACATCCTTCCAGCAGTCCTGGCATTACAGCTTTGCCACATAACACTTGTTTCTCTCCTGGTTCAATCCATTTCTGTCTCCACAGATGCTACTTGACCTGCTAAGTGTTTTCAGCAATCTCTGCTTCTCCCTCTGATTTTACTTTTTGGCTTATAAGAAGATCCCAAAAAAGGTGCAACTTCCAGCCGCCATCCCAAGAGGAAATACTGCAGCAAAAATCCAATAATCCTCTGCTTGACAATTCGAAAATTCTGATGGTTCAGCTTTTGGCTCAGCCGGTGCAGATTCTCAATTCCAAGTTTATTGTGATCTGACTGTACATGTATACAACCAAACGAAACAACGTCCCTCCAGACCACAGTGCACCCATGCAACATATATCACACACAACACATAAACCAAAATATTACACTATAAATAGGTTAATAAAACATAACTCAAAATGCACATACGTTGTGCATACCACAAGTAAACGACTCCCTGTTCTGATGACAGTCTACAGTGGGGGGCAGGGTATTCATTCGTCTCACAGCCTGAGGGAAGAAGATATTACCCAGTCTGGCAGTCCTAGTCCTGATCCTTCTGTACCTCCTTCCTGACATTAGTGGGTCAAAGAGATTTTGGGATGGACGGTAGGGATCCTCAACAATGCTTTGGGCCTTCATCTGCAATGCTCCTGGTAAATGACACAAATGGGGGAGGGAGACCCCAATGGTCCTCTCGGCGGTTTTTACTGTCTTCTGACAGGTCTGTGTTCTGACGCCTTGCAGCTTCCACACCACACTTCCTGATGATGCAGCCAGACAGGACACTCGACGGTGCTCCTGTAGAAAGTTGTTAGAATGGGGATGGGGAGCCTTACTCAGCTCAATCTCTTCAGAAAGTGTAGACACTGCTGTGCCTTCTTGACCAGTGAGGAGGTGCTACAGGTCCAGTTAGAATGTCTGTTATGTGCAATCCAAGGAGTTTTGTGCTCCTCACTCTCTCTGCAGCAGAGCCAATGATGTGCAGTCAACCTGCGCCTTCCTGAAGTCATCATCTCTTTTGTCTTGTCCACATTGAAACTCAAGTTGTTGTCGTTGCGCCATTTGATAAGGCTCTCTACGTCTTCACTGTATGCCAACTCATTGTTGCTGATGAGGCGAACCACTGTTGTGTCATCAGCGAACTTGATGCAGTTTGAGCTGAATCTGGCAGTGCAGTCGTGAACAGCCGTGGGTTGAACACACAGCCCTGGGGGGGGGGGGGGGGGCACATGAAGGAGTTTGAGATGTTGCTGCTAACTCGTACTGACTGGGGTCTTTCCATCAAGATCCAGTTACAGAGAGGTGTGTTGAGACCCAATGAGGACAGTTCACCCACCAGCCGCTGAGGGACGATTGTATTAAACACCGAGCTGAAGTCGATGAGCAATATCCTAACCTATGAGGCATTGTTTTCTAGCTCAGACAGGACAGAGTGAAGGACCAAGGTTATGGCATCATCCGTGGACTGGCTGAGCAGTAGGCAAACTGGAGAGGGTCCAATGTAACTGGAAGATGGGATTTTATACGATCCATTACCAGCCACTCAAAGCATTTAATGGTTGTTCAAGTCAGTGTTACTGGCCAGTAGTCATTTAATCCCAATACTGTTGCTCTCCTGAGCACCAGAATGATATTGGTTGCCTTGAAGCCTGCAGAGACAGTGAAGTGTTTCAGAGAGATATTAAAGATGTCCATTAAGACCTCTGTTAGCTGGGCCGCACAGTCCCTCAGTACCTGGCCAGGTAGTTGCCCGGCCCTGCAGCTTTGCGTGGGTTTACCCTGGCTAGGGTCCTCCTCACCTCAGCGGTGACCAGACAAGGGAGCCTGTTCCTCAGGAAGAGAGGGAGCTTTCCTTGATGCCTCACCATTCAATTGGTCAAATTATGCATAGAAAGCATTCAGCCCATCAGGAAGAGAGGGGTCGCTGTCGTCAACACACGGGGTGGACTTGTAATAAGCTTCTTCTTTCTCTTACCAGCTTCTCAATCTCCCCTCCCGTCACTGGAGCCCCAGTGCCAGCTCTCCCCTCCACCTATGGGGTCCTGGAAACTCAGCTCCCTTAAAACTCACCTTGCTCTGTTTCCATCCTCTTTAAACTCACCTGCCCCTGTTTCTCCATTTAAGCTCCCAGGATTTATTGGAAAATGTATTATTCTACTGCATAATATCTTAGAAAAGAAATGAATTAAAGGTGTGTTGGAGGATATAACATCCAGTAGTCAGGAAAATCTTCTAGTCCAGCACCACCAAAGTCCCAACAAGCAGAATCGGGTTTATTATCACTGACTTATGCCATGAAATTTGTTGTTTGGTGACAGTGAAATATAGTGCAGTAAAATCACTAAGTTATAATAAGAAATTAAATAGTGCAAAAAGTGAGGAGGTGCTCATCGTGTGACAGAAGATGCTGGGAATGCTCAGTGGGTCAGGCAGCGCAATGGAGGGAAGACTGGGAACAGCTGGAGGTGAAGCAAGTTTTGAACAAGGTCAGAGGGAGAGGGCAAGATAGATGAGTAACATCGGATGGTAGTGTAGACCTGGAAGTTGTGGAGAGCAGTAATGAAGCAAGACACAAAGGAAGGGTTTAGAAGTGGTATTGAAGTTCCTTATCTGCTCATAGTGCATCCCGGGGAAGGACTCAGCACAGAGACAGGGCTTTCGGCCCATTTCGTCCACGTTGACCAAGCTGCCCCCTCTGAACTGGTCCAATTAGCCTGCACCTGGTCCCTTCCCTGTGCGGAATGGATGGAACATTTGCGTTTTTCCACAAGGAAAGCTGCTGTGTGAGGGAATTGCACCACCATGACCTCACCTCATCCTGCGCCTGTAGGTTAGCTGCACAGTTAGCCCCACCTTCCCCTCCCCCTGCCCCACCACCACCCCCTGTATTGGCCTGTGAGCCTGATTAGAGTCTCTTCTACAGTACACTAATGATCGGTTGCCCTCTCTCTATCAGCCCTATTAAGATGAGTGAATGTTTCCTCTGCCCCCCCCCTCACCTGTTCAGAGAATATCCTCCTGTATGTCCCACTGCCCGGTGTACAACAGAAGTAAAAATAAACACACAAGATACTCAGTGGGCCAGGCAGCATCTGTGGCAGGAAGACTGAATCAACCCTTCAGAGGTTGGCCATGGGTAATTGGGTATACTTGTGTAGGCTGATACGTTCTTACTCACTAAGGGCCTTGGAGTTTATGGGGAGAAGTCAGGGGAATGGGACCCACTGCAATTTGCCTATCGCCACAATAGGTCTACAGCAGACGCAATCTCAATGGCTCTCCACATGGCCTTAGACCACCTGGACAATACAAACACCCGTGTCAGGATGCTGTTTGATGACAATAGCTCAGCGTTTAACACCATCACTCCTACGGTCCTGATCAATAAGTTACAGAACCTGGGTCTCTGTACCTCCCTCTGCAATTGGATCCTTGACTTCCTAACCAGAAGACCATAATCTGTGCAGATTTGTAATATCTCTTCCTCGCTGACAATCAACACTGGCACACCTGGGGTGTGTGTTTAGCCCACTGCTCTACTCCCTCTATAGCCGGGACTGAGTAGCTAGATAAAACTCAAATGCCGTCTATAAATTTACAGATGATACAACCATTGGTGGTAGAATTTCAGTTGGAGATGCAAGTGAGTACAAGAGCAAGATATACCAGCTGGTTGAGCGGTGTCACAGCAACAACCTGGCACTCATCGTCAGTAAGATTAAACAGCTGATCGTGGATTTCAGGAAGGGTAAGACAGGGGAACACAAACCAATCCTCATAGAGGGATCAGAAGTGGAGAGAGTGAG